>NC_051083.1:28903169-29255669 GCF_004664715.2 Peromyscus leucopus
GTACAACTTAAGTGGTGACTAATTATATTAATCATTTTTCTAATCGTTGTGACAACATACCTAACAAAAGCAACTTAAGGAAGAATCTGTTTAATTTGGCTCGTGGGGTGGGAGAGGCAATATGGTCCATTATGGCAGCTCTAAAGTTTTAATGAGAATTATTTGCGGGTATAAAAAGCCCCTGTCATTCTATTTGGGTCTCTATGTTGTGATAGTTGTCTCAACATATAAGCTCTCAGCTCCTGCTCCAGGATCATTCCTGCCTGCCTGCTGTCATACTCCTTGCCATGATGGTCGTGGACTCATTCTCTGAAACTAAAAGCAGTCCCACAATAAACTCTTCTGTAAGTTGTCTTGGTCATTGTGTCTCCTCACAGCAACAGATAAGACGGTCAGGAAAGCAAGGAAGCTGGAGAGGGGTGACTGGTTAGAGTCCATCTTTGGGCAAAGAGCAGAGAGAGATGAATGCTGGTTTGCAGCTTATTTTCTAAATCTTTATTCAGTCCCGTCCCCCAGCTCACGCCATGGTATTGCCTACTAAGTTTAGGATTGGTTCTCCCACCTCACTTAACCTGGTCCAGACAATCATTCACAAGCACACACAGAGTTTGGTATCCTAGGTAGGTGATTCTAAACCTAGTAAGTTGGCAAAAGAAATTAACCACCAGGCTCATTGACACACAGCAATAAGAGTACAGAAATGGCTTTTGATTCCAGGCCATCTAACTCCCTTGTTACCATTAGTGGATTTTGGTGTTGTACACTTAATTACACAGCCATATTAGGGGTTTCTGAGTCTGCAGGCCTGTAGAGGACTTTGGAATGTTTTGCCTTAGGATCTGTTTATTATTCAACATTACATCCTGAGATTTGAGCATATTATTAATCCTTTGTAAATATTTGATGAATAATTAAGTGAACAAGCAAAGCTGATTTATCTCCAAATATCCAACAGCTTTCTACTTGGGAAGTATCAGGACTAGTTTCTATGTTCAGAGGTAGTGCTGGCAGGGAGCAGTGCATGGTCAAGGAAAGGAGAAGGAACACAGATGCTGCTGCCTTCATGGATTATATATAAATTCTATACACAAGTACATTTTACTGCTTCATATATGCAGTCAAAATTCCAAGAGCGGCATTTCAGAGCAAAGTATGCTTAAACATTCCAGGAAAATTCTGACAACATGAAGCATGCTTTCCAATCTGGCATTTTGATCTACTCAAATGGTTTATCCTACAGTAGAACTGACTGTATGGGCCCCAGGAATATTTTAGTCCCATAGCTTTAATCATTATAACATAGTGAGAAGAAGTTCCAAGTGATGTCAGAAGTCCATAACTTTATTGTTTTTGTATTACTTTATATATAGGCATAGATCCCAGGCTTCCTTGAACAAGGAAGAAGAAGCTCGGAGATCTTGCTAGAGTCGTATTCTATCAGGACTAACAAGATTGTGCTTAAAAATTTACTTGGTCTTCCATTAAGCAGAGGAATCACTTGCTGCTTGTATACAAAGTTAAATGCACCTTATAACAAGGTGCACATTGACTACAAAATAATTGAGAGA
The DNA here is from genome assembly GCF_004664715.2 of Peromyscus leucopus. Taxonomy (NCBI): domain Eukaryota; kingdom Metazoa; phylum Chordata; class Mammalia; order Rodentia; family Cricetidae; genus Peromyscus; species Peromyscus leucopus. Next base: position 28,904,738 of record NC_051083.1, read on the forward strand.
GCCATTTAAATTAGTGAAAATTTCTAGAAGCTATGACAGATTCTCTGGGTTCTTATAGAAATGCATAACCTTCCTGAGCAAACATAGGAACAGACATAAAACATTGAACAACATAAGCCCTTATCTATAGAATCATACAACTACAACTACATATGGAAATATACCACTGATATTAGGCATTCCAAGTAAGTGGAAATGCAATAGGTAAATTATAAAAAAGAGGTAGAAATGAGGATTTGGACTATGAGTAGGGTTACAGATGCCAGGCAACATGATAGCTTTTGTCTTAGTTACTTTTCTGTTGCTGGGATAAAATTCCTCAAACAAAACCAACTTGAGGAAGGAAGGGCTTTGCCCCGTAGTTCAAGATTGTAGTCCAACATGGCAGGGAAGTGACAGGAGTGGCAGCTTGAGAGAGTTAGCCACATTGCATCGACAGTCAAGAAGCCCATGTTCAGCTTGCTTTCTCCTTTTGAGTCAGCCCAGGATCCTAGTCTAGGGAATGGCTCTACCCATACTGGATGAGTCTTCCCACATCAGTAACTGAATCAAGATAATGCCCCACAGCCATGCCCAGGGGTCTACCTCACAGGTAGTTCTTGATCTCATCAATTTAATAATTGAGGTTGACAAACTCAGCTTTGTTCCTTGCCTGCTTGCATTTATTCTCTGTAAATTCAGTAAGTTCAGTTACTAATCAATCCCTGCTTTCTAGATCCAGAAACTTCTATTAAGAATTGTTAGGACTGGCACAGTAGATGAACTAGTCAACCCTAGGCAGTCTTATATGAAAGCCCCATATAAGCTACTACTAGTGACCTATACAAGCTACTAGTAGCTGGTATTTGCAAGTACATGGCACACATGACCAAAGATGACTGTTTGATGAAGTGTGTTCTAGCCCAGGCTCCAAAGAGATGTTACTAGGACATTTATTTCATTTTGGCATAGCAGACTTCTCACCTCCATCACCTGAGAGGTTAAGAAATTGATCTTTTTTAATCAAAGGACATTCACTTTTCTATAGTGATGCTTTATTGTGTCTGGTACAGTATGCAAAATAAAGTCTTTTAAAGTCTCAGCAAATCTGGTCTCTAGTATGAAAGAAGCACAGGTACAAACTCCATATTGTTCATTTGGCAAAATATCAAAACATTCATACTTTCTAATTATAGACTTCTTGAGTTCAAAGATGATTTTTCTGGTTATTATCATGAGCCCACAATAGGAAAACATCTAGTGAGAGAATGACTTCCTCTACTTCAAGTGTAAATATTATCTGGTGAGTGAGAGGTTACTTGGCTTCTTTATATTGATGAGAAAGCTGTTTTTGGCTCAGTACCGAGGATCACATCATATTGTGTTGAAGATACAAGTATATCATATCAGGATTTAGATTTTTTTATCACTGTAAGTATCTCTAATTATACAAAATTGAGATGCTCCAAATTTGACAGAGAGTATAAAATAAAGACAAATAATGCGTATCCAGACTTCAATTACTGGTTACATTTGGTATATATATATATATATATATATATATATATATATATATATATATATCCCTCTCCCCTACATAGAAAGAGCTATGCTAATCTCCTTTCCATTTTCAATCACATATTCACTGATTCCATTGATATTTTCTTTTCAAACAACATTCTAATTATCATATTACATTCTAGTCTGATTCATGCCATCATATCACAAATTATGAGTTAACTGAATGCAGGTGTTCTATCTATTTTGGTGTTCTCAGAGCCTTATAGGTTACAGTTTTAGTATTTCATTCATGTCTCTAATCCCTTACTACATTAGTGTGCAACTTGACTTCCAAAGGGTAGGAACTGCATTGTTTGCTGTAGGGCAGTGGTTTTCAACCTTCCTAATGCTGTGACCCTTTAATACAGTCCCTCATGTTGTGGTGACCCCCAACCATAAAATTATTTTTATTGTTACTTCATAAATGTACTTTTGCTACTGTTATGAATAGTAATGTAAATTTTTTGGAGATAGAGGTTTGCCAAAGGGTATGCAACCCACAGGTTGAGAACCACTGCACTAGGGCCTTCTCTAACCTAAGCTACATCCTTGTGTTGGATAAGTGAAGATAAATTAAAGACTCTGAAGAGACCTTTCATTCTGTGAGCAATGGGAACTGATGTAAAGTACCCAAACTACTTCTTCCTTGGAGATAATAGTTCAGGAGTATGTCTATAATGGCTTCTAAAGTTGCTCACAGAAAAATGGCTTCATTTGCTATCAGAGAAAAATGAACATATTAACTCATCTTTCCTTGTCTGCCTGCCTTTTCTACTCAGTCTCACTTATTCATTTCCTATTCAGGCTATTATTTACATTCATAATAAACTACTTTCACTTCAATCCTTGACTTAAGGAAAAATAATCATTCTATACATAAGAATCCAGTAAATGCCCTTTTAATTAGACCAAATTAGAGAGAAGCAGAGTGTAATGTGAGCTAAGACCTGTAAATGCTATGCTCCCTAAGTGCTAGGGACCCATTAGTCAAATGTGAGCACTTGTAAACATGACAGCCACTGTGATTCCAAAGCAGCAGTCCTAGTTGTTAAAAGAAAAGAGTACATACCAGGAACTCTGACTTCTATTTTTAGATCTGCTGACACAGAAAACCTGTTTCTCAACAGTGCAGTGGTGATCTTATCACACTCAGAGAAATGGTGCATGATGCCAAAGGAGAAAACAGGTCTCCATTTGTGGAAGCACAGAGAAACAGAAGAGGGAAATAAAGCTTAGATCCTGTTCATTGGCAGACATGGTGCTGTATGATTTCATTTGACAGCTAAATAGAGGGTGGTGTGTTGCCTAGCAGTGCAATGGTCTCAAACAGAATTTAGGTCTTCAAGCTTCCAAAGCCTGGCTCTGAGCCTCAGCCTCCCAAAGAGTGATGGTCTCTGTTTGGAAAATTTTACATTCAAAGGCAAATTTACAAAATCATGTAAATCTATGACTCTATTACATATATAAAATCAAAACATATTAAAAGTAGTTAATTTATCAGTCAATTATGAAACCAAAGAATTGGCGCTGCCAGCTCAAAAGAAATTCCAAAGAAAGGGAGCAGAACAAGAATAGTGAAATCAATGTGGAAAGGAAGGTAAGACTTCCCCCTCCCACAGTGGGAGAAAGAAGTTACTGAAGAATTTACAGAACAAGATTTGCATATCCAAGAGATAGTTTGCATTCCTGCTGGTTGTATTTACATAGAAGTACAGTAAAGGGTAAAAGGATGTTTGATACAGAAAATGCATAGTTGTTCATTAAAGGGAATTTTTCTCAATATTAATGACTATTAGATTTAATAATATAAAACCCACTAGGAGTGATCAGATGTTTTTCTCTACAGTATATACTCTTTAAAATTCCAAGTCATTCCCTTAACACTGTGAGAAGTGAGGGAAATAAAAATTCAGAGCAGAGAAAACAACTTATTGTCAAATAAAGGGAAAATCTCAGCCTAGATAGGGCACATTCAGGGTTATATTACTGCAGCAATAGAAAATCTCAGTGTTTCTCAAGAAGGTCCTTCTGTGGTAGGAGAAGGGACAAGAAGAGAAATAGCTAACATTTCATGCACAGGATCTTGTTCTCTTCTCCCAGCAAAACTGAGAATTTGGTAAAGAGAAGATATTTTATCTTTCAAAACACAGGAAACTGGAGCCCAGAGTAATTAGCTTCCAAATTAAGTAGTCACACAAATAGTGTATAGTAGAGCAATGGTATTAAACCCAGCTTTCATGACTTGAACGACTCCTTAATGGTATTCCATGGTGGAGAGGGCAACAGTCATGAAGTTTGCTAATCCCCACCTTGTAGACTAATTTCTAAATAGTCTTATCAAATAAAAAACATGGAGCCAAATATAGGGGTAAAAGCCTTAGAGATCAGGGAAATAGGGAAAGCCACCAGCCAACCTTACCTCAGCAACTCCGAAGCTTCCAAATGGAGCAACTTCCTGTCTACCCAGGCTTTATATGCCTTTTTTTCTGCCTTCTCATTGGCTCTCTTAGCCCAGCTACCTCACTTCCTCTTCCTACACAGCTCTGTCACTTTCTGTCTGTTTGTACAGACCTCTAGGTGTCTATGGTTGGTACTGGGATTAAAGGCCTGTGTCACCACGCTTGGCTCTCTTCCCTAGTGTGCCCTTGAACACACAGAGATCCTACCTGCTAAGTGACTGGATTAAGGGCGTGTGCTACCACTGCCTGACTTCTTTGTTTACTTATAATGGCTTTCTTTTTCCTCTGATTCTCCAGGCAAGCTTTATTTATCAAAGCACAAATAAAATATCACCATATTTCAGCCCAAATAAAATATCACCACACCACCTCAGAGAAGCTCAATAGAGGCTTCAAAGGAGGAGCACATTTTCATGTTTCCCATTGGTGATTCTCATGCTTTGTCATAATTCCTTCATTCTGTCGAAGGCTTTGCAGAGACAACATAGAGTTCTCCTGTGATCTCATAGGCTTAGACAACTCCATTGATTTAAATGAATTACTTGTGGTGAGGAGGGATAAAAATTGAACTTAGGAAACTGCACATATGCTAAGCACTTGATGCACCACTAAGCTATGAGGATTACCTTTTCAGTGAATTACCCTTTGAAGGTGAAGAGATAAATACAGCTCTTGTTTTCTCACACAAAGCCTCATACTTTTGGTCAATAACATACATTATTTAGTGCCTACTATGTGATCAAAACTATATTGAGTACTTAGGGGAGCATACCAATGAGTCAAATACAAGCCATGACCTGTAGAGAATATACTAGAAAAACTTAGAGAAATAGAAAATAAAATAGAGAATAGCACAACATAGAAAAGCATCCAGCATTTGGGAAGTACCAAGAAATATGATAGTCACATCAAATAATAAAAAAATTAATTAATAAAGTATCATTAGATTTAAAAGAATGAGAGCAGCAAATATGGAAGCAAATGTGTGTCTGTGCATGGATCATATCCATGAATGATTATTATCATGCAAAGGACAGTGCACTTTCTTCTGTACAAATTATGAATACCAAAAATCTATTTTCAATTTGTGAGACTTGACAAGTTGATGAACTTGCTATTCATTTTTCAAAGTAGTAGGGAATTCAATTAACAAAAGAGAGTGATGTTTAATTCTATTTGTGTAACTTCCTAAAATGAAGGGAAATGTCATTTGAGTTCATGAGAAATTCTCAGGTCCCCTTATTTCTACACTGATTTAAAATGGCATTTAAACTTGCCTTCTTCTCAGGGCAAATGGATCTTCACTTCTTATCTGAAACAATCCCAAGACAGAAGGAACCTTATGTTTTTCAGCACTTCTCTGGCAGATGACATTTTATTATGACATAAATATAAATATATGTAGATTACACCTACCAATTAAGCCTAAAGGTTCCATTTTGATTCTAAGATCTTAAAAACAAGAAATGGACCTTGTACAACAAACAAAGTACTCTGAATCTCCCCAAATATTAATAGTCACTTTATGGTCACTATGATCTTGCAATAAACAAAAAGGCAACACTTTACTTGTATGAGAAACATCCCTTGGAGTTGCTTCGTTTGGAGCATGCTATTTTTCTTGTTTCAGCTGACATTTCTCACAGAATGATTCAAGAGATTTTTTTGCAAATTGCTTTTGACTCATCATTAATGCTTGGATTTCTCAAATTTAGCTCCTCAATTCACTACCTAATTATAAATGAGAACTAGAAGATCAAATGTAATGACATATAATGGGCACTCAATAGATACTTGATGTTATGAGAGACTGGCGGTATCTAAGAATAAGATACATCAATATCAACAAATGTCTGCCAATTTAATTTAGAATTTAATTTCATAATGAACAAAGTGTGAGGTTTATGCCACTGCCTTGTTTTCTAACAGTTCTTTTTATTGCAAATAACTTTTCTCATTCTTATCATCACCCCTCAACTCCTCACAGATCCTGCTGATTTACCCATTTTCTTTCTCTTTAGAGAACAAATTAACAAATATTTTTAAAAAGCACAGGAATTACAGACACAAATACAGTATACACACACACACACACACACACACACACATACACACACACACATACACACACCATAGAAACACAAAATCAGAAATCATAATATAGAAGCAAAAGACCATTAAGACAAAAATCCCTAAACAAAACAAAATTTGACAAATATCTGCAAATACATTGAGTTCATTTTGTGTTGGTCATCTATGCTGGACATGGGGCCTAGCTTTAAGTGTGGTTTATATATCCAATGAGACTCCATCAGAGAAAACTAATTTTCCCTTGTAAAGCAGATGTCAATTGGAGATAGCTTCTTAGCTATGGATGTGGGCTTGTGTCCACTTGCCCCTCTCAGCACTGGGACCCTGTCTGGCTTGAACCTGTGCAGGCCCTCTGCATGCTTCCACAGTCTCTGTGAGCTCGTAAGTGTGTCAGTCTTGCTGTGTCTGCAAGTCACTGTTTTCTTGGTGTCATCCATACTCTCTCGTATTTACAATTTTTCTGCCCCTTTTTCCTCATAGCATCCCGAGCCCTGAAGAGGGATTTACTAACTTTATACCCAAAGTGTGTATAGACACTTCCTAATTCATAAGTTTCATTTAAAGAGAAACACTGTCATGAGAAAGTCATATGGCTGAGAAATATTTTAATTATAACACTAGCATTTGTTTAGTAAAGCAGAATATTCTCTCACTTCATTAGCACATAGCACACAATGGGTTGCTATAGTTACCTTCATTTTTATAATTTAGTGGTTCTCAACTGGGGGAGAGTTTGTCCTGGAGGAGCATATGTAAATACCAGGGCATATTTCTTCCAGGAGTAAGGTGCTTCTGGTATCTAGTTGATAGAGACTAGGGATGCTGCTAAACATTCTATAATGATCAGGAAAACTCCCCAAAACTAAGAATGCTCTATACCCACATGCCAGTAACACCAAGGTTGACACATATTATTAAAAATATAAGTCAACCATAATCATGGTATGTACTCACTCATAGGTGGATACTAGGTGTAAAACAAAGGATGACTAGACAGCTACTCACAACTCCATGGAGGCTACCTAGTAAAGAGGACCCTAAGAAAGACACAGGGATTCCCCAATGACAGAGAAGTGGATGAGATCTACATAAGCAAAATCATTTCAAAACCATGATGGTTACATGGGTTCTCCAGACACAACATTGATAAAGAATTCTAGGAGCAAAAAAGCTGTAGAGAGTGGTAAATTTTTGCCAAAAAGGTCTGTAAAGCTGAAAAAAAATCTGAGTTTACAGAAAAAAGAGAGGAAAAAATGATAAGATTAGCAACATTTCAGTAAATATTAGCATTAGAGGCTGTTATATTATAGTATTAAGATTTCAGTTTACTCTATACTAAAATGATTTATGGATGGAGAAGAAGGACTAGAGAGTTATCCCAGCCATTAAGAAAACTTACTGTTTTTGCAGTAGACCCAGGTTCAATCTGAGCACTTACAAGGTGGCTCAGAAGCATCCATACTGCAGTTCCAAGGGATCCGATGCTCTCTTCTATCTTCTCAGGGCATCAGACATGCATGTGGTGCACACACATACATACAAGAAAAATACCCATATACATAAAAATAAAATAAATGATTTGGGTGATGTACTTCCTGAATAAATAGAGTTCGACAGTTTGAGGAAGTTGTAACAATTATAGTAATATAATGAACATTACCATTATTAAGAGAAACAACTATTCATTGAACAAATATGTACTCACTACACAATACTACTAAATCTCACAATTATTATCACTAATCCTATGATAAAGAAAGGTTAACAAATTAAGAAATTTTCTGTGATCTCTTCAGTCAACATCTCGTAATTAATAATCAGAACTAGCACTGAAGACATGACAAACTTGTAGCCATCATACTTCAAATCACTTTTGATTAATATGATTCAAAGTCTACATTTTTTCAAGATAGAATTAGTTCAGATTTGATGGTCCTGTGTATTATTGATAGCACTTTTTTTCCTTTAAAGTATTCACCCTAAAGTCAGGCACGGTGGTTCATGCTTGTAATTGAAAAGCACATACAGAAGGTTGTTTTCTTTTGGGGCCACCTTTGGCAGTATATCAAGACCACATGGACTATGCCTCAAAACAAAAGTGGTCACCCAACATGAAATGGTGTACCCCATCCTATTCTTCTTTAAGACATGGAGAAATCTACAACATACAATGGGAGCAATTTGCCAACATTTTCAAATTTGCTGAGATCCATCAAAGAAAGTCGTGTGCTTATCTGTCCACATACTATAACTTTGTATAAAATCTATTGATAACTGTTAGCCATCAGTGGGAAGAACATACGTGTGCCATCATTTCATACGAGTTAATTCATTACACTGAATGGAAATTTCCTCATGTCTATCAATGTAGCTGGTCCTAAACTAGTGGTTTATGAACTAACCAGGCTATTCTTTACCTCTGAATAATTTGTCCTTCATGAAAGTATATATAGAATAACCAATAGTATATAGTTAATTCATGGTGAAATTTCAATTAAGTTATTAAAAATGCTTGGATTATTTCTAAAGTATGATAACTTTTGCAATTTTAGTTTCTTCCAAATTATATGCTTTACATCTCTCATCACCACATGATCACCACTATGACAAGACATTCCCCTTGAAATCTTACTATCTTCCAAGACCTTTTTTTCATGACCATCAGCACACCATGTAACATAAAAACATTATAAAAAATAGTACTTACTTGTTTCCAGATATCAGAGTTCTAACCTTTATATCTACATCTTTTTAATTCATCTGTGATTTAGTTAATCTTTATCTCTTGAGCCAACAGCAATGATTAGTCTGTTAGACAAAAAAAATTTCTTATTCCACAGGGAATTTAACTTCTATATGGAGCATTTAATTTTCCATTTCCATACAGGGACTCGTGTACCAAAGCAATTGTGATACTTGAAGACATGTTAAATTATTTACAAGAAATAAAATGAAAAATGAAAATGCCATACTTGTCTATTTGTGACAAGAGAGAAAAACATGACATTTTCATCTCGGAATTCAAAGACTGTTCTTTTCTTGCAAGTAATCTTTCTCCCAAAATTGATGTTGGAAAATATCTGGGACAAAACTAAGCATTAATGACTAATTGTGTCATACAAAGTCTTTTCTTGATGCTTACTTTTAAATAAAATATAGCATAGATATTTTAAAATTATATAATGTTTCTTGTTACCTTAGAAAGTTCTGGTGAATTATATTATACATATAAATTCATATAACAAAGATTATTTGAAAGTAACTATGCACAAACAGGAATATTTGAAGAGAACATGACATATGTTCAAAATAGTGTCATTTTACCAAGAAGATAGAACAATTCCAAATGTATGCAATTATATATCTGAATGTTAACTTTTCAAAAGATATTATTTAATGTTCTATTGACTTTTATTCACGTGTATGTGTATTGTGTGATATGCATGTGAATGCAGTGATCACAGAGGACAGAAGTAGGTATTGTATCACCTGGAGCTGGAGTTACAGGTAGCTGTGTGCTTCCTGATGTGGGTGCTGGGACCTGAACCCAGGTCTTCAAGTGCTCTTAACTGATTAGCTTTCTCTCTAGCCCCTCTACAAGTATTGCTAATCGTAGCGTTTACCACCACTGAACTGATTCTATTTCAATTCTATTCAATGCCCTCATTGAAATAACAATGATCTCAACCCTATCATTACCCCCAAAGTAAACAAAACAGAATGATTAAACACAGGTCTTTAGTTCATGGTTTATATATTGACTGGCTCATTACCTCTGTTGTTAGCATTAATTTATGTCTAAAAGCACACAGGCCTGTTGAACTTCTTAATAACATGCAGAAGAATTCCAAAGTATGTGAAACACACATCAGTAGACTTGATGGAAGAAATGAACATTTCTATAACAAAAACATTTCAATGCACCATTTTCAATATAGAAAACAGTGTATGCTGGGCGGTGGTGGCTCACACCTTTACTCCCAGCACTCAGAAGGCAGAGCCAGGCAGATCTCTGTGAGTTCAAGGCCAGCCTGGATTATAGAGCAAGCTACAGGACTGGCATCAAAACTATACAGAGAAACCCTGTCTCAATCCCCCCCCCCAAAAAAACCCCAGAGAGATCAATAAGGAAATAGAGAACATGAACAAAATTTTAAATATAATGGACATACACAAAACACTCTACCAACAGCAGCAGATTATACTTTCCTCAATTAAACCTAAAAAAATAAAGTAAGTTTCAATAAATTTTTGATGTTTGAAAACATTAAAAATGTCTTTTCCAACCAGTGTGGGTAGGAATACTAGAGATTAGTAATACACAGAAAATGGCAAATTTCACCAGGTTTTAGAAATGAAGACAATTTTAAACAATTCATGAATCTAAATTAAAAAAAGACATAAATAAAAAAGCCCAGAATATATCTAATTACAGTGTGCAAGGAAGGCAGTGCTTAGAGAACAAATTTTAATGTAAATGTCCATATTAAAAATTAATAACCCATATTTATACTTCAACAATTAGAAAAAGAATGGAGAACTATACACAAACCCTGAAGAGGAATTTAATACTAAAGTGGCATACAAAAAAAAAAGGAAAAAAACAGAATAGAAAAACAGTGGAAGGATACCAAAACCAAAAGTTGAGTCTTTCTAGGTTCAAAAGAAGTAACAAACTAACATTTAGAGAGGCTGACAAAGGAAAAACTGAAGATGATTCAAATAATGAAAATTAGAATTAAGTGGAGTCACTGTTGGTCTTCCAGAAAGAGAAGATAGTTTAAAGATTGAAAACAAGTTACATAGTTAGGTGAAACTTAAAAATGCCTAGAACATACTTATTACCTAATGGATTCAGGATTGACTAGAAAGTCTCAACAAACATACAACAAATAAAAAGATTGAAACGCTAATCAAAACTTTCTCAACAAAGGAAACTTCAGGACCAGATGGCTTGTCTTTTGAATTCTATCAAATATGTAAAGAGTTGACACCAATTCATTTCAAATTCTTCCAAAAAATAGGAAATGAATGACCCAACATAAAACTCAAAGTAATATATATTAATAGAATGAAGAAAAGAGTTTCATGATTATTTCACTTGATACAGATAATTTCAGTTGATGCATTTGTAGAATTCAAAATCATTTATGGATTAAAATCAGTCTTCAACTTGATGAAGGGCATTTATAAAAATCTACAGTTAGTTAGCCGGGCGTTGGTGGCGCACGCCTTTAATCCCAGCACTCGGGAGGCAGAGCCAGGCGGATCTCTGTGAGTTCGAGGCCAGCCTGGGCTACCAAGTGAGCTCCAGGAAAGGCGCAAAGCTACACAGAGAAACCCTGTCTCGAAAAAACCAAAAAAAAAAAAAAAACTACAGTTAGCAACATGATCTAAATGTAAGCTTTCCCTGAGGAAAAAACTGAAAGATTTTCTGCCATGATCGAGAAAAACACAATTTGCTGTTCTATAACTGCTAGTCAACAAGATGTTGGAGGTTTTATCAATAGCAACTTAACAACAAAAATGAAAATATGGTATTCAAGTTCAAAATGAAGAAGTAAAATTATCTCCATTCCCAAAGAATAACAGTAGATGTAAAGAAAACCTTCCAAGCACCTGAATGAATGCTATTAGAACTAATGCATTCAAGAAAATTTCAACATTAAGATCACCACAAAAAATAGTTCTATATTCTATAGAATTCAAAAGAAATATTTGAAAAGGAAAGTAAGCCAAAAGCAGTAACTCACTCAGTTGGTAACACGCTTGTCTTGTTATTATGAGGACTTGAGTTCCAGTTCCCAGAGCTAGTTTAAAGTCATATGCAGTGGCATACATACACTTATAATCCCAGGCATTCAGGAACTTGTAATTCCAGAAATACTGAGATGGGAGGCAGAGATGGGTGAATTCCTGGTAGTTTTTTTGGCCAGTTAGTTTAGCCTTACCTGGTAAAGTTCAGGCCAAGGGAAGAACCTGAATCCAATAATAAGAGAAAAGTGTGTAAGGAATGGCATCCAAGGCTGTTCTCTGACATACACACTTGTATGTTTGCACCAGTACACACTTACACCCTATCCACAAAAGTTCATTTTCACTAAAATTTAAGAAAATAAAATTGTTGTGTACACATTAAATCAAGACTATGGAGGTTTGTACACTGGAAAATACAAAATACTACTGTTATAAATTAACAAATGCATAAATAAATGGAATGGCATCTCATGTACATCAGTAGGCAAATTTAATATTTCAGCAATATTAATAATGCCCAGTGTGATCTACAGAGTCAAGGCAATGCCTTTCAAGTGGGGTCAGATTGCTGAATCTCATAGAAATAATAGAAAAGAGTAAAGGAGGAATGTGAGTGAAAGGACAAAAAGTAGGAAGTTAAAAACGGAGAAATGGATGAGATCTACATGAACAGCCTGGTCATGAGTGGGAACAATGAAGGGCGACGGTTGAGGGAAAGAGAGTGGGAGATCCTAGCTGGATCAAGAAAAGAGAGGGAGAACAAGGAATAGGAGACCATGGTAAATGAAGACCACATGAGAAGGGGAGGAAGCAGAGAGCTAGGGAGGCCCACAGAGATCCACAAAGATACCCCCGCAAAAGACTGCTGGCAATGGTCGAGAGACGGCAGGAACTGACCTACTCTGGTGATGGGATGGCCAGACACCCTGATAGTTGTGCCATAAACCCCATCCAAGGACTGAGATATCTGGATGCAGACATCCACGGCTGGGCCCCTGGTGGAGCACTGGGAGTCTAATTAGTGAGAAAGAAGAGGGTTTATATGAGCGAAATTGTTGAAGCCAAGGTTGGATAAAGCACAGGGACAAATAACCAAATGAATGGAAGCACAGGATCTATGAACCAAAGGCTGAGGGGCCCCCAACTGGATCAGGCCCCCTGAACGGGTGAGACAGTCATTTGGCTTGATCTGTTTGGGAGGCAGCTGTGCGTTGGTGCTGGGTCCTGGGCTCGTTGCATGAGTTGGCTGTTTGAATCCTGGGACTTATGCAGGGACACTTGGCTCGGTCTGGGAGGGGGGGAATGGAAATGCCTGGACTGAGTCTACCAGGTCGATCCCGGTCATCGGGGGAGACTTTGATCTGGAGGAGGTGGGAATGGGGGGTGGGCTGGGGGAGAGGGAGGGGGGTGAGAGGGGGAGAACAGGGGAATCTGTGGCTATTATGTTGAACTGAATGTTGTTGTAAAATTTAAAAAAATATAAAAAAAACAGAGAATGTGGACTGGAGAGATGGCTCAGCCATTAAAGGTTAGGCTCACAACCAAAAATGTAAGAAGAGAGAATGGGAAAAATAAAGGGAAGAATTAAGGGAAGAGAGTGATTAGAAAGGTTAGATAGCTATATTCTGTTTTTTGTCTAATTCTCATCTAACTCACTGTGCTGATAAATCCATCAGAGAGGTTAATGTTTTCATTCTACATGTTACAGAGCATAGTCAATTCATTGGTGACTGCATCTAAGAGCATGTTCTTTACAGTCAAAACGTCTAATCAGATTATTGGACTAAAAACAAATGTGTTGGCACATAGTAGGATAACCCTTAAAAGCAAATTCTTAAGAAATCCTTCAACCCAAAGAATTTGTGGATTAAATGTTAGTATTTGGGTACCTTCTATCATTAGGATAGAAACCAATTAGTACAAATGTCCACTGGCTTCAGGAATTTTGCCCTTGTAGTAAAGAAAAGAATCCTTAAAATCAGACAGTTTCTGCTTGTTATAAATGCTATGGCTTTGAGAAAATCAATTTATGCCAGGGTTCTGTAGAGGAACAGAAATGATAAAATGCATATATAGTAAGAGAGAATGTATTAGATTGGCTGTACTGTACAGTTGGAGTAATCCACCAATGTCTTTCTCATACCTGAGAGGTTGAGTAGTTGTTTAGTTCATGAGGCTAGATGCTTCAACAGTCCCTCTGGCAGTGACAATCTAGAGGATTTCTGGAGAGCCACTGGTCTTCAGTTCACCTTGGAAGCCTGAGGAAGCTGCTCATCATATCAGTGAAGGAACCAGCAGAAGCAGAGATAATATAGATAATTAGTAAACAATAATGAAGGCCAATTGAGCAGAAAGCATTTCTTCTGTATCTTTTTTTCAGGGTTGCTACAAGATGGTATCACCCACACATAGGGTTGGTCTTCCCACATCAGTTAAGGCAGTCAAGAAAATCCATCACAGACATGCTCAAAGGTCCACCCAATGGAGACAGTTCTTCACTGTGGCTCTATTGCCAGGTGATTCCAGGTTGTGTCAAGTGGACAGTTGACACTCACCAGCACAGCTAACTACTTTTATGTCTCAGTTTTCTCATCTGTAAAGTGCAAGCTGAATATTACCTTCCCACGGAGAGATGACATACAGTACTCACTGGCACACAGTGAGGTTTCAATGTGTCAGTTCTTACTACATGCATGTGTTAATACCTTACTTTTACAATAGCTCACTTTTCCCGGGTTTTTCTTTCCAACTTTTTATGTGTAAATATGATTGCACCTTCAAATGAAATGCCCAAGACTGAAAAGGCCAGATACTAAGGATCAAGAAATGTAAAGTATTCAGGAGAGCAGGAAAGAAAGCCTCTTATGAAGATTAAGGCACTGTAGATAGGTACACATGCATGTGTTTGCACGAATGTTGTAGACAGAGGACAATGTTGGGTGCTGTTGTTCAAGTCCATGTTTGTTGAGACAGGCTCTCTCACTGTCATGCAACTCACAAAGTAGGTCAAAGCTAGTTGCCCGGGGAATCCCAAGGGTTCACCTGTCTGTTTCCTTCGTGCCAGGGTTACAAGCATTTGCCAATATACCTGGATTTTTAAAAACAGTTTCTGTAGATTGAACTTGGACACACAGGAGTTCTTGGACACACAGGAAAGCAATTTACCTATTACACTATCTTTCCAACCCTCTGAACTTGATGTGCTTAGGATATGATAGTTTAAAAAGTATTTTAGGTTCCAGAAACACACACACACACACACACACACTGTCAGTTAGCAGGAAGAACAAAACACATGATAATATGGCTCAAACTTCTGAATGTTTCCAAATCAATTGGATAGACCAGACAAATAGATAATTTATAATACTTTGACAACCAAGGTTTAAAATTCCAAGTTCCTTTTTAAAATGTTATAATAGTGTAAAGTGAGTTTAATGAGTGTTTTGGAATGGATTTACACTTTTAAAAAAACATTCCTGTTCTCTCATCATTTGTTTTCTATTTTGCTTTATAAAGTTTCATAAAATGTATCCAATAAGCTGATATAAAAGGAAATATTTCTTTGTGGCGAGAGGAGGGAAAAAAGCAGACACATACGAATTCTCATGTCTTGCCCCTTGTTGTCTAATTTATTTCTTACTAGCAGAAAATAGATTTGTGAAAGAATTGTATGGCCAAGAAAGACTCGCTTTTTTCCTACCAGCATTTTAGGAAGGCCTCATGCCAAACTCTTCTTCATTCAGAGCTTACTGGCTGGTTAGGTACAGAGCCAACTAGGGTGTCGCTTGTACTCAACTGATGAGAATTTGTCAAGTAAAGAGAAATGTATTTATGCAGAGGAAAACAATGATCAGATAGATGGTTTGAAACAGAATTTTCTTATCTCATAAAGTATTGGGGGAAATGCCCACAGAGGCAATAAACATATTACCCAGAAAAACATAAGGCAGGGAATCATCAGACAGTGGCATACTTGTTGACAAAAGGCAAGAAGAAAAGGCTAGTTGCAGTCTAGCTCCACATCTCTGGAGAAAAGAGTAGACAATGTGACAATCATTGCTTAATACCAAATCTACTCTGGGAACAGTACAGATATTAAGTGATATTTCTGCCCGTGTTTATGTCTTAATGCAAGTTCATTTAGTTTGTTTTTTTATTTTTGTACGCTGTTTTTTTTTCATTAAAAGTCAGAGTCTATATAGAAGAAAAGGGGTAAATTCAGAGGCGTTATAAGAATTAAAGTAACACACTGATTTAAAGAAAGATGATCCAAACAAAGCCACCTGGACCCCTAAATTCAGCCCTGTGTTGATTCCATGATCCAGGTTATTTCATTACCTTTGGTAATGTTTAAAACATTGATGAACTAAATATCAAAGAAAAGCAGTCAATCAAATGGCTATTGTTGCATATGCTGATATATTCAGTTAAATAAGTTTACCTTATATTTTCCAAATTCAAAACTCTTTAGAGGTAAGTTACCATCGCTTAATTGTCATTATTCAAAATATTAGTGGGAAGTTATCATGTACTTCTGGGTAATTTTTTTCTTTGTAGTCACATCATCATTTTCATTTTATTTACATCTCTAACCACAGATGTTGATGGAGCTGTAATATTGCTTCAATGTCTATTGCAATATTTTTATTGCATTCTGCAGGTCCTCCAGTAAACGTTACTTGCAATATTTTTATCAACAGTTTTGGATCAGTCACAGAAACCACCATGGTAAGTGCTACAGTGCCACTGGCAAGAGAGAAACGTGACTCAATTATGCTATGAACACAACCTGTCAAATTTTCTATTGTTCAACTTACAGGGCCTCCTGTAAATGTTACCTGCAACATATTTATCAACAGCTTTGGGTCAATAGCAGAAACTACAATGGTGAGTGGGACTGAGCATTGAAGCCATCGTGTGAAGGAATGGGATATGGGATCACAGTACTGATGCATATTTATGTGACATTTACTGAGTGCCAATTTCTAACACCACCATCATCTAAAAACAGATATTTATACAACTTCATTTCAGAGTCATTTGTCAAGGAGTTACAACTTAAAACTCAACGTTCTTTTACCCATTACCCCAGAGCAATTTTGTAAACATATGATTTTTGTTAGGTTTGGCAGAATGTATAGCAATAAATATGGCGTGTATTTAGGAGTATTAAAATATGCACATTTCCAAAGTTTCATGAGTATGAATTTCAAAGTTTGGCACATGCTTTTTTTTTTTTTTTTTTTTTTTTTTTTTTTTTTTGCTTATCACAAAAGCTGGGACGTCATCAAGCTATCACAAAAGGTAATTCATAAGAGAATGCATATACATTCCCATGTTCACATATGCACACATGATTTTGTTGACAATAGAAAGTAATAGTAAGATCACAACAATTGCAAAAATATGAACACCTTTGAAAAACATAAACATACTGAAAGTACTCATTGAAGACATGTGGTGCTAACATCTTTTACATATTAGAAATAGATTCAAGTACTATACTATGTGCTACTATGGCTTGTTGCCAGTGACCCATACCATTAGATCATTAACTAAACCCCACATAGCTCTCAATTACATATGGAGTAAGATATTTCCTTGGTGTCCACATGGTTTATTTAAAGTTCTTAGTTGCTTGCTTTTAATTTACATGGCTATTAAAGAATATGTCCATTTCATTGGATGAGACCAAAATGAAATAGTAGCTGAATCTGACCAAGTATTATAGTAGCTGAATCTTACAAAGCTCAAGAGGTGAAAAATGAGCACATGATGCCATTGAGAAGTGAAAAAATGTTGTGGACTTTCTCTTTTAGGCTTCTAATATCATGTTTAATGAATTACTGTACTTTGTGGTGTTTTTGATACTAGGAAGAAATAATTTACTTTTACTAGTCAGTTTTATTGGCAAAAATTCAAATATAATGTGTATCTAGTACCTATTTAAACATTACTCTGAAACAGCATTCTCCAGAAATAATATTTTAGCAGGACATGTAGTACATTAAGAATTGTACCTAAATAAGATAGTTTTGATAGGGCTATAAGTGACTCATAAGAAACACTAAGCATGAAAAGAATAACCCAAGTCTGGATTTGACACTCAGTTTCTGTCTCTTCTTCTATTGCTTTTACCTTTAAAAGAGGGACAACGTTTCCAGTTTCCAACAGCCCACTGTCACCAGCTTTACACGATGGCATTCAATGACCGTATTTGCACGACCTAATGCTGATTGCATTAATTAGACTCCTAAGTTGCCTTGATTAAATCTCCCCACTGCATTTTACTCTCAATCAAAAATGTAAATATGCACCTTTTCAGCGTTCGTTAATACAAGAAGCTAAACATTTAAGGGGATGAAAATGGAAGTTATGGATACCCAATTTTCCTCAAATCTTTAAGACTTCCAGAGCTGTTTAGTAATTTGGCTGCTTAGGTGCTTCCTGGCCACTTAGTAAGTGTCCTTTGTCATGTTTCCTATGAAAAAAGGAAACTGTTGCTCAAAGGTAATGTCAGCAGCCTGTCTATCTGCCGTGTAAGATAGATCAAATTGCATGTAAGAAGAGTGTTGCATAGTGTGCTTCTTTTATTTCACTCGATAGTTTTTGATGTCATGATAAGCTTTTTTTGGTTTTGAAAATAAATATATATTGTTTTCTCATGGCTTTGGTGGGAAACTGAAAGAAAGAACATTTTACAAAAAGTTTATCATGTTTATGTGCAAGAAGAAATTCTCATGACAGCTAGGGTAGGAATTAGCAAATGCTTCCTGTAAAGGGACAGACAGCAAATACCTAAGACCTTGGAGGCAGATGGTCTCTCTCACTCCTACTCCACTTTGCCCTTTGGTGGAGGGCAGATACTAATACTAATAGTGACCAAATGGATGTGAGTACACTCCAATCAAACCTTACTTGCAAAAACAGACTGGGTCAAAATAATATTTATATTGATAATATTTCAATGTTCATAATACTGTAAAAAATAAAGTTCTGGCTTCCAAGATGACTGAAGCTTTGCCTGGGTGTCTACCTGGTGCAACCTGTCTTAATTGGGTCAGGCTACAAAGTAGCACAAACTGGATGGTTTACAAACCGAAGAATTTTTTTCTCTGGTCTTGGAGGCTGGAAGCCCAAGAGTAAGGTGCCATCACACTCAGGTATTGATGACGGATCTAGTAAGGTTATAGATTGCTGATTTCTTGCATCTTCTCATTCTAGAAAGACTTCTTTCTCTGCCCTAATAATAGAATAACATCTTAAATGTATTGTCTCCCAATACTATCATATTGGGAGTGAGAACTTTAAAAGCAAGATTTGTGAGGTTATAAATATTTAGCCTAGAACATACTTGCATGTTGTCACAGATCAACCTTCCTATATCAAAATTCTAGGATTCTACAATCTGATACTTCCTCAAAAATTGACTCACAAAATTTGGTTTAACATTAAATGGAACATCAACTAATTATAGTTGAAATCAGAAAATTTAACTTCTATGCATATCAATAAAGTAATAGAGGCCAGCAATTAGTGTTGTTTTCTGGGGATAATAGTTTTGATTTCTCCGCAATTTCTGGAACTATGTTTTTTTCCAAGAATGCTTCTAAACTGAGTTTTTGATCATGTTTATTAGAGTCTCTTGCTTTACACCTCATTCTCTTACAGTGACTGGAGTAGAATTATTGAAAGATTTAGTTTTGGTTATTTGTTTCTGAAGAGGGGGTGATGATCATCTGTTTCAAGAACTCAAATTTCTTTTGATACTATACAACTAGTCCCCCCATGGTTACTGAAATCACACTAATTTATTGTTAATGCTGCCTGTTAACAAACTATTGACTTACTTACAGGTCCAATATAAATGTTCCCTTCTTTGATATAAGTGTTGGAGATATGTGCTCATGGGACAACATATTGTTGTTTCTTCAAGCAACAGTTTTATGGATCATCATGATGATATGTTATTAAATTCAATAATTTGTGTATTTTTTCATTAAGAGGCACATGAACTTGTTGGTACTTGACCCTTGTATTAGGATTATTCAGCAGATATAATTCTGTATGGTTTTAAAGATATATACTGAGACATATTATACTCTGTTTTTAAAATGTCAGTTTATCCTTTCCTTCTCTCTTTCCCCTTTTCTTTAGTTGCTGATAGCAATTGAATTCACAGGACAAGAGTATATTTATCACTCTTTCTTTATTAATGTTAAGGCAGAAATAGAAAACATTGGCAACATAACTAACAGCCAAGGGTATTTCATACCTGCCCTATGACATTCTCCCAAAGACTGGAGCATCAGGAAATGGAGATGAGAAGCTTTCTCCCCAGCTTCAAATGGCTCCTTGGAGAGATGGGAGTGGATTCTATGTGATTTGGGCCTTGGAGGTGCTGATATGCTACCCATGCCTCAGCAGTAGTTTCTAAATCTTGGTACCGTTACTAGGTGTGAGGGATAGCTAAATGTACATTGGAGTTACTTTTTCACTGATCTGAAAGTGCATTCCTGAGGAACTTTCTGAGAAGAAGGTAGACAGAAGCTGACATGGTTACTTGAATTATAACAACAGAAAGAGCCTAAAAGTTTCCTTTCATTCAGTAGTTGAATGAGCACATCATAAGAAGATGCTAACTGACAACAGATAGCATTTTATTATGTCAATTATTTCTGACATCTTAAAGAATAATCAATACATATCCATAAACGTTATATTCTGTTAAGCTGATACAGAAGATGAACTTGCTCCCTAAATTAATACTGAAATTAAAAAGCCTACATTCATCATAAAACAATTGCCTACCACTATAATTTAAAATGCAAGTTCTCCTAATACAGTTTTGAGATTATGGAAAGTGTTTTTGGGGTGTTGACAAGTTTAAAAACCAAAGTGTGACAAAAGCATTATGGTTATATAAATATGTCTTTAATATATTTATAATTAGATTGAAAAGTGCACACAAACCAAGCAGTAGGAGGTAATGATAAAGTTTGATATGAGTAGTTTTGAGATAAAGTGATCATCTTTATGTACAAATGCAGAGCTACGTATAATAGTGCAAAATAATTCAGCTTAAGGAAGCAATGTTTATGGAGTAGGCATAGCTTTAGAAGGTATCAGAAAAAGAAACTTGAAAAATTCTAAATTTGACATAAAAGACTATTATGGAATGTATGTACTTATATTACCAATGTTAAGATAATAAAGATTATGCAATTTAGACATGGATTTTGTTTTTAAAATGAAATATATGCACATATATAAAATAAGTGTTTCTATTACCTTATCCAATGCTCAGAGAGTCAATAATATAGAAACAAATTTTAGTACAAAGAAATATGTCGTTTATTTGAAGTAGAATCTGTCCTCAGAGAGTGCAGGCAATATAAAAGAGAATATAGTCAGATTTAACCATATTTCTCAGTATTTACTTTCCCTTTAATATTTGATTGAACCTGAAAGCAGCAGAAAAGTCAAAGAAAGACTACAGAACCACATAACTACTCTCTTATTATTTGAGTTATTACCAGATAATATATTTATTTTTAAAGAAACAGACATGAGCCGGGCAGTGGTGGCACACGCCTTTAATCCCAGCACTCGGGAGGCAGAGCCAGGTGTCTCTGTGAGTTCGAGGCCAGCCTGGGCTACCAAGTGAGTTCCAGGAAAGGCGCAAAGCTACGCAGAGAAACCCTGTCTCGAAAAACCAAAAAAAAAAGAAAAGTTAAGAAACAGACATGATGCATTGATAAATTAAACAGTCTAAATGTTTATCATACATTGAAAATTATAGTGTACTGAAAGAATTGCACAGGCATGGTTGCAAAGTATTTTCTTTGGCTATCTACTTTCTCTATATTGTGTTTGTGGGGTCCCTGTCTGTTCTGAAATACTTGTAAGGGCTATTATTTATTTTAAAATGGTATATCTCATCACAAACAAAATCATGGATAAATAGTAATGACTGTACACTCAAAGACATAGATACTTGTAAACCAAAACTCTGATATATAATTGCTGGATACAAATATATTTCTGTTCTACTTATCATTGTTTATAAGTAGTGAAAATAATCTATTTTA
The DNA here is from genome assembly GCF_004664715.2 of Peromyscus leucopus. Taxonomy (NCBI): domain Eukaryota; kingdom Metazoa; phylum Chordata; class Mammalia; order Rodentia; family Cricetidae; genus Peromyscus; species Peromyscus leucopus. Next base: position 28,926,678 of record NC_051083.1, read on the forward strand.
AATGATCTTTAGACATTTAATGGTTGGTTGAAGTGAGATATAATTGTCTCACTGCTATTTTAAAAATTCTAACATTACAAGGAAGTTTATTTCACAATTTTCTTGCTATAAAATTCAAAATAGAAAACCAGGAAACACTGGAGAACACCCATGAGAATTTGCTATGAAAATCTATGTCAAGACATTTTTCTTCAAGGTCATCACTTTAAAATGGCTTGTCACTAATTTAATATTCTCTAGGGTAGGTCAACAGGCAAGTTTAAATCATTCTCAGGGACACAGGAGGATCCCAAGGGAATTACATTGGTGATTTTGTTGTTGACCCATTTCTAGCTGGCTTCTCATGGCCTTTTGCACCCCAAAATACTTCCTGGTGAACAGGCTGCTATTCTCCGAATACTCTGATATTTAACCGTTTCACTTTTGTTATGTCCAGCTGCTCCCACTTCCTGGACATAGAGTATCTCTAGATTTGGCTTGAGGAGGAGAGCCTCTTCTTCCCTATTTCCAATTGAAACAAGCATAGAGATTCCCCCCATCCCCAAGAATTCTCTTTTAAAAGTTAATTAATTATTCTTATAATTTTTATTTAATTTTTTTTCTTTCCTTTTGCATACCAACCCCTGTTCCCCCTCCCTCCTCTTCTTCTGCTCCCCCCACCTACCCCCATCCCTTCATCATAGAGGGTAAGGCCTCCCTTGGGTAGTCAACACAGGCTGGCATACCAAGTTGGGGCCAGACCTAGCCTCTCTCCCCTGGATCAAGGCTGAGTAAGGCATTGTACGATAAGGAATGAATGGGCTCTAAAAAGCCAGTTTGTGTACCCAGGATAAGTCCTGGTCCTATTGTCAGAGGACCCACAAACAGATCAAACCACACAACTTTCACCCACAAGAATTCTCTTAAGAGTAGATTCTTGCTCTAGGAACATAGAAGGAAATGGACACCATAAGCTAGAAAGGCCTCATTTCTCTTACCCGGGAAATCTTGAAGGCATCTCATATACACCAACCCATATATGAGCACTGGGTTGTTAGGTTTTTAATTGTCCCTTCTTAATTTTCACAAATCAGATTTTCTTATTCACTATTTACACAAATCTCTAATGGTTCAGTAACACCCATTCCCCAAGAGATATGGAACTGCTAATAATCTCTTTCTGACCATAGTCTTCTGGTATCTTTGAACAACTCTGAGAATGTTGAGATCCTGCCATTCTCTTCATCACTCACGAGGACAGCCAGTTGGGGTAGATGTTGAGCTAAGCCCACAAACTACATCCACTCTGATTTGAGAATTTGCTATAAAAAATTCTAAATAAATGTCACCTGCTAAGCTTTTTCAAGTTAGAAATGTTTATATCATACAATAGAAAACCTCAGGTAATTTGTTTTAAGAATGCAGGCTTCCCAGAAGATCTGAGGTTCGATCACTGATTTACAATAGTTAGGAACTATTTGATTATTAGCCTTTTCCAGCCTACTCTAGGCACCTTTCCCAAGAACTATGACATACAAAATGTTCTATGAGATTGGTCACAACTAGTCTGCATTTTAAAAAATGCCATAGAAATTTTAATAGGTTAGTATATTCTTATCTCTAATTTTTTTCTTTTGACCATGAGGGCATTAATCAAAATATGATATCTCTTAGTAGTTTCCATGGTACCTGTCAGTAAACAATCACATCTGTTTGCTTAGGAATAAGGGTATTCTGAGACTTTAGGGACCTCAACTAGAAAGTTTCAAGGAAACCAAGACAACCTAATCACTAAGAAAAACAATGGTCCAAAGCACTTCTAGATGCCAAGGATGTGGAGATGAAGCCAATGGGGCTTAAAGGAAAGGTGAGGGGGAAAAAGAACAAATGGAGATGTCTACCACCTTTCACAGCCACAAGTGGCAAGAAGATCTGAAGCTCTGAAACCAGTCCTGAAGGACTAGGGACTACTGCTGATGCCTCAGTCAGAGTCTAGGTCATGAAATTAACCAACGCTTCAGTGAGCCGAAAAGTCTTTGAACACAAGCGCTCAGGAGAGTAGTCACAGACACAAGCTGATTCATTAGCACAGAAGGAAATGCCCAGATCACATGAGATTGGTGGGGTTGTACCTGAGGCTCCCTCTAGGGAGAAAATTTTTGTCAGATAGTATTCATATTCATATTGAAATAAAAAACCTTGAAAATTTTCTATTTGAATGAAGCATCAAGCTTTCTACTGCAGATGTAACACACTGAGAGAATTCAATAGAATACTCAAAAATTTTGAAAGTAAGTAGTTGTGAAGGAATCATTTTGTCAACATGAAGCACTTAATGTTAAGATTTTAAAAATATTGGTCAATCATAACATGGTTTTATAAGATTTTCCTTCCCAAATTGCAGAGTGGGTTTTCTACAGAGCATGTAAGGAAAAAGAGATTAGAAATCATGTCATATCTGATTTAGAAAATGAATCAGGTTTATTTAATAATCTGCCATGACAGTCTGATTTCTGTACTCATCATTGCCTTTTTCTACACAAAGATCATCTCGAATTAATATTATTTCAACCTAGAATTAACAAATGAAGCATAAAAAATAAAAAAAGCCAACCTGTGTATTTGGTGTTCTGATTTGGTTGAATCTTCTTTCTTATTCCCCTCCACTTCAAATCCTAGTAGAACTGAGTGCTTTATTTTGACCAATGTGTACAGAGACTTGTTTGATGAGACAAAAACACTATAAAATCAGAAAGAAGGTGAGAGGGAAATTAAATAGGTTTCTTTAGCCAGGCTGGACAATAAGTAGCTCTTGTATATGGCATTTCTATAGGACTATCGAGTGAATATTTTTCTGAGACAACAGTGGAATGATTCACGGCTGGCATACAGTGAGTACCCAGATGATTCCCTGGATTTGGATCCATCTATGTTGGATTCCATTTGGAAACCGGATTTGTTCTTTGCCAATGAGAAAGGTGCCAATTTCCATGATGTCACCACTGACAACAAGTTGCTACGGATTTCCAAAAATGGCAAAGTGCTCTACAGTATCAGGTAAGCCTTTGCTGGTTATATCTCTTCAGTTCTTTGGGCCTGGGGATGCCTGATTCTTCAGGACAGGATGTGTATGAATGTATGACTTTGTGGGCTCCTGTTTATTATTTGAAATTTAAAGTAGGTGGAACATTTCAGAAGTTTTCATGGTCATATAAGTGTGATTCTTCACAACAAAATGTGTCTAGTAGGTTTATGGACAGTTGATGGTATTGTATAAATATCTAAGCATATATATTTAAATAAAGAAATTACAGACTATTGAGTCTAATTACCTTGAACCATAATATGTGAACTCCAGTTTCAATAGTTCTTTCATTAATCATACACAAAATATTTAATGGATCAACTTGGTCATCAACAGTTGAATCTGGGCTGAACATGTAGAGACTTTATCCTAACCTCATTTGTGCTTCTCAATAAACCTAAGACCTTGAGGCCTTGATCTCTTAATGTTTATTGGGCATTAATTTGGTATAGAATTTTTCTGAGATTCCTTCTGTTCTGAAACAGGATCCCTGACCAGGTTGGCCTACAACTCAATATGTAGTAGAAAATGACCCTGAACTTCTGAGCCTCCCACTTCTAATCCCTGGGTGCTGAGGGTATAGGCATGAGCTACAAATCACGGTGTGTGGGGGACTGGAGAATGAAGCCAAGGCCTCAACCATGCTAAACAAATACTCTACCAACTGAACTACATATCTAGGCCCTCATTTCCAAATATTTCATTCAAATATGTTCTCCAGGATCTTTATCTTTCCAGACTCAGAAAATTTTCCTATTGTTCTTTTTTTTAATATCTTTTTTGTAGGTACTGTGTGTGTGTGTGTATGTGTGTGTGTGTTTCTTAATACTAAGAGATTTTCTATTCATTTTACATACCAACCACAGATTTCCCTCACCTCCCTCCTCCCACCCCCAGCCTTCCACCCCAACCTCACCCATTCCCACCTCCTCCAAGGCAAGGTCTCCGATGGGGAGTCAGGAGATACTGGCACACTCAGGTGAGGCAGGTCCAAGCCCCTCTGCCCTGCACCAAGGCTGCGCAACGTGTCCCAACATAGGCACTAGGCTCCAAAAAGCAGGCTCATGTATCAGGGTCAGGTCCTGATCCCACTGCCTGGGGGCCCCCTAAACAGTTCAAGCTAAACAACTTTCTCACCTATCCAGGGGGCCTAGTCCAGTACCACGGGGAATCCTCAGCTATTGGTCCACAGTTCAAGCATTTCCACTAGTTTGGCTGGCCATCTCTGTACATTTTCCCATCATGATCTCAATGTCCCTTGCTCATAGACTTCCTCATCTATCTCATCAATTGGACTCCTGGAGCTCGGCCTGGCACCCGACTGTGGATCTCTGCATCTGCTTCCATCAGTCATTAGATGAGGGCTCTAGGATGACAGTTAGGGTATTCAGCCATCTGATCACCGGAGTAGGCCAGTTCAGGCACCCTCTCAACTATTGCCAGTAATCTAAGGTGGGGTCATCCTTGTGGATTCCTGGGAACTTCCCTAGCACCCTGTTTCTACCAATGCCATGATGTCTTCAGTTATGTTATCTCCTTCTTTGCTTTCCGATTCTGTCCCTGTTCCAGCTCAAACCTCCCATTCCCCCTATATTCTCATCTGCCATCCCTTGCACTCTATTACCCTTCCCCCATGCCCAGCTTGCTCATGAAGATCTCATCTATTTTTCTTCACTGGGCAATCCATGCATCCTTTCTAGAGTCCTCCCTGCTAGCTAGCCTCCCTGGAGTTATGGGTTGCAGTCTGGTTATCCTTTGCTTTACATCTAGTATCTACTTATGAGTGAGTACATATCATGTTTGTTCTCCTGAGTCTGTATTACCTCACTCAGGATTATATTTTCTAGTTCCATTCATTTGCCTATAAATTTCATGATGTCATTGTATTTCTCTGCTGAGTAGTACTCCATTGTGAATATGTACCAAATTTTTTTAGTCCATTCTTCAGTTGAGGGGCATCTAGGTTGTTTCCAGGCTCTGGCTATTATGAATAATGCTGCTGTGAACATAGCTGAGCACGTGTCCTTGTGGTGCGGTTGAACATTCCTTGGGTATATGCCCAAGAGTGGTATATCTGGGTCTTGAGGAAGATCCCAAATTTTCTGAAAAACCAACATACTGATTTCCAAAGTGACTGTACAAGTTTGCACTCACACCAACAGAGGAGTGTTCCACTTGCTCCACAACCTCTACAATATAAGCTGTCCTCAGTGTTTTTTATCTTAGTCATTCTGATAGGTGTAAGATGGTATCTCATAGTTGTTTTGATTTGCATTTCACTGATGACTAAGGATGTTGGGCAATTCCTTAAATGTCTCTTGGCCACCTGAGGTTCTTCCATTGAGAATTCTCTGTTTAGCTCTATAGCCCATTTTCTAATTGGATTGTTAGGTATTTTGATGTCTAGTGTCTTGAGTTCTTTATATATTTTGCAGATCATCCCTCTGTCAGATGTGGGGTTGGTGAAGTTCTTTTCCTATTCTGAAGGCTGTTGTTTTGTCTTATTGACTATTTCATTTGCCCTACAAAAGCTTCTCGGTTTCAAGAGGTCCCATTTATTAATTGTTGCTCTTAGTGTCTGTGCTACTGGTGTTATATTTAGGAAGTGGTCTCCTGTGCCAATGCATTCAAGACTACTTCATACTTTTTCTTCTATCAAGTTCAGTGTAACTGGATTTATGTTGAGGTCTTTGATCTACTTGGACTTGAGATATGGATCTATTTGCAATCTTCTACATGTTGACATCCAGTTATGCCAGCATCATTGTTGAAGATGTTTTCTTTTTTCCATTGTAAACTTTTGGCTTCTTTGTGAAAAATCAGGTGATCATAAGTGTGTGGATTAATTTCAGAGTCTTCAATTCGATTCCATTGGTCCACATGTCAGTTTTTATGCCAATACCAAGCTGTTTTTATTACTGTAGCTCTACAGTAGAGCTTGAAGTCAGGGATGGTGATGCCTCCAGAGGTTGCTTTATTGTACAGGATTCTTTTTGCCATCCTAGGTCTTTTGTTTTTCCATATGAAGTTGAGTATTGTTCTTTCCAAGTCTGTGAAGAATTGTATTGGAATTTTGATAGGAATTGCATTGCATCTGCAGAATTCTTTTGATAAGATTGCCATTTTTACTATGTTAATCCTACCTATCCATGAGCATGGGAGATCTTTCCATTTTCTGATATCTTCTTCAATTTCTTTCTTTGGAGATTTAAAGTTCTTGTCATACCAGTCCTTCAGTTAGTGTTACCTCAAGGTATTTTATATTATTTGTGGCTATTGTAAAGGGTGATGTTTCCCTGATTTCTTTCTCAGCCCTTTTATCATTTGTATAAAGTAGGGCTGCTGATTTTTTTAGTTAATCTTGTATCCTGCCACCTTACTGAAGGAGTTTATCAGCTGTAGGAGTTCCCTGGTAGAATTTTGGGGGTCACTTATGTATAGTGTCATATCATCTGCAAATAGTGAAAAGTTTGACTTCTTCCTTTCCAATTTCTATCCCCTTGATCTCCTTTTGTTGTCTTATTGCTGTAGCTAGAACTTCAAGTACTATATTGAATAAATATAAGGAAAGTGACAGCCTTGTCTTGTTCCTGATTTTAGTGGAATCACTTTGAGTTTCTCTCCATTTAATTTGATGTTGGTTGTTGGTTTGCTGTAAATTGCCTTTATTATGTTTAGGTATGATTCTTGTATAAATGTTCTCTCCAAGACCTTTATCATGAAGGGGTGTTGAATTTTGTCAAAGGCTTTTATTCAGCATCTAATGAGATGAGCGTGTGTTTTTTTTTTCTTTCAGTTCAGTTTGTTTATATGGTGTATTACATTGACAGATTTTCATATGTTGAACCATCTTGCATCCCTGGGATGAAACCGACTTGGTCATGATGGATAATTTTTTGATGTGTTCTTGGATTCGGTTTACCAATATTTTATTGAGTATTTTGCATCAATGTTCATGAGGGTGATTGTTCTGTAATTCTCTTTATTTGCTGCATCTTTTTGTGGTTTGGGTATCAGGATAACTATAGCCTCATAAAAAGAGTTTGGTAATGTTCGTTCTGTTTCTATTGGGTGGAACAATTTGAAGAGTATTGGAATTAGCTCTTCTTTGAAAATCTGGTAGAATTCTGTTCTGAAACCATCTGGTCCTAGGTCTTTTTTGGTTGGAAGATTTGTAATGACTGCTTCTATTTCATTAGGGGTTATTGGCCTATTTAAATAGTTTGTCTGGTCTTGATTTAACTTTGGTATGTGGTACCTATCCAGAAAATTGTCCATTTCTTTCAGACTTTCCAATTTTGTGGAGTACAGTTTTTTTTTTTAATTATGACCTGATGATTCTCATGATTTCCTCATTGTCTGTTCTTATGTCTCCCTTTTCATTTCTGATTTTGTTAATTTGGATTCTCTCTCTCTCTCTCTCTCTCTCTCTCTCTCTCTCTCTGTGTGTGTGTCTTTTTATTAATTTGGATAAGGGCTTGTCTCTCTTGTTGATTTTTTCAAAGAACCAACTCTTTGTTTCATTGATTCTTTGCATTGTCCTCTTCGTTTCTATTTCATTGATTTCAGCCCTCAATTTGATTATTTTCTGTCATCTATTCCTCCTGGGTGTGATTCTTTTAGTTCTAGAGTTTTCAGGTGTGCTGTTAAGTCACTGGTGTGAGAGTTCTCCATCTTCTTTATGTGGGCATTTAGTGCTATGAATTTTCCTTTTAGCACTGCTTTCATAGTGTCCCATAAGTTTGGGTATGTGGTATCTTCATTTTCATTGAATTCTAGGAAATCTTTCTTTCTTTATTTCTTCCTTGACCCATTGGTGATTCATTTGGGCATTACACAGTTTCCATGAGATTGTAGGTTTTCTATAGTTTTTGTTGGTGTTGAAATCTAACTGTAAGCCATGGTGGTCCGATAAAATATGGGAGGTTATTCCAAATTTTGTATCTATTGAGATTTGCTTTGTAACTGAGCATGTGGTCAATTTTATAGAAAGTCCAGTGGGGTGCTGAGAAGAAGGTATATTCTTTTGTGTTAGGGTGGAATATTCTATAAATAACTATTAAGTCCATTTGAATCATAACATCTGTTAGGTCCCTAATTTCTCTGTTTAGTTTCAGTCTGGCAGATCTAGCTAGTGGTGAGAGTGGGGTGTTGAAATCTCCCACTAGCAGTGTGTGGGGTTTGATGTGCGATTTAAGCTTTAGTAATGTTTCCTTTACAAATGTGGGTGCCCTTGTATTTGGGGCATGAATGTTCAGAATTGAGACTTCATCTTGATGGATTTTCCTGTGATAAATATGCAGTGTGCTTCCTGATATCTTTAAATTGATTTTAGTTTGAAGTCTATTTTATTATATATCAAGATTGCTACACCAGCGTGTTTTTTTGTTTGTTTGTTTTTTGTTTGTTTGTTTTTTGAGACAGGGTTTCTCTGTGTAGCTTTGTGTCTTTCCTGGAACTCCCTTTGGAGAGCAGGCTGGCCTCGAACTCACAGAGATCTGCCTGGCTCTGCCTCCTGAGTGTTGGGATTAAAGGTGTGTGCCACCACCACACAGCTACCAGCTTGCTTCTTAAGTCCATTTGATTGGAAAGTCTTTTTCCAGCCTTTTACTCTGAGGTAGTGTCTGTCTTTGAAGTTGAGGTGTGTTTCTTGTATGCAGCAGAAGGATGGATCCTGTTTTCATATCCATTCTGTTAGCCTGTCTTTTTAGAGGCAAATTGAGACCTTTGATATTAAGGGATATTAATGACCAATGATTATTAATTCCTGTTATGTTTTTTGGTGGTAGTTGTAAGGAAAGGGGGCTGGCTAAAGAAACCTACCCAGACCCTGGATCCAGAAGTAGGGAAAGATGGCTCAGATCAGGGCAGAAAGAAACACATTTTGGCTCAAATCAGAGCCATCTCTGCCCCTGGCCAACTGATTTGTGAAACCAACCAACCACAGAGCAGCACAGTAGAACCCTGGGAACCAAGTCAACTCCTGGTAGACTCTACTCCCAAGACTTCATGTGTAAACTACCCTACCTGGTGAGTTAGGAAAATGGCTGTTCTCTCCACCCTGGTAGAGGGAGCTACTCTCCTGGACTCCTCCTTCCCATATCAATCTCTTTCTCAAAAGAGTTTTGGGTGTCAAGATCTTCATTCACTGGCATAGAGAAGATCCTTCCTGAGATGTCCCTCAGTGGAAAAATAAGAGAGAGCTGAAAGAGCAGAGAAAGGAGGAGCTGAACAAAAGATCCTTGCTGAGACGTCCCTTGGTGGACAAAACAAGAGAGCTGAAAAGGTAACTTTACTCCAGAGCTGGAGGAGATTGCTACATTTCTGCAGCGCTTTCCCCTTTTGCAGAGTGAAGCAAAAGAAGCAACATCTTAAGCAAGAGAAGCAGAGTTCTGCTAGGAAGCCCCATAAGAGGGTGCTGTACAAAGCTCAGCTGTAGTGGCTCTCCCAGAGAGGAGCAGGATTGCTATATCCCGCAGAGAGACCATCCCCCATCAGTTCCAGGCCTGACTTTCCCAAGAAGTCATAAAAATTTCCCTTCCAGGTTTGGGCTGTTTCTTTGCAGTTCCAGCCGTCCAGCTGTGCTAAATAGCTCCAGGTGTCCGGGACACCTTCAGGGTAGAGCTGTTGTTCTGAGTAGTTCGAGGTGTCCAGGATATCTTGCCCTCCAGTGCTGAACTGTCTCTTTGCAGCTTCAGCCATCAGGGCTGTCCTAAGCACCTAAGGGGGTTGCCTGACTCCTCATGTAGTCAGGACACTTTTCCCCAGAGTTGTTGCAACAAATTCACTTACATTTTTGGTGCCCAAACTGGGGACCAAACCCACAGAGTTTCAACCAATTTAATTATAGTAGTGTTGTGTGTTTCTCTTCTTTGGTACTTTTTGGTGTGGGATTATCTATTGCCTGTGTTTTCATGGGTGTATCTAACTTCCTTAAGTTGGATTTTTCCTTCTAGTGCTTTTTGTAGGGTTAGATTTGTGGATAGGTATTGTTTAAATCTGTTTTTTGTTTGTTTGTTTTTGTTTTTGTTTTTCGAGACAGGGTTTCTCTGCGTAGCTTTGAGCCTTTCCTGGAGCTCACTTGGTAGCCCAGGCTGGCCTCGAACTCACAGAGATTCGCCTGGCTCTGCCTCCCGAGTGCTGGGATTAAAGGCGTGCGCCACCACCGCCCGGCTTAAATCTGGTTTTATCATGGAATATTTTGTTTATTCCATCTATGGTGATTGAGAGTTTTGCTGGACATAATAGTCTGGTTTGGCATCCATGGTCTCTTGGTGTCTGCATAACGTCTGTCCAGGACCTTCTGGCTTTCAGAGTCTCCATTGATAAGTCAGGTGTTATTCTGATGGGTCTGCCTTTATATGTTACTTGGCCTTTTTCATTTGCAGCTCTTAATATTTTTTCTTTATTCTGTATGTTTAGTGGATTGATTATTATGTGCTAACGGGTCTTTTTGTGGATCCAGTCTATTTGGTGTTCTGTAAGCTTCTTGTATCTTCATAGGTATTTTCTTCTTATGTTGAGAAAGCCTTTCAGTTGGTATTCTTCTTCTTCTATTCCTGTTATTCTTAGGTTTGGTCTTTTCATGGTGTCCCAAATTTCCTGGACATTTTGTGTTATAACATTTTTGGCTTTAGTGTTTTCTTTGATGAATCTATTTCCTCTATTGTATCTTCAATGCCAGAGATTCTCTCTTCCATACCTTGCATTCTGTTGGTTATGCTTGCATCTATAGTTTCTGTTTGTTTACTCAGATTTTTCATTTCCAGCCTTCCCTCTGTGTCTTCTTTATTGCCTCTATTTTCAAATCTTGGACTATTTCCTTCACCTGTTTAATTGCTTTTTATTGGCTTTCTTTAAGGGATTTATTGATTTCTTCCATTTTTTGTTTGTCTTTTCCTCAATTTCTTTAAGGGAATTTTTCATTTCCTCTTTAAAGGCCTCTATCATCTTCTTAAAGTCATTTTTTAAGGTCAATTTCTCCTATTTCTTCTGCGTTGGTATGTTCAGGTCTTGCTGATGTAGAAACACTAGGTTCTAATAGAGCCATATTCGTCTGTATGTTGTTGACTTTAATTTTTCACTAGCATCTACCTATCTCTTCTACTCGACACAAGTGGTGTCTGTACCTGAGGGAGGCTCTCTTGGTTCAACTGAAACTCTTGGTCTAATTAGGGATCTTAGTCCAATCTGTGCTGATGGACTCTGTGACTCAGGGAGCAGCTCTTATTCCAATGGGTGTTGGCAGTCTCAGGTAGCAGTTGCAGTCTCCAAGGAAGGGTGGGTTTTGGGGGAGGTGGTGCTTGAGGGTGACAGGATCTGATAGGGGATGGTGGTAGTCCAACCTATCTGTAGGAGACTCGCCTACTGGCCTGAAACTGGAACTGCAGTGGGTGGTGGTGTAGGAGGCACAGGGTTGTGCCCCTGGACCCAAAACCTTGAGGCTGGGTGTTTGGCTATGAGGACAAAGACTCACCTCTTAGTCTAGTCAGCACTGGCCTTAAAATATCTTAAAATGTTTTATTTGTTTCGTGATTTTAAATTAAAAACAGACAGCAAAATCCCAAAGAAACATCTTAGCTTCCCAGTGTTAAGAACTGATCATCTCCAAGGAATAAACATTATCAGATATATAACCTTCACTGCAGAGCAGGGACTCTTGGGTGCATGTTACTGAGTAACAGGATATATTACAGCTATTTAGCAAAGTTGGACAGTCTCAATTGAAAGAAAAGCTTGAGTTGTAAAGACACTCTGGGAAGAGTAAAGTTCTTACTTTTTCTGCCTTGTATTTTAGTTACTACAATACATGAGTGATGCAAAAGAACATGGATTTTTTTTGAATCATAGGATTTTTTTTAATTATAGATCTTTAGAGTCAAACTCAATCTTTGACACTTACCAAGTTCCAGGATCTGTAAAATCCAATTACTTTCATTGTAAGACATGGATCAATATATCCATCTGTGGATATCTTCTCATGAAAATTAAATATGTAGACACCAGAAAACATTTCATTAAAAGGGCCAGACTGTAGTCGTTTCAATTGTGTAGGCTAAATGACAACTTTGTGTGTCATTTATTTCAAAATCAACTATAGAAGAAATGCAAACAATAATTCAATTATGCAGGAAAATGCTGATACACAAGACCTCGTTCTTTAGCTATGGTTGGCCAGACCTTGAGAGACAATATAAAACTACTTGCCATGGAGTCATATTTGATAATTAAAGCCTGAATCCTAAAAAGAATGTTCTTTTTGAATAATAAGCTTTTTTTCAGTAATATTTTGCCTCTTCTGAAGGATTAGGACCGTGTACTGTACAAGAGAGACTTAGTACACCAAATAACTATTGACATTTCAAACATCCCTTATAAAGTACCCCTTTACTCTCTTATTTTATTTACCATCCCCCAAGAATGAGCAATTAATATTCTTGTAAATACTTTTCACAAGTTTGCAGACTCACCACCATTTAAGAACCTATTATATAATTTGGCTCTTTACTGCATATTCCATTCTTATACCTAGTAATTCCAGAGCTTGTGGTTTACTGTCTAGTATCTTATGAAATGTAGTAGGCTGCTTATTTGGGAAATGTGGCAGTACTGCTGCTTTCAGAAAGAATCATAAATTCCCTGGATGCCCATTGCATTGTTAAGGAAACAATATTCTGCATGATAATCCATTTGTCTGGTGTAAGATGCAGTGTTGGGCATGACCTAAGTTGATGTGACCTGATAGAATGGGACATATGTAGAGCATGATGCTGGAAAGGAGAGTTATAAAAAGTAACACAGTGTATCAGCTGCTTCAGCTAATCCTCAGGGCCTTGGGTGGTGTTTGTGCTAGTAAATACCTAGCATTGTGCACTGCTGAAATAAAATCAGTCTGTTGTTATTTCTTTTCATACAGTGAAGATTTCTCTGTTCTATATCAGTGAAGGATATATGTTACAGCAACATAGGTCCAGAGGCAATTGTTGTATCTCTGGTTCTGAAATGTGACACATTACTCATTGCTTAGATTCTGAGGAGTTTGTCCATTGGCAGGTTGTGGATAGTCTCTGAAATCTGAGGAGGAAAATCTTTGGTGAAGGAGAATACAGATGCCACATTCAAGAAACACAAGCTATTGGCAAATTTGAACTGCAGAAAGTCTAATTATTTTCCTAAAAGCGTTTTCAATGAGCCAGACAATATATTGGGCCTAAAAGATCCAGAGCTCAGTAAAATGTGGTCCTTGCCTTAAAACAGCTCCATTTTAATGAGACATGTGGACACATAATCAATTAAAAATAATAATAAATAAAAGCAAGGAAAAGAAAATTAGTCATAACTTTTCAAATTGTGTTCTCAAAATACTCCTGGAATTTGGGTGTCAGTGTCTGCCTTTTTCAGGCATTAGACTCAATTATTTATTGGCCAAGGAGTTATTAGTATTAATATATTCCCAGCAGAAGACTTGATTTAAGTTGGAAGTGAAACAGGCTATAGTTGTTGATTTCTCAAAGGTGCCGAAAAATAAAACACAAAGAGAAATGTCTAATCCATTGTTTTCATTACAAACAAGACCACAATTCCCAACACTTTGTATATATGCTTTCCAAATGGCAAAAGCTTAAACGAAGTAGTAGTGGATTCGAAGTCCATAACCCCTGATTCCAATGTTTAAGGCACACGAGGGAAAGTCAAATAAGTATTTTCAATGGGAATCAAATGTCTTAGCAAATTTCTAACCATTGATGCAAGACACAGCGCTTGTTGATGAAAACATGTCAAAACAATTTTTGTCCAATTCTGTTCAGATTATTTGTTTAATATTGACTTCTGGTCTAGTTTCATTTCTTTGGCTGTGGTAAATACCTTGACAAAAATCAGCTTAGGGGATCAAAGGGTTTATTTAAACTTCTAATTCCAGGTTACAGTTCATCATTGGAGGGAAGTTAAGGCAGGAGATTCAGACAGCTAGTAACATCACTTCCACAGTCAAGAGCACAGAGAAAGGAATGCACACGTTTACTTGTTTGCTTGCTTGTGCTAAGGTTTCTCTACTCTTACACAGTTCATGATCCCCTACACATGGAATAGAAATGCCCACACTGGGCTGGGTCTCTCCATATCATAAATTAAAGCAGTTACTCACAGATATGTCCACAGGCTAACTCAACATACACAATTTGTCACTGAGACTCTTTCCAGCTGGTTCTAGCTTGTGTCAAGGTACCTATCAAAATTAGCAACCATAACTTCCCTAATTTGTTTTATCATACTCCAATATTTTAAAGTATTTTGCTGACTTGCCAAATTAATCATCCATGACCAAAGTATGAAGGATATACATCTTGCTTTGTTTATCTTCTTTAGAGAAAGTCAGATTCTAAGTTTGTATTTCTTAAAAAAGCACAACTCCATAGGAATCAGGTGAGACTTTTGTGTAACATATGTTATAATTTATCCAAAACATTTCATTGAGTTTATTATAACAAATGGTAGTAAGAGTCAGGATATCATAGGACATGTTAGGTCAAATAAAAGGAAAAGGTAGATGGTGAACAGTTTAGAAGAAGAGAAGTTTGTCTAACATGTCTAGTGTCTCATTATTGGTAATGGTTTTCTTCCTTTAAATTACATCACTTCTGAGAGTCCCCCATCCTACTTTCATTCTATTTCTGTGATAAGAAACTGTGACCTAAAGCAACTTGAATAGGAAAGGGTTTGTTTAGCGTATGATTTCATATCAAAGTCTATCACTAAGGAAAGTCAGGGCAGGAACTCAATGTATGAATCACGGAGGAATGCTGCTTTCTGGCTACCTCTATGACTTTACCTCCTGAAAGGCTGAGAACTGGGTTATTGTTCAGTCCTTGCATCTGGGTATCTAAGCCATCAGAGTCATCCAGCAATGGCTAATACCAGAGATACCCAGAAGTCAGTAGTTGTTCTATCTAGGAGGCTGGGTGGCGTAGCAGTCCCAATCTGGTGCCAAAGGCTTAGAGGGTTCCTGGAGAACCATTGGTCCTCTGTCTATTTTAGAAGCCCAGTAAAGCTTTTTCTAATATAAGTTGAAGGACACAGTGGCGACAGCAGGAGGAGGAGGAGGAGGAGGAGGAGGAGGAGGAGGAGGAGGAGGAGGAGGAGGACGAGGAACAATAGGGTAAATTAACTCAATGGCAAGAGGAAAGGCCAAGTGAGCAAAGATTATATAATCTTTCTTCACTTATGAGCAACCCCTTTTTAATCTGGGTTATTACCAGAAGGTGCCACCCACATTTTCAGTGGGTATTCCCATGTCAATTAAGGCAATTAAGACAATTCCTCCATTGAGGCTTCCTGCTCAGATTACTTTAATTTGTGGCAAGTTGACATTTAAAACCAACTGTCACACTCTCTCAAACCACCAATAATTATAGAATTGCTTCTGTACAAAACATCCCACATCACCAAAGCTTCTGCTTGCCTCATAATCAACCTTTGCATCAGTTTAAACCTCTGTTTATAGCACTGGAGATAACATGTCTGTAAATCCTTTTTGATTCAGTTCCCAATTATAGGTGTTGATGATTCAGTCTCCCACCTTCCTCATACTGCTTGAGTTGTATTATAAAACCCCTGAGGACTGATATTCCTTGTCCCTCTACTGATACATTGCAGATATCACTGAGAGTGGGTAGAGTGTAGGTTACTAGACACAGACACCCAACTGTGGCCCCTAAACTATCCTGTCTGATGACCAATTCTATCTTCACATAAAAGGCCAATTTTTTCCCACATTGCTTCCCATTCTTGACTCATATTGGGGCCTGATTCAAGAGCTTCAAAGGATTCTGACTCTAGTTACAGAATGATTTTTAATAGAACAAGATAAAAGAATATTCTTTATTTAGATGCTAGAACTGAAAATAAAATGTACACTGAACTGAGACTTACCTACGTGTTATGATGATGCTTTGGTTATTTTACTCATGATTTTGACGAGTCCCAGAAACACATATTTATTAGTTATGAAAAGCTGTGGTCCCTTCTAGACTGTGCTTATATATTATAATCCAAGAAAACTATATACCCATTTTGTAATCCCCTATCCAAATATTCATTAGTTTTGTGACTTAACTTAATGCAGTAATTAATGACTATAACATAAGCACCCACACCAGAATTAAGCAGTAAATCATGGAGGTGCTGGGAAATGCCATGAAAACCACATGATTCCGTTCTTCTTAGAGACAAGGTTTTGTGAGTGCGAAGAGCTGGCATGTACTATACTGGTGGATTAAGCAGGAGCTAAACTAAGTGGTTTTATGTAGGGCAGATTTGGGGCCTTCAAAAATGGACCAGCGGGGGTAAAATTATGAAGGCATTGAAAGTGTGTTGTGTACATAACAAATTATCATAATTTCTGGAAAGCTCTGTTGAGTTCCTGATTGAACTCACAGCTTGGACATATATGAGATGTCAAAGTCCATCCCCACAGTGACACACTTCCTTCAACAGGGCCACACCTCCTAAGAGTGCCACTCTCTATGGGCCAAGCATTCAAACATGTGAGTCTATGGGGTCCATACCTGTTCAAAGCACCATACTACTTGTCTTTGACTTCATCTGCCTGGACTAGCAATAGAAAGATTTCCCTCCATTTGGAAGTAACTTTCCACTGCATTAACATTAATCAGTTTTCTCTCCAGGTAATGATGTAGAGACAGAATGACAAGAAGGAGTCTTAGGGCAACAAGAAAGCTACATTTCCTTTCCTCATTCAATCTGTCCTCCAAGATTGCAGAATGACAAGAAGGAGTCTTAGGGCAACAAGAAAGCTACATCTCCTTCCCTCATTCAATCTGTCCTCCAAGATTGCAACAGGTCTCTCCAGCCTCACCAGATCACCATTCTGACTCAGGTTTCTCTCCAAAATGTTACTTAACCAGGAAAGCAGACAAAATCCAGCAGTCCTTCTAGCTCTATATCAACTTTTCTCTTCTTCCCAAGCTGCAAAGCTCCTTCCTGATGAATTAAAATGTTTCCTCATGTTGTTTATAGTTTGAGAACAAGAAGAAATCCTTCATTTCATGGTGACTGCTTCAAATTGCTTTTAGATCTCATAACCTTTCCCTCCGAAAGTAAATATCCAAGCACAGTAGGGGGAAAACTGATTTTGAATCAGTATAGGGAAGTTTGAAATACCTGTGATTTAAGAGGTGAGTTTAAAACCATCAATGATAGTCTGAACTATGACAATTGTGGAGCAAATTTCACAATCCCAATCCCAACCATTATGGCCTTTGTTTCTGTGGGCATTTTCAGAATGTTAAGACTTGTATACTTTTAGACGATTATACAGAGATGATTGACTGGCTCAATGATTGACTAGATATGAAGGGGAATTTGATCAAAATGTAGGTTTAAGTCAAAAGAGTTTAAAGGCCAGCCTGTTACTCATTACCTAAGTCATCTTATTTCAGAAAGCTTCTGGTAAAGCTGACTTATGCTGACAAGGGCTTTTTCTTGGTCCATACTGCTGCCTTTGAAAGAATCCCTGCATAAGCATAATGTGACTGTGGCTCTTTCAAGACATATAAACTACTTTGGTATATTTTCCTAGAGTACATTCTAGAGCAGTGGTTTTCAACATTCTTAATGCTGTGACCCTTCAATACAGTTCCTCCTGTTATGGTGACCCCCAACCATAAAATCATTTTGTTGTTACTCCATAACTGTAATTTTGCTACTGTTATGAATTGTAATGTAAATATTTTTGGAGATAGAGGTTTGTTAAAGGGGTTGCAACCCACAAGTTTGAGAACCACTGCTCTAGAGGAAAGACACTCCATTTGAAAAGGGAACTTTTACAGGTTTGCAAAGCTTGGCAATCTCTCTACAAGTTTCACCATGTTTGAATCATTTAAAAATGACAAATATCTGTACTATAGAAGGTGTGCTGGTGATCACTGGGCAGTAATTAAAAGACAGATAATTGGATACATAGATAATGGTGAAGTTTTTATACTCCTGGAGCAAAGCCATTGATAACTGAGTTCCTTCAAAGAACAATGAAACAACAACAAAAAGACATCTCATTTCAGTAGGATTATTGAGCAGTCAGATGGAAGATATAAAGCAGAAGGTGGGCTAAGCCATTAATGATAAAATGCTATAGAAGTAGATGTCAATTCTGAGAGTCAGGAAGACTTAGATTCAGATCCAATGTTACTAAGGGACTATAAGAAGTCATTTCACATTTCTCAGAACTGTAGTATTTTTCAGTGCCTCATTCATACTACATCTTCAATGAATCTCTTAGAGAATAAAAGGAAAGAAAGTGGAGAGACAGTTCTTCCTACAACCCACCCTAACATAGATTTACACATTTTCTATTTAGCACCTAAGCCATCCAAATTCCACTCACTTTCCATACTTAGTACAAAGTAGATACTCTCTTGACCTTGTGTTTCCTCCTCTGCGGAGGCAAATGCAAAATAACAGGAGTAACAATCGCATATCTTTTCAGATAATAATTAGGCTGGTTCTGGATCTCCCATTTTAGCTATTTGTTAAGAGTAAACTTAGTGACTGTGCTTGATTTTATGTGGAACTTTTCCTGGGGAGAGATGAACATGTGTTTATCTATCTATTCACCTTCCATCTGTCACTGGCAATACACCCCAGAACAAAGAAAGGATTCTACTCAACTGTAGCTTGGTGAATCAATGAATTCATCAGGGTTGCTTATAGGCACATGGGTAAATGAACAACTTATAGGAACATAGGTTCTCAGAAATAGTTGTATCACAGGAAAGGCACATTTGAAACTTGGGTAATGATTTACAAAAGCTGCATTACTGAAGTTTTCTGCTCAATTGTGGGTCACTCCACCAAAGAGTCTCCTCTCTCCCAGAAATTTTTTATTTTTTTTATATAACCTTAAAGGGGGCCAACTTTCATCAGCTTCTTAAGGCATAAGGCCCTCACTTCTCCCTCGAGGACTGAGTGCTTCAATTTAACGAAGATATACATCACTGTCCCATCAAGGATAAATCATCTTTCCTGGGTGTGGTGGTGCACACCTTTAATCCCCACACTTAGGAGGCAGTGGTAGGTAGATCATTGTGAGTTCAAGGCCAACCTGGTCTACATAGTAAGCTCCAGGCCAGCCAGGGCTACATAGTAAAACCCTGACTCAAAAAAAAAAAATCATCTTACTTTCTCAGCACTTTTTGCCACTATACGAACAGTTAACCATCCTCCTGTAGTTACCGCACTAGAAATGTTTGTGCTGTTACATACTAGTAGTTTAACACATACTATTATGTTCCCATCTGTCAGAAGGTAGAAAGTTACTTTGGTTTGCTCAAAACCATATCTGCATTTTCACAGAATGCTGCCACTTGATCTGGACACCCTCCCTTTTGTCAAAAGTGAGATGATCCCAAACAAAATGCTAAGGTCATTGCTATCTAGGTCTTTTTATCTCTCTCCACCTCACTGCTATTCAGAGCCATAACATTGGATACAGAGTGACAAGAATCAAGTCATTTCTTATTATTTTAATGTACCGGCTAGTAGCAGTTTATCTTCAAAACTGCTTGGATGTGTAATTAAACACTAGACATGAAATGACTTTAAAGTTTATTTAAATCTGCTGGTTGGAGCTCTTTTTTCTGGTGTTCAGTTTAGCCTTCTCCTTACTCGACACCTTCAAAACATTTTTATTCAGGAAATACGAAAGCATTTGGAAGTTCTAGCTGCAGATTTATCCATTGCTCTCCAAGTGGAATCCAATCCAGATTTGGACTTAATTAACATAAGCCAACCATATGTGTGCACATTTTCTGAAAGGACCACACACAGATGGGAAGAGTTATTATATTTTTGTCCCTCCTAACTGGTATTGCTCAATGCATATGGGTATTTCCTGTGATGTCTTTTTAATGTTTGGTAAACACGGACCTTTCTACTCAGTCATTGAAATTTGAGGCAGAAAAGAGAACTAGAACAGCTGAGGATCCAGACAATGTTGCCTTCAGTGTCCTCTACATCTCAAGTTCAAAAGGAAGAAACAAAAGCAGTGGGGTTGCTTATTTGGAATCAACTGAGAGAAAATTGTAATCTCTCAGCTCTGGACCAACCTGCAGATTTGGGCCAGTCTAAGACAGTAGTGAAAACATGACAGGCCTCTGCTGCCCAGCTACACTACTCTAAAGCCTGGGTTGTTGTCACTTTAATTGTATCTAGTTTCACACCTCCTTATAAGACTTTCGGTATCGGAGTCTGCTCTTGGAAATGTGGGTAGCAGACCCAGGAATTTAGCAGCTGGTTTACATAAAGACAGATATCGCTATTAGTACTTGAACGTCTTCCTAGCTTTGCATTTTAGTAGTCATAAGAACCTGTGGTTAAATATTTACTAGTTGATTACAATGAACAGTGAGGAATTGGTAGGATTTGAGCAAGGACAGATTAAGATTATTCTAGATGTCAACTCCTAACAATTTACACCATGTGTATGTGAAGAACCTTATCAGATATAGTCATACCTGTGCTTATCCACGGGTCAGAGGATTAGGAAAACAAATGGGGCATGGAGTGAACAGCACATTCTCCATAATGTATATGGTGAGTGAACTCAAAGCAGTAACTTCACTACACTGTTTCCATAAGAATGATTTAAATGTTTTAGTCTTTCCTGTCTGGCCATTGGGCTAATAATTATTTTGTGGCATTCTAAAGTTCCGTGTGTGTGTGTGTGTGTGTGTGTGTGTGTGTGTGTGTGTGTGCATACCTTTTTTTTTCAGCATCAACTGATTTGTTCAAGATACCTTTCTCTGTATTTAGGATGTTGTTCAGTGTGGGTTCTTATCTAGGTCCCAAAGGTAGGCCCATTTTTGTTTAGATGTATGACTTACATTATCAAAAAAAAAGGACTATTTACATTTGGAAAAACAAAACTCTAAATGGAGAATTGGAAAAAATAAAACTTAAATGTTGAAGAATAGTGGGTGTGGTGTGAACGCCTTTAATTCCAGCACTTGGAGGCAGAGGCAGGCAGAGCTCTGTGAGTTTGAGAATAGTCTGGTCAGCATTGTGAGCTCTAGGCAAGACAGGACTACACAATGATACCCTGCCTCAAAAGAAGTTGAAAAATAAACTCTTAACTATTAAATATTTCCTTGTCAAAGTGCAACTTTCTTCTTGAAGAAATTCTTCTTTCAACTGTTTGACATAAGATGCCCCCAAATATTGCCAAAATATTGCTCTATACAGTTATAGCCTAGGTGGAATCTTGCCTAACATCGTGTCCTCTTCCTAACAGATCTCCTGGTCTTCTTGCTGCATTCACTATAGTGTTGGTTGCCAGGAAACTAATCTTGGCTTCATTGCCTTGACTCCACCAACATGCTCTCTAGGACGACCTTGATTATCTCTCTCTTGTCTCATTGCCCTAATACAATCATATAATAGCCTACCTGGAGCTATGTGTCCTACCCTGATGTAAAAATGAAAGGGATATTTCCAAAAAAATCAAAATATCCCCTGGGATGCCATCAGCTCTACATGGTCTTCTCATTAAAGGTACCTGAGAATGTAAATTCTCACAAAAACCCCTCCGATGCTGTTCATATTGACCAAAGATTAAAATTCAGAATGTTAAGTACAGCCAGCCTAGCAGAACATTTTAATCCACCAATCCCCTATTAATTATTTTATTCCCTTTCTTAATGTGTGAAATTTATTAATGATGTACTTTAAAAAAGATTCATTTATTTCAAGTTTGTGAATGTTTTGCCTGCATGTATTTTGAGTTGTGAGCTGCCATGGGGGTGTTGGAAATCGAATGCTGGTCCTTTGGAAGACGAATTACTCTTTTTAAGCCATCTCCCCAGATCCTAATGATGCAGTTTTAACTTGACTTCTAACTTACCCCTGAGATACTTCTACGTTTGAAGTCTAGATGGGTTATGATGACAGTCTTCTTTAATTCTCATTGTATCAGGTCAAATCTTTCTAATACTAGACTGTCACATGTTTCAGAAATTTTAAGATCCTCTGATGAACAATTTAACAGATCTAAACATTACAGTAAGGCCATCTTTATGTTCTCAAGGAAAGAATGGATTATATTCTACAATGTTAGACAATAAAGCTATCTTCATTAGGGTTTCTATTGCTGTGATAAAACACCAAAAGTAACTTGGGGAGGAAAACAATTTGGCTTACAGCTTGTAGCCCATCATTCGATGAGGACAGGAACTCAAGGCAGAACCCTGGATGTGGGAACTTATGCAGAGGCCATAAAGGAATGCTTTTTTCTAACTTGCTTTTTATGGCTTGCTTAGCCTGCTTTCTTATCACCAGCGATGATTGTTACCACTGTAGTAATCTGAGCCTTCCTATATCAATCATCAATCAAGAAAATGTCCTATATACTTGCCTCCATGGAAATCCTATGAAGGCGTTTTCTCTATTTAGAATCCATCTTCCCAAATGACCTAACTTGAGTCACATTGGCAAAAAAACTAGCCAGCTCATAGCCCAGGGGTTGTAATAGCTATATAACCTGTATGTCTCATTTGCCAGGAAGTCCCTAATTAAAAAAAATGCCATTACTTGCTCTTTAGGTTTGCATCAGCTTCTTTTCTTTTCTTTTTTCTATAAATATTTATTTATTCATTATGTATACAGTGATCTGCCTGCATGTATGTCTATAGGCCAGAAGAAGGCATCAGCTCTCATTACACATGATTGTGAGCCACCATGTGGGTGCTGGGAATTGAACTCAGGACCTCTGGAAGAACAGCCAGTGCTCTTAACCTCTGAGCCATCTCTCCAGCCCCTGCATCAACTTCAAGAGGGTAAATTTACCTACAAAAGGAAAGCCTTATTTCTGGTTACCCTTAATTACAGTTCAGGATCACAGAACTGTCAAGCAGCATAGGTAGGTGGGCAAGCAAGGAAGTTAGGAGATTCACTGGAATAGAGCTCCAATTTTAACACTTAACTTGCTATGAGTCTTAATTGCTTTAAGAGTCAAGAAACCTGCTGTTTGCCATCATGATGTTGTTTTAAATTACTGATTTCCATTGTTCTCATAGTGCAGGCCCAGCCTAACTGTGGCTCAAGTATAGACAGTGCATTTTGGCACTTTGCTTTGAGTTTATTCAGTTTATTTCTAATGAAAAATTTGCTAGCACCTAACAAAAAGGCTCTGGCAAGCTTTCCTGGATTTCCTTGATAGTCCTGTAATTTAGTTATGTTCTGTGGGCTCTGATAACCAGCATCCTTCCTTCCAAAGCCGTTGTCATTTCCTAGTCCCATAGAATGAAAGTCTGAAAACCGTTCCAGGATGCTGATGCATTCATTGGTTCAGTGAATATTTGTTGAATGTCTACTTTGTGCAAGGAATGGTTTTTAGAATGTGTAAGAAAATGCCAGCCTTTATGTACTTGTACTGTAGTAAAGGAGAAAGGTCACAAAAATTTTAGAAATACAAATTAGTTTATTTAAAACAGGATAAATATTATAAACTATTTATAATATCAGCATCTACCAATAACTTAAGCTTTAAGCAAAATATATCCCCAGGAGTTGGCTTTATGAGCAAGGTGAACTGAAGAAGGGGAGAAGGAAAGGAGAACATATGGAAGGTGGGGAAACAGATTTCTGTACTTTGCTTTAGTTTTTACCTTTAAAATCTAAACGCTTGCTCAGCCTTCTTATTCTTGGGAAAGATCTATGGCCTCTGGGAATTTTCTTCCTTATTTGTGCATAAAGGAATGGGGATTTCTCTGAATATGTATGTATATGTGTATGTATGCACTGACTGTGGGAAAATGAATGATAATGCTTTAGGAAATGAGTTCTTTAACTCAGAAGGAAGCAGGCAGCCCTCAGATCATTGGCTTTAGATGCAGTGGTCTTAATATTTCAGGCTATGGAGAAAAGAACAAATTTGGCATGTTATAGGCAGTGCCTGGTAACGTGAAGTCTGAGCTTCAGAAAAAAATTGAAGAATAACTGAATTTTAAATAAAATATGTAACACTGTGAGATCCATCAAAATGTAATTTGTTTTGTTATTTAGTTTTTCACATCAAACCTTTTTAGTACAATTTCTACATCTTGGTACAAAATAATATAGAGTTTGCTGTTTGTTTGTTTTTAATTTAAATCACATACAGTATTTTTCATAATAATGAGGTGATAGTTATTTTACGAGGTTCTGGTCTGGGAAGAAAGCACAAAGGAATATTCTGGTGGTGACAAGATTGTTTTAAGTCTGGATCAGAATGTTTATTACTAGGATAGATGTAAATCTAAAAAGTCATCAAACTGCAATTTTAGGTTTCTGTCATTTTACTGTTTAGTGTATATGTCAAAGGAAAGAGGGGGGGAGGAACCTATGTTAGACTTCCAGATGTATGTTAAACCAGACATCATAAGTTTGAACCTCTGCAATTCATGCAGGACCAATTAGATTTTACAGTCCCTTCCTATTTGCTTGTCCAATGACATGATTTAACAAAGTATACAGCTGCTAGCCTTCTGTTTGATTATCGGTGCTCATTGTGTTCTAAATGTAAAACTTGTCTTAAAAGAAATGTAGGGAAGCAAGGGGAAAAAAATCACCCAGTGAGCTCTCATCTAAAACAAGATTCAGGAATTGTTTCATGTTTGTGGGGGAATTTTTCTCAGTGTATTCAGTCATCTGTGCTGTTAATAAAATTCTGTGTCCCTGTGGGATTGTTAGATCTGACAGAAAGACAGGAGTAATTACGTGAGAGTTTCTCAGCTCCCTCAACAAATGTGGACATCACTTTGCAGAAGAATCCAGGGCAGTGAGCCTATGGTGATGAGTAGCAGAGTTGAGCTGTCAAAATAACAACTTCATAGTCTTTAAATGTCACCCACTTCCATTATTATTATTTTCTAACTTCTCAAAGGTAAAGCTTTCAAAAATCTAATCTAATGAATTTCCCAGATTTTCTGCCGTTGATCCACTTTGATTATCCATACCATTTGCATATTGTTATATGTCAAACATGGTAGCTTTTCCTTTTTTAAATTGAAAAGCTATAACTATGTATGTATTTGTGGGGCAAAAGTGACGATAAAGTTTATAAATATAATATGGGGTAATTAAATGAAGCTAGTTAACTTATTCCTCACCCTCAAATGCTTATTTTTTTTTTTTTGTGGTGAGAACATTTGGAGTTTACTCGCAGCAATTTTGAGATGTATAACACATTATTTATTAAATTCAAAATATTGTGCAATAAGTCTCACAGAAAACCACTCCCTTCTTCCTAATTAAGGCTTCGTACTTGTTTATAAAATATTTACAGGAAAACAGTCAGAGAAGTACATACTATTGTATGATGGAAATACTACTCCTCTGAAAATGAAAAAGAAAAACAAATTCATTGAAAGCCAATGGATCTTTTTGAGTTTCCACAACTACATTTTGTAAAAACGAGCTATTTATTTATTTATTTATTTATTCATTCATTCATTCATTCATTTATTAGCTAGAGATTTTGTCCTTGCTTTTGTTCATTGTCCTTATTTTGAAGGGTTTATGATATCAATAGCAAAAAACCTGCATTTTCCAAAACAAGTCTTCACAAAGGAAATCTGTAGTTATCCATCCATTTACATCTACAAATGAACTCTAAAATTGATAAATATTATTTTTTATGTCTAAAAATGATATTTTAAGCCAGATCTTTAAAGCTCAAAACCACCTATTCCTTGCTCCCATGGAGTTTGGAGTCTCAGGATGCCCTCAAAAGGACAGCTTACTTGGTAAGTAATGAGGTGAACACTGGATCTTAACGCAAACAGTATAGGCTGGCCAGGGTCCACGGAAGAGGCTACCAACCAGCTGAGGATTCTAATCGGAGGGATATTCAATGAACCTAAGCACGCCTAGTTCTTTAGTCCATTTGCTTTATTTCTCTAAGTCAATTCTATCTACACAATTTCTTTTCTGCTCTCTTACTTAGCTCCTCTTGGTCCCTCCTGCTCTCAGTCCCTTCTGCTCTCAGTCTCTCCTGCTCTCAGTCTCTCCTGCTCTCGGTCCCTCCTGCTCTTAGTCCCTCCTGCTCTCAGTCCCTCCTGCTGTTCTCTCATCATTCTCCCTAGTCTTTCCATCTCTGTCCTCATCTTTGTTCTTCTCCATCAATCCTATTCTTCCAGTGCTCTCAGAGAACCAGCGTATATACCCACACAGTAATTCTTTGGTAAAACAATGTGAGGCTTGAAGTTTTCAGGGTCTCAGAGAGAGGTGATAAGGACCCACACAAAGCAATTAATTGTCAGCTTCCAATTACAACCCAAAAGGGGAGTGACAAAAGGGGAGTTCTCTGGTAGGGTCAACTAAAGGCTAAGACCAATTAGGGAAGTTGTGTGCTCAAACTATAATCTAGAAATGGCTAGATAGAATGTCAGGGGTCAGTAAGTCACAAGAAAGTCAACTGTCTTTGGCGCCACTTTTCCCGCTCGTTCCAGCTGCAGCTGCTTTCTGATAGGGAGGGGGACATATGCAAGGTGGCTAAGCAACCTATGTCAGAGCGTGTAGTATTTGGTTAGTTAAAGCACTTTCAGAGTAATTGCTGAGGAGAAAATCTAGGAATAGCACCTGGCTGAGGAGGAATAAAAACTTAATTTGCACACGAAAGAAGCTTGGCACCTATTGCCTGTCTGGCCTTGTAGGCAATCTCCTTGGGTCAGTGGGAAGTAATTGCCTTAACTCAGTATCTAGCAAATGCCTAAAACCTATCCCAGGAATGTGAGCAGTAAATCTCTTGAAGTTA
Organism: Peromyscus leucopus; assembly: GCF_004664715.2. Classification (NCBI taxonomy): domain Eukaryota; kingdom Metazoa; phylum Chordata; class Mammalia; order Rodentia; family Cricetidae; genus Peromyscus; species Peromyscus leucopus. The sequence continues at coordinate 28,953,548 of NC_051083.1, forward strand.
GGGTCTTGTGTAAGTAACCTGGGGTGAAGGTAAGGGGTTGAGGATTTAATCATTAGTGGTTCTTTTCTCTATCTGTGAGTGAGATGAGCTAATGTTTATCTATATGCAGTTTTGTCCTTGGAAAAAGGTATCTTTGCTGAAATACTTTTGTCTGGAGAATGGTCCTGGACAGATATATGGTAATGAAAAATAAACGCAGCTGGGGACAGTTGTCCAATTACTCCACATGTATAGGGAAAATTGTGCCCAAGATTGAGATGCAATTGTGAGATTACATGTACACTAACATGGAGATGCATGGTAAATGGGGAGAATCATGACTGTTATTGCACAAGAAGTTTACAAGAGACAGCCAATTCATTCACAAGGCAGTAATTCCATAACGCCTTCCATGATGGTTTGCTCTCACAGAACCCTTAGTTCTGATAGGTTGACCTTCTGAACTCTAATTGTCACTGCTATATACTCTCATGGACTTTCGCTACCAGTGGCTCTCAATAGGATCTGATAATAAGATTATAATAGAAAAATGCAGAATAAAATAGAATTCTCTAGTTTTACCTTTCAGCTATTTTGAAAAGAAACTTTTCATTTCTTTCTTGAAGATAAAGCTGATAATGGATTTTATAAACATTTTTAAACAGCCTATACTTATCAACACAGATACTCCAGAATAAATAAAGAATAAAAACAAATAAAAACTAACCATGAATATTTCCAACAACTAGAAATATCTACTTTTAACACAGGGATGCATTTGTTTCCAAGACTGAATACATTTTTCCGTGATCATTGCTTTGTGTCATGCTTGTCCCCATCACTGCTGTGTTTTAATGTCTTTGACAACCGTCAACATGGACTCCTTATTCTCACTTCATATCTCAAGGTTTTTCTTTTAGTAAAAAATGTGTGTTATTATTTTCTTGTGCTTGAAAAGAATACAAAATGAACCATAGAAAACAAAGAGAAGCAGATTGGGAGGTAATTTGAGAATGAGCATAGTGGCAAAGGAGATTTTGGGTGAAAGTGTCAAGAGTCACATGAATCTTTGGATATGAAAAATGATTGAGATACAACAAGTAAAACTTGGAGCTATGAAGTATTAGCATCAAATTGGAGTGAAAATCATATATCCTACTTCCTAATTTGATCAGTGAGGAACAACTGTTTATTCAAGTTTTAATATCTTGCTTTGGGTACAATGTAGTTTTAGGCAGTATTGGGAAGGGAGCATAGCTCTGTTGATTATCAGTTCTAATTGGTTTCCTTGATTCTTACAAGTACAAAGAATTTCAGAGCAAGAGGTGAGCATCAATCCCATGAGAAATCAAAAGTAAAATGGTGGAAAAGAGATGATAGCTCAATAAATATCTTGATTTAAGGCCCAATGTGAAGAAGGCTAGAGCTCAGAACAGTTCAACGAGGAAAGAGATCAGTCACCTCCACTGCATGCAAGGCAATGAAGACTGTATAAACCACTATTTTAAGTATGCTTTTCTCACTCAAGCATTCCTTGCTCTATACCTGTGGAAATCCTAGAATGAATGCCACATTATGTTGCTAATTCATCCACGTGGATTAGTAAATGAAAAGTTTGTGAAGCCAAGTATTTGCCCATTTGATGGAAGGAGAACCCTTCCTTATCTGTTCACATCATGGCACATATATCTGGGATATAATTCTTAAACATAATAAACTTTATGTCTTTGTTTATCATTGTGGGAGAGAGCCTATTGTTCATATTACAACATTTTATCTTGAGATAAGCATCATTGTTATAGAGAATCAGAATCTGGAAGTGAGGAATACTCAGAATCTGGAGGTTGAAAAGTAGAGGGAGGGCTTATAATGAAGTGTTAAAATATTTTGTAAAGTTATCAACAGCTATTCTTCATTAAATCAAAGTTTTGCCCTATGAGCTTAGATTTTAGTATTTGAACCATATTTTGTTAATGATAGATGGATTTTTGTCTCTCAAGGATTATACTTCACAGATTTTAAAGTAGATTCTACTTTTTTTTCTTTATTAAGGCTCACCTTGACTTTATCTTGTCCCATGGACCTAAAGAACTTTCCAATGGATGTTCAGACCTGCACAATGCAGCTGGAGAGTTGTAAGTCATCACTGTTAAATGACTGCTTGCTTGTCGTAACCACTGGCATGCCTCTTTTAGTGGATCAATAAGGAATAAATATTTGTAAGGCTCATTCGCTACAAATTTCCCAACACTCAAGGTCTTAATGGAGGATGGGTGTTTAATAGGAGAAGCTCATTATCAGTACAGCAAGACAGACTTTAAGTTCATTTCTCTTCCTAAGAAAAAACCCACCCAAGTATGATTTAGCAATATTTTCTATGAAATGAAAAAAATTTCCTTTGATAATTGTGATTATTAGCCATCTTGCTTTTATAAAGAATCACTGTCTAATTAGAAAATTATATTTTTTTTGGTTTTACACTCATATAGATAGTATCCAAAGGGATACTAGAAATAAGGGACTCTTGCTTTGAGAATAAGACATGAAGCCCTTAATCATAGGAGGATTCAAAAAGGAGAGGCATGAGGACTAAAGTTCAGCAGGGATATGCTAGCCTAAAATGCTCAAGGCCTTGGGTTTGATCTTCAGCAATACAAAGTAATATAAATAAATCAATAAAATGTTAAGGGGCATAAGTTGACATGGAATAAGAGTTGGCATCTTCCTTAGAGAAGCAATGGATATGCTAAGACATGAGGAAGTAAATAGGGAAATACCATCTACTTTGTTTCCTTTATGCTCTTTGTTGCCACTGAAATCATTGACATGTGCCATAAATTGCTCATGCCTCCAAGGCAGTGGGATTTTCAGTTAAGATACATGAAATTGAGATCAACCTGGTAGACTCAGTCCAGGCAGGACCAGTCTCCTCCTCCCAGGCTGAGCCAAGCATCCCTGCATAAGCCCTAGGTTTCAAACAGTCAACTCATGCAATGAGCACAGGACCCAGTACCACTGCCTGGGTGCCTCCCAAACAAATCAAGCCAATCAACTGTCTCACCTCTTCAGAGGGCCTGATCCAGTTGGGGGCCCCTCAGTCATTGGTTCATGGTTCATGTGTTTCCATTCATTTGGCTATTTGCCCCTGTGCTTTATCCAAACTTGGTCTCAACAATTCTCGCTCATATAAACCCTCCTCTTTCTCACTAATTGGAATCTCTCCACCAGGGGCCTAGCCATCAATCTCTGCATCCAGTTCCCTCAGTCATTGGAGGAGGTGGAAATGGGTGGTAGGCTCGGGGGGAAGGGGAGGGGACGGGAGAGGGGAGAACAAGGGAATCCGTGGCCGATATGTAGGACTAAATTATATTGTAAAATAAAATAAAATAAAAAATACATGAAATTTCCTCTGGCTTGCTCTTGTGAGTTTCTCTGTTTACAAAGTCCAAAAACATTATAAGTGCTACTTACTTACAGGGATGTTAGGAGATTTAATGAGGCAGGGGCAAGGAAATACTTTTAACTTCTTGCTTTATAAAAATAGTAAGTGTAAAAAGACACATAGACTATTGCTTAAAAAGAAATGGCGATGGGCTTCTTTCTATGATTTAAAGTCACTACAGATTCCCTTGAAACTCCTTATAGAAATAAAAAAAATAACAAAAATACTTTTTTTAGATGTTGTCAGAGATAAAATGAGGATTTTTACTTATAATGCACTATATGTATTTATTTATTCCGCATTGTCCCTTCTCTTGAGAAGAGAGTTGAGAAAAACATTTTTATACATAATGAGTGTCTCTTCTTCTACCCTAAGTCTCCCCAGCCTCGACTCAATCATTTCATTTTTCTCTGTACAGCAGGACCCAGATCTATCCAATGAGGCTCATTTAAGACTTAAAAATCTTGGATTAGTAGATTTGCTTTGTCCTATGAAGTTGTTGGAAGTAGCTAGGATATATTCATATAGATTGGCAATGGGAGATATAGGTTAGCCACTGGTTTTATTGGACCATCGATATTTGAACAGGATCCATACTCTAGTTTTCTGCTTTCTATAATTTTAATTTTTTTGGCTTTAAGATGCTCAAAAGAATGTAGACATCAAATAAATTTGCCATTGATTTCTAGGTAGGGTTGGTAGGTCACTATCCTGTAGTAAGCAAGAATAAGAATTTATAAACTAAATAAATATGGCACAGTTATTAGGCATCTTCATCTTCATCGAATATTCTTTGTTCTCACTAGTCTGCTTTCCACAGTTCAAATAACAAGGAAAAAAAACAAGGAGAGCAAAGAAATAATGAGTGAAAAATTACTAGCTGTCATTTCCAGGATGGAGAAATATGCAGATACATTGACAAATAATGACCCAATTAACTATCATACTTTCTATTTTTTTCTGTGATTCTAGTCATATAACAATTGAACCTTACAAAATAGGGAACCTGTTTTACTTCATGAAAATAATGAGTGGGGAGATTTAACAATACATATATAATTGTTCTTGTGGGATTTGTTTTTGTTTTGAGATAGGGTCTCATGCAGCCTTGGACTAGCTATGTAGTCAAGGATGACCTTGAACTTCTGATATTCCTGCTTCCACCTCTCAAGTTCTGGGTCTACAGGCACATGCCACCACTTGCTGTTTTTTGTGGTGCTGGGAATTGAACCTAGGACCTTGTCCATGTTAGGCAAGAACTGTATCAAGGGGGCCACACACCTAGCTCCTGTGTATCACTGTTCTTGGTTTACGTATTGTACAAGGTCCCCTTAAATGACTTGCATATAGCCTTTCACACTTGCTAAAATGACTGAGAATTTATTCTCAGTAATTAACATAAGTTTCCTACAAGTAAAGCTAACACTCCAGAAGGGGCCAAATGTGCACTTGTAATACTCGCAGGCAGGCCTATAATGAATTCATTCTCATTAAACATTTCAAAAGGAATGGTTTCATTTGAAATACTAAGACTGGCACCATGAATTGGATTGTCTTATTGAACTGCCACAGACACAGCTCTTTTAAGAGAAGAAAAATCTTCAAAGGGTTTTGGTGTTTGTTTATGTGTTTGTTCTTCAGAGAAAGTTAGTGAATAAAGAGGCAGGAGATAAAAGATTCTATAGATTCCTTTATCTCGTTATACACACTCACACACACACACATACACACACACACATAAACACAATTAAATAGAAATACCTTGATGTGTTCAATTTCTCTGCGTCTGATGACATGTAGTTTTTGTAAAGGCTGTAGCTCTTATTAAGACTGCACATGAAATGATTCCCCTGCTTGTCCACTTCTGTAGATAGAATTCACAGTTTCCTAGGGAAAAAACATTGTTTGTTACTACTTCTTTCTTCCAGTTGGTTACACCATGAATGATCTGATATTCGAGTGGTTAAGTGATGGTCCAGTACAAGTTGCTGAAGGACTCACTCTGCCCCAGTTTATTTTGAAAGAAGAGAAAGAGCTTGGCTACTGCACAAAACACTACAACACCGGTAAGCTTTTCTTTCACTTATTAACCCCAAATGCCCCAATTTGCATATCAAATCAACTATCCTCGTATCTTAATTGTTGCCCATTCATGAAGCAAAGGGAGGGGAAGAGAACCCTCAACATTTAGGGTTCTTGATCCTGTGGAATAGGCCTGTGAGTGCAGCAGCTCATCTCCCCCAAATGCAGAAGAGAGAATTAGAAATCTTTTCCTCTTCTCTTACTGAGGGTTTGCTGTTGAATGAGTGTGAGGAAAGGTGTAGAAGACCTCATTAGTTGGACAGAAAACATAAATCTTGGCTGTTTCTTGCATCCACTGTTCACATTGCACCCTCAGGTCAATTTGCACTCCTAGCCTTAGTGGAAGAAAGTGATAATGACATAGGTCTGTGGAAAGCCAGAAATAGAGATATTCTTTGCAGTCCTGGAAAGCATTAGGAGTAAAGATGAGCACCATCTGGAGAGAGTTCAGCTGGCTCTAAAGTGAGGTGCTACTTTTAGCACTGAAAGACATATGTGGTGGGTAAGGTTGAAGTAGTGGCAACAAGTGGGCATCTGTTGTTGCCTGGAAGATTATACCTGCCCAGGAAAGCTGATCTTTTATTTCATATGCTCTGATCTGTTGATAACATGAAGTCTGATGGTAGAGAGGTAGTCATCAGTAACAGCTTTGGGTCTCTTGTGAGTAGAACAGCCCAGAGCAGCCAACAGCAGCTTCTCATGAAGTAGCTAAAACCTGCTCCCAAGCTATTCTTCCCAATATTCATGGGAAATAATACAAATAACCTTTCAGGTCTAACTCAAAGCCGATAAAGGAGAGAAAAATGTGGAAAGAGGCAAGAACATCTACCTCTTAATAGTAATGTTAAAAGTTATAGTATCTTCCTGTGCACTCATTGAAGCAACACTGCAAACAGTTTCTAGGAATTGAATGCTCTAAGGGTCTTCAAGCAATTCCCCAAAGGGTAGAAAGCTTTCACAATGAACAGAGTGTACACATACTCTATAAATGTACCTTTTGGTTTTACCACTGAGAATACAAAGACATACAATTATTCAAACACTCAGAATGTTCTTCTTACCCCGTAGGAGGTGTTGAGGGGCTGGGGACTTAGTTCAGTCAGTAAAGTGCTAGCCATGCAAGCATGTGAACCTGAGATCAATCCCCAGCACCTGGAGAATGGTGGCACATGATTGTAACTCCAGCACTGGGGAGATGGACACAGTTAGCCAGCCTACTCTAATTTGAAAGTGCCAGGTTCTAATAAAAGATTGGGTCAAAAGTCAAGGTGAATGACACCTGAGGTTGATCTCTGGTTCTACAAGCATAAACACACACACACACACACACACACACACACACACACACACACACGATTGGTTTCAATTATTTCATATTATATAGGTTATATGTTACACTGTATATAGTGTATGTTAATGGTTACACATTATATACTATATATTACATATAACACAAACATTTTTGAAAATTTTTTGTCAGTCTTGCAAATACCAAAGTCTTGTCTAAAAGAATCTGCAGCAGATCCAGATAATATGCTTTCAGTCTGAAGGCTCTTTAGCTCGCATATGCTTACACTATTATTTCCATTACTAGAAGAATTGGAAAAGTTGAATTGATTGTGTGAGGTGAGCATTTGTCCTCAACCTTCCATCTGAAACTTCCCCAATCTGCTTCCGATGTTCTTGATTTTTCAAAATCAAATAGGAGAGTAGAATGGGGGAAAGGAGTTCAACTAAGACTACAAATGATCCTTTTCTGCTTCTAGGCAAGTTTACCTGCATTGAGGTCAAGTTTCACCTGGAACGTCAGATGGGCTATTATTTGATCCAGATGTACATCCCCAGCCTGTTGATAGTCATTTTGTCCTGGGTCTCCTTTTGGATAAACATGGATGCAGCCCCTGCCAGGGTTGCCCTTGGCATCACAACCGTCCTGACAATGACTACCCAGAGTTCAGGTTCCAGGGCATCTCTGCCAAAGGTAAGTATACCTTCACTTGGCAATAAGTGACCTGAGAGGCTCTCAAAAGGTCTTATGGACCAGAAAATTCTGTGAAGACAGAAATTTTGCCATTCCCCTATACTGTTGGACAGGCAAGTGCATTAAGAAAGAAATGCTGAGTTTGAGAGTATCAAGACTCTGATAATATGGGAGACCCTCAAAAATGATTTCTATATTTATGTAAGGCAGGTCTTATACTGTAACAAATACTGGTTAAGTAATGAAAAGTGTCCTTCTTACAAAATTCCCCAGCTCACTAGAACTGTCCACAGATGTCATTTCTCATTTTGAAGAGTACATTGAGCTGTTGGCTTTGGTTTTCTGAGAGTGTGAGTCCGATTTAGTATTCAGCCTACTCAGTCTCATGCTGGTTGGATGGTCTCTACAATATCCAGTTCCAGAAAAGAATTGAGATGTAATCCCTTATCATTTTTGGCTTGAGCTTATGTTCAGTTTTGTTACATTTAATGTGATGAAGTGTTGGAGCATGTACAGTGTTATTTCTGGTGTTTGCAAAATAAGATTTGTGGCTATGACAAAGGTGGAATAAATACCAAGAAAATAATTTTACAACTTAATTTAGTCTCATACTTCCAAAGAATAAATGTGAGGTTTCTATATTCATATGGAAGCAAGTAACCCATCTCTGACACATTTTAAAACATTTTGTGGAATAACAAATAGAATAATGTACTCGTGTCACATACCTACTGAAATACAGATGTCAGAAATACCCATGGCTTTTTTCAACTACTTAATTGCTGATCCATTTTAGTTAATAGAAATTCTAATCTTCTCAATGAATGCCCTCATGCCAAACAGGTTCATTTGTTTATTTCTCTCTAGCTATTACCTACCATCATCACTGCATGCCATAAAACTGCAGGATGCACAAACACATATTTTACAATTTAATAGACAGCTAAAGTATTGGTGATAAATTGTGAGCAGATAATGTCAAAACATAAGACATTTAACTTCCAACTGCCCATTGCAATGAAAAGAGTCATCACTTATTTGCAAAATGAGATTTTCAGTTTTGTAAATGTGTTATTCAGTCTGTGGAGCTATTATGATTCTGCATCAACAGGCCAAACTATTGCTAAGTAAATTGTCACTGATCAGTGATATTTTTTTGTAGAGACATTCAGGAACTCAGATAGATAAACGAAGAGGGTATAATTTAAAATAATTTTATACTTGGCTTTGAACACATAGTGGTTAACCTTCTGCCACCAGCAGATTTCTCTTCCTACATGTGTTTTTAGTCTATTATTAAACAAATTCAACTCTCAGCTGACCATGAAGAGATGTGACTCATATGTATGATGGAGAGAAAGTGGGATTAACACACGAGTCATGGAAAATGAAAAATCCTGACCATATACTTACTTATACATATACATAAATATTCATTCATTTATAAATACTACAGTTCCTGAACAGATGGTCCATTGTGTTACCAGTCCAGCTGCCCCAGAGTCTACGGTGACACCCTGTACAGAATACACATGTACATTTTACTTGTTTATGGAAAGAAAGAAACATCATTTATGTTCACTGTCCACTACATAACTGTTGTTAAGAAATTAATGTATGCTTTTCACTTTCATTTCTGTTTACATCTGTGGACAAACCCCTTTATTAGTATGCATGGAGAATTGAGATCCAAGTTTTATGTCATTTTCACAGGCTTAAAAATCTATCATGAGCATATCTTCTTTGCAGTGGTGCAGACTGAATATAGTCTTTCACACACATTAGGCCAGCACTCGAACACTAATGCAGATTCCCATTCTATGAGCAATCTCTAATAATTTAGTAATAGTCAACCTGATTGCTTCAGTTATTTATTTTACTATCTTATCTATTGAAGGACTTCTTTTATAAATATGAAATTATAAATATATTTTCAAGTAACTATGCTGAAGTTTTGAGTAGAGTGAATGGGAGACGATGTATGAGAAGATAACCAACAGCATGTACCTACCATGTATACAGGCACTTGGTCAACTTCATTGTATTAGGCTCAACACCTAAAATACATGAGGCTGGAATTAGATGATTAATGAGTCCTCACTGTTGATTAATAAATTAATGAACAGTCATAACCCTGCCACATGAGACCATGTATAACATAAAACCGATCTGGAGTGGAATCCAAGCATGGAATTTTACAGAAAATGTTAGAGAACTTTTTTGCTTTATTTATTTACTTATTTATTGACAATTTCATGCATCCACATAATAAAGTTTGGTTATTGTCACCTCCCAGGTATCCTCTTTCAGCATCCCCCTCTTCTCCTTATACTTGTGTTGTTTTTTTTCCCACAAGTCTGACTCCTACTTGATGTCTTTATTTGTGTGGGACCCACTGAGTTTAATTAAGGTTACTTGCATGAGCATGGGCTGGGAAGGAGGATTTCATGGAACATGAGCAGCAGTGAGTTCATTCATGGATGACTAAAGTTTTAATATAAGGGAAATGTTATAATAATATGGTATGTACCATAAAGAAATGTAATTTGTCTAATATCATAGATTTCCTGTTTCCAAAATTTTCCAGCAGACTCTAGAAAGTTTAGAACATATGTATGATGATATACTGTGAAATGTAGGCAAGCCTGGATTTCTGTCTTGGGGCTTTCCTTCCTCCCCACCTCTCTAAGCCTGTTTACTTATTTCTAAAATAAGAACATCTTTAGTTACCCTTTTCAAATATTAAATGAGGACAAGATGAAGCACTACCTGTATAAATTGTTTATCCCAGTTTATACATGGTAGGCACAGGACTCTCTCTAGTTATTGTGGTTGTTACTTTTTCCCCCTGTTCATGCTGTATTAGAAATGATTGTTCACTGAGATGACAAACTATATTAGAAGATTCACAAAGAGTCTTATTACCAGAAGGTACCATAGTTTTAGATGACCCATTATTTAGATCCTGTCATGTTGCCAACAAGACAAAGCAAGGTTTATCATATGTATTATATAGACAGCACATGCCCATGTTATCAATAATCTTATGAATGATTTAACATCCACAGGATCTGAATAAACAATGACCTAGTTGTTATGCAATCACTGCCATTGAACATACTCAGTTAGCTCTGTGTTCCCTGCCCTTGGAGGACACCTGAGGATTCCATAGATTGTAATAGCATGTCATGCCATGTGACCCAAAAAAGCACACACACAAATACTCACACTATAATTGAACAGACAGCTAAAGCAAAGGTGACATATACATTGAAATATTACATTATAAAACTTTAAAAAATGATCACCCTCTACCAAAAGCTGTCTCATAGCCAGTTCAACACTCTTTTCTTTTCCTTTCTTCTAGCACAGTCCTCACCTTTGTCTTAAATGTGTGCCGTAATATAGAGCACCTTGCTTTTTTCACAGTTCATCAAGTTGTGTTTTGAATTCTCCAACTCCTGTGGCTGATTTGACCATCAGTGAAGGCTGGAGGTCTAGGGGAGGGTGGAGGGTTTCATATGACTGAATATGAATATGTATATTTTAGCTACAGGTGCTTTTAATAGCTAATTTGCAAGCGCTGGTATGCTTGACTTGAACTTGAGTTCCTCAAAGATTCTAAGTGGTGCCACATTCCACATCATTCTAGGTGAATAATAAACTCTTCTGAAATGTCTTCCCATCTTCTCTTTGTCATCACCTCCAGCAGTATATCCCATGCAGTTTCTTATTCCTAGGATTCTCATATTTAAGAAGACATCCTTACCATCTGACATACTGCCAAGTTGATTCATATTTGGCTATCTTCTCCACCATTTACTTCGCCCATTAAGAACTGCTTTCACCTATTCTAGCTATCCTACTATCTTCATATAAATCCCACACTACTGAGGACACATGTGAGATCTCAGAAGATTTCTTCCTTTTGAACCTTGGAAACTTATTATAATTTCAGCAACTCAGTAAATACATGGCATTTAGAAAAGGTATCAGTGTCTTCTATCACAAGAGCCAGGGTGAAAGATCTTCTTCCTTCTTTAGATTGTGAAGGACACCACAGCACTGGCATCACCCTCAAACTTCATTACTTCAATTAATTCTTTTCTACTTTCTTAAATATTTTTCTTTTATTTTTGAGATTATAGTATAATTATGTCATTTCTCCATTACCTTCCCTCCCTCTAAACCTTCCTATATGGTCTTCTACAGCCTCTCTTTTTTCAATAATTGTACATATATATTACTAAATATAACCTGCTCAGTCTGTAGGATGTTGCTTGTATGTATATTTTCAGGGCTAACCATTTGATATTAGATAACCAGTTGGTGTGTTCTTCCATAAAGAAGACAATGTTTCCTACTATCAACGTTCCATAGTTCTTTGTTTAATGTTGAGGCCTCTTCAGCTTCTCCCCACATACTTTGGCATGTCTCTTGTTTCCTTGGTATAGAGTAGTAGGCATAATCATCCTTAGATAATTTTTCCTCTTCTTAGAAAAACCCTGCCCCTTCCCAGATAGGAACAGTGATTCTGTAATATTAACACCTTAGAAATTCTGAAGCAACAGAAGTTTCTGTTACTGTGCAATCACACCTAGAAGTAAGCATCCTTAATTTTAGATTTTATCTCTATGAAGGCAAGAACTTCATTGATTCCACCCATGTTCAGGTATCTACAACTTGGCAGCACGTTTGATTTGTAGTAGGCAATTAGTAAAGAGTCAGTTAGTAAATTAATGAACAGTATTAAAAATAGCCAAGTTGTATTCTTGGCATCATTTAAATGGTGATTCATTCATCAGTTCTCTTACTTGATTAATGCTTATTAAGTATTTTCTTTGGGCCATGCATTGTGCTAGGTATCAAAGGAAGCAAAACACAGTCTTAACCTCAGAGGCTTATAATCTGGTAGGTCATTCAGAATGCTGGTGATTAAACAGTGTGGAATACAATAACATATCAAAGAGGATGTCTAAGCTAGTAACTGACAGTGATGGACAGAGAAGAAAAGGAGGGCAGAGAAAGGGAGTAAGGCCAGTATTGGGCAAATGGCCTAAAGGCAAAGGAGGAACCTGAGCTGAGTCTACAAAGCACATAAATTAGGTAAGGGAGGAGGAGGTAAATGTCATTCCAGGCAATGAGAATCTTTTACTCATAATATTTGGGCAACACATAAAACAGGGTGCTTTGAGGGGGTAAGAGAGACAGTCTGGGCAAGTTTCCAGCATGCTTCATAAATTTGAAACTTGCTTCGATTAAGAAACTTGTGTTTATTGATTTCAAGTTAGTTTCCTGCCTTCCTGCCAACAGAAGGGTTATTTTAGTTTGTTTGTTTGTTTGTTTTAGTTTTCCAGTAAGTTCAGTCCCTCCTCTAAATACAAGAAAAATCAAATAACATAGGTACCTTCTCATTTGAAGTTATCCAGCTGGTTTTGAAATACACATCTCTGCCAACATCTAAGAAAGAGTTCCACTGACAATGCTCTAGCCATTTCAAGCATGAAAGCCCTGCAGGCTGGGTGGATTATTTCTTTTCCAACCCACAAGAAAATAGCAGGGTGAATTGAATAGAAGTCTGTGAGATATCAGGAAGACTTGATATCCAGTTCAGGTTAAATCATTATTTTCCTTTTTTGTGTGTTTGTGATTATAGTGGGACAATTTGAAGCTATGACCAACAGATTCTTGCATTGTCATGTGTGGCTGTAGTCCAGAGACAACAGAGATGAAAATACACATCAGTAGGGAACAGGTGTGGTAACCCACGTGTCCAGGTGCCTCTGACAGGTCCATAACTATCTCTTTGGAGAAAGGATGCAAAGGCATTGTCTTTAGCCTTTATTAACTAGGGTGCTCAATTTTCTGCACAAATACACTTCTCCCTTAGTTTTCAGCCATCTGGGCCAACTAAGGCCAGATGGACCATTTCGAGCAGCTGCCAAATTCAGGACAAGTTTAGAATTTAAAACAAAAGAGACCATAGTCTTGCCATGCTTGATTTTGCTTTACTTCCTATCATAATGCTTCTAACTAGAGACTGCAGTTAAAACAACTGAAGGCAGGAAGAAAGATACGACACTATTAAATAAGGTTTGGCTGCATATCTGTATTAGAGTAAGGAATACCCTAAGCTATTTGGAATAATCAGTGTTAGGTCATACTAATATATTAAAGAGGGATTAGAAGCAGTTTGTTTCCTAAGTAATCAGTACTTTTGACGTTCTTGGTTAAAATAGTAAACAGGGAGAAAGCTAAGATCTGACAAAGTGATCTGTGGGCCTTGCCTGATTTAGCCAGATGTCTGCATGTATGGGAGAGTTCATAAACTTTCCATTCTGCCATTTCCCAAGCCACAGCAAACTGAAGAATCATTGATGTAGGGAATCTGTGATAAAAATATGCAAGGAGATGATGTGTGTGAATTCTCTGGGGACAGAGCTGGAATGCCATTGGCACTTTAGTAAGAATGTTGCTGACAGCCTTTTCAGGGAATCTGACAGTGGGTACAGTTACCCAGGCGGTGCTTCTTATCAAATTCTACTAAGACTATGATTTGTTTTCTTTTGGGGGGGGAGGGGTATACTGAGGCTCGAGATTCTTTTGAAATCTGTCTCATTATATTTTGCTAAAATGAGTAACTCTGGTTCAGAAGCTACAAATGTCTTTGGTTCTTCTTTAGAGTAAATAGAATAATGAACTATTGTGGTGTATACAATATAATGTGAGGCCCTCTCTTGAATGTTCAAGGTGTAGAAAAGGAGGAACAAGGATTCTGACTTTAAAAATGGTATGAAAGACAATGAAGCAGACATTTTACAAAAATGGCATTGGGGCACACACCTTTAATTTCAGCACTTGGAAAGTGAAGGCAGCTGGATTTTTGTGAGTGTGAGGCTAGACTGGCCAAATAGTGCATTCCAGAACATTCAGGGGTACATATAGAGACACTTTCTCAAAACAAAACCATTGGTTGTAATAACTTCCATCTTATATAGAAACCCTTGGATAATAGCCTCCTCTTATTTGATTGTAGTCTTGGTCATATGACTTGTCTTGGAAAAAGGACAGTGCTCAGTGAAGACTTGAAATAGGGTTATACATTGGGGCTGGCTATCTCCTGGTCATTTTAGGGTTCTTGTGGCCATTGCTTGATGAAGAAAGCCAGGCTATCCATTTGAAAGATGAAACACTCCCCAGAGAGCTGATACTATCACTTGTCAATAGACTGCAGATAAATAAATAAATGCATCAGCCTACAACTCTGTGAAATAGAATTCATCCAGCCTCGCTGACTCTGGACCAAATAATTCATCTATATATGCAAATAGATAACTGTTGTCTAAAGCCACTAAATCTTTGCGGAGCTTGTTGCAGAGACAAAGTTAACTCTTACAGCCATTGATGAAGTTGAATGCAGAGGGTTACAGCTTCCTAAGGAAGGATCATTTACCTAGTTTGTGACTTCTTAGAAGAAGGGACATGAAAGAAAAAACAATTGAACTAAATTTCCTTGAACATCAAAGAAGATTTTTCTTTGTAAATACATTCCCTACCACCATTCTGCTTTCAAGGAAATAACCAATACTAGTTTCAGTGTTTATAGAAAAAGTTTGAAATACTTTATGCATAGCCTTTATTTCTAATTTTCAAGCCACTCTCAAAATTCTGCCTCTTTCTGATAACTCAGTAAAGAACTTTGGAAAAGTTTTTTCATAGTTTTCCAAAAGAAGATCCAATTAGGCAATTCTTGAGGGCCTACCTCTACTTATGAAATGTCTGTCACTAACCAAAAAGCAGCAGGATGTTACTAATAAGCATAGCTATTTGAGCCCTTACTAGCTACTGGGTAGGCTTTCCTTTTTAGTACATCCCTTTGTAATAAGTATACATTTTTTTCTCAGAGAGAGTCATGTGCTGGTATATAATCAGTGTGGTGTATTCATTTATCTAAAGGTCAATTATAATTATAAACTAAAAGAAATCTCAGCAATATACAAAATAGTGGATAATATTAGCAAGCCATCAACTGATGCATTGATTTTTCTATTCCTGTGTAACAAAATTCAGAAGTTCATAGTTCTGTAGGTTGGATGTTTGTCATTGCATGACTGGGCTGTCTGCTCATATTTTTACAAGGCTAAAACTCAAACCAGAAAAATTGCAATTAACATTTCTTTGTTGAATGTACTTCTGTAGATTCCCAGCTCACTCCGAGAAGATCCTTGTGATGGTGATCAAGAGCACCTGTAATGTTTCATTTATTGTCTCTTGATCTGACCTTATATTAACCTATATCCTTGTTCATTGCTCTAGCCACACTAGCCTACTTGCTGTTTCCTGGCAATGGTACTTTTTGCCATCTCCAAGACATTACAATAACCACGTGTTCCTTTAATAATGTACCCCCCAGGCCTTCACATCACTACCTTTTTTCTGCCTTTTCCAAACATTCATTCAAACCTTCCTCTTCAGTGAAGACTCTTCTATTCCCCCTCACTTTGCAGGTCTTCATCACTACCCTGATGTAGCTCAACTTTACAGGGTCATTTGTTTCTCCACCACACTGATCTCCTGATAGAAATAATGGGATTCATATCAAACTGTATCTTGGATTATATTTATTCTACACATCTTAGTTCCCCTGATAGGACTAAAATCTCTGTGAAAAGGATTTTATCTGGCTCACTCCCTATGGCAGAACTTAGCTCATAGTATATGTTCAGAAAGTGATAGTTAAACACACAAGCAGGCATACACTTCTTTACGGTTTAGTCATTGAGCATCATCCAGTTAAGCTTTTCCAGGACACAGAACAAATCAAAGAAAACCCACATGACCAGGACCCCATCTTTATTTAACTGGCTGTTGTTTGTTACAGACAATCATGCCTGTGTAGATTATTCTCATATAATAATACTTTTAGAAGGTTTTACTTCTATGATAGTGAGAAGTAGTTTTATATCCAGTTTTCTTTGGTAGATAGTCCATATACAGTTTTCTAACTAAGGAAATAATTAAATAATGGTGTAGATAAGAGAGCATCCAGACAGACTATTTTTACCTCAGCTTTGCTTCCTCAGCACTGTCACAAACAATTTGGAGGTTTCTTGGTGTGCTGACTCAAGCACCCATTATCATTTCTCACTTGCCCAGTTTGTTTGGATACAAGCTTATATTTTACCTTCTGATAACGTATCCAGAAGCCTCCTTATCTGGATTTTCTGCAGTAGCTGTGCTCCAAAGGTACAGATGCACACTCTTTCAAAGGCACTCAAATCCTGGATAGTTAGCTCCCTGTTTGCCTAATTTTATTGTAATAATTATTAGTAGTTCTCTCTCTCTCTCTCTCTCTCTCTCTCTCTCTCTCTCTCTGCTTCTCTCCTCTCCTGTTCTCTCTATCTCTCCCCACTGTGTGTGTGTGTATGTGTATAGATATATACACAACTCCAATCTATAGGTAAAAATACCAAAACATAAAGAAAGTAAGCAGTTTGCCATGGTCATGTTTCTAGCAAGTGAAAAACCAAGATTTTGTTGTTGTTTGAGACAGAGTTTCTCTGTGTAGCTTTGTACATTTTCTGAAACTCATTCTGTAGCCCAGGCTGGTCTTAAACTCATAGAGATCTGCCTGCCTCTGCCTCCTAATTGCAAGGATTAAAGGCGTGCACCACCACAGCCAAGCTTGAAAAACCAAGATTGAAACTACTTGTCTGTACTAAATACTGTAAAAAATAGGAAGACCTAGAATTTTCAATTCAATCCCAGTGTACACACCATGCTATCAATGAATGAAAGTTCTTGGCTACAAAATAAGTTCTTTGCTAGGTTCCAATGTCCATAAACCTTTGGGCTGTGCTCATCATATTCACTGTACATTGTATGCAGCTGACATGTTTATTAATAATTCGATGAAGAGACAATGTTAACCAGGTTGCCATTTCTTTTTCATATTAAGAATACTTTACAAGGTTCATGAGATTTCCATTATATTTCTTACTTGTTGACAATAATATTCATTCTCAGCGTAGTTCCTAACTTAGCCCTGTTGCTACTTATTTCCTCCACTTCAAGCCCTCTAAACCAGAATTTTCATCAATTCACATCATGTGTGATTCTGTTACCCCCAACCAGGCATAAGATACTAACTATCATTTAGTGGTAACTAAAATGCTGAAAGAAAGGAAACTGGTAAATCATCAACAACAAAAAAAATGGTTAAACAGACTGTGGTCTATCCATACAATGAAGTGCAAGATGGGATGAAATGCACTCACAAATAACAAGAATGAATTTCTCATAACTAATATTGAAATTACCAAGAATGAAAGGATATCATTATGTGACTTTGAGCTCTTAAACATTTTGAGGCAGAAAAATCAATCTATACTGCTCAAGTCATAATTATACTGTTTCATAGTGTCTAGGAAAATTTATATTCCCACTAACAATGCATGAGAATTCCTTTTCCCTAAATATCCTATCCAACATTTTTTTTCTTTTATGTTTTCTTGGTCATGGCCATTCACACTGGGACGAGGGAATCTTAATTGGAATTTCCCCAGTAGACACAGATATTTAACACTTTGGGTAAATTTATTACCATTTGCACTTCTTTTGAAAAGCTTTGAGTTTACTCACCTGATTGTTATTTCAGTTTCTAAACCAGGTCTTGATATTTCCACCATTTGTATTTCTGCTGAGAATTGCTTCAGATATTGTCAGCTCTTTTTTGCTTTCATATGAAATTCAGGATTATTTTTCTATTATATGAAAAATGTTACTGGAATTTTGATGTGGGTTGTATTAAGTTTTCATATTAATTTTCATACTATAGACATTTCCATCCTATGAATTCTAATATCTATAAGCCTAAGAGATATTCCTATCTTTAGTGTTTTCAATTTCTTTCCTTGGTGTTCTCATCGTAGTATTCTTTCATGTCATTCAGGTTTATTTCAAGCATTTTTATGTTTTAATATTGTTATGAATAAGTTCTTTTTTCATGATTTCTCAGCAAGTTCATCATTGTACTATAGAAAATCTACTCATTTTGGATAATACATTGACTTTCTAAAAATTATTTCTTTTAATTTTTTGAGATTACAATTAAATCATTTCCTCTGTTGTAGCTAGAGTTTTCCTGCCTTGTCCACAGTCAGGACAAATCTTTGTTACCCGTCAGTCCCACAGCCGCTCAGACCTAACCAAGTAAACACAGAGACTTATATTGCTTACAAACTGTATGGCCGTGGCAGGCTTCTTGCTATCTGTTCTTATAGCTTAAATTAATCCATTTCCACAAATCTATACCTTGCCACACGACTCGTGGCTTACCGGTACTTTACATCTTCCTTGTCCTGGTGGTGGCTCCAGGCAGTCTCCTTCTGCCTTCCTGTTCTTTTATTTCTCTTCTCTGTTAGTCCTGCCTATATTTTCTGCCTAGCCATGGCCAATCAGGTTTTATTTATTGACCAATCAGAGCAACTTGAGATACAGACCATACCCCAGCATAGCCAAGTACAGACCATCTCAGACACCTGCACTCAGGCCCATGGTCCTAATCATCCTCTCTATGCAGACTTGTTGGGTAAAGCCACAAGGAACCCAAGAACGGGCTCCCACAGGAAATACAGAACATCCCACAGCACTCTGTCCCTTTTCTTTTTTCAAATTCTCCAAGATATCTCTGCTTACTCTCTTTTAAATTAATATACTTTCTCATTAATTGTCATTTTATGTATATATGTATTTCTATATACATGTATATTCTTAAATATAAACTGCTCAGTCTGTATAATGTTACTTGTATGTATATTTTCAATGATGACCACTTGATATTGGATAGCCAATTGGTGTGTTCTTCCCTGGAGGAGACGATTTCTCCTGCTCTCAGCATTTCTTAGTTGCCTGTAGTTCTTTTCTAGAGTTGAGGCTCCATGAGTTTTCCCCCATCCACTTTGTCATGTTTATTGTTGTTCTCCTTGTTCAGCTCACATTTAGGCAGTCATGTTGGTGAGACTTTATAGGTGTACCTTCTGATATGCCTAGGAAACACAACCTCACATAAAACTCCCCGATCCTCTGGCTCTTACTATGCTCTGCCATTTCTTAGGCAATCATCCCTGAGTCATAGGTGAAGGCATTGTTTTGTAGATGTATCACTTGGGACTGGGCTCCAATACTCTCCAAAGTTTTTTGTAATGGTCTCCATCTATCACAAGAGAAGTATCCCTAATGTGTGCTGAAGACTACACTTATCTATGGATATAAGAACAAATAGTGAATTTGGGGGTTGTGCTGATTTAATAAAGTGGTGATTGTAGGGTCTCCTCTGAAATCCATGACTTCACTAGCCCTAGGTACTTGGCTAGGCTTCAAGTACAAGGCATAATTTCATTCCTATTGAGTGAGCCTTAATTCTAATTAAAAAGCTACTGGTTACTTCCAAAATATGAGCACCACTATAGTACCTTTAGGGTTATTGTGCCTTGCTAGTCATCATTGTGGTTCATATGCACTATAATTGGGTAGGACTCTTGGTTGCCTCTCTAGCTTGAAACATGCAAAGCACCTTCTGGTACTATGAAATCTAGTCCTCAGAGAGGATACATTCAAATAACATCTTGTGACCTCTGGGTCTTGTGTCTGAAGTGCATTGTGTCTCTGGGAGACAACCAAGGGAAACAGTAATAATCTATATTGTTTTGAGAGTCCACTGGATTTCTCTGATAAACAACTTGAATGGGGATTTTTCATGCCTGGTATTGGGTTTTTGTTAACTAGACTATGGCTGTTTGGGTGAGCATTGTCATCCCAAGTAAAATAACTTCATTTAACCTATATGTTTATATAGATACACATAGACTTATATGTAATTTTAAGTAAATAAACTGTAGTATAATTTTCCTTATGACTTTTTCAGATATCCTTAGTGTTATTATTATCCTTTTTCCTCCTCTCCTTCTGTATTGACTTCCATTACCCTTCATAATTAAAACACCTCCCCCAATATACCCATTTACACCTTCAAATTTAAGCCCAGCATAATCAATTTGTGACGCCCAAATAGTCTTGGATTTGTAGTCTTCCACTGGATCATGATTGACTTATCAGGGGCTGTTCTATTAGAGAAAACACCTTTTCCTGATTCTATCAGCTAGCAATTATCAATAGCTTCATGGCTAGGGGCAGGATTTTGTGTCTAACTCTGATCTAATGCTCAGATTTGGTCAGCCTTAGGATTGCACAGGTTTGTTCATGCTGTTACAACCACTGTGAGTTCATATGTACAGCAGCCCTGCCATATTGACTCTGGCTCTTATACTCTTTCCTCCTCTTCTACAATGAGCCTTGGAAGCTGGGTGTGTGGTATATATGTTTCATTTTTATTATTATTATTATTTTATTTTAATTTACAATACTATTCAGTTCTACATAACAGCCACAGATTCCCTTGTTCTCCCCCTTCCTGCCCCCCTCCCCTTACCCCCACCCCATCCCCCCGTTCCCATCTCCTCCATAGCAAGGCCTCCCCCAAGGACTGAGATCGACCTGATAGACTCAGTCCAGGCAGGTTCAGTCCCCTCCTCCCAGATTGAGCCAAGTGTCTCTGCATAAGTCCCAGGTTTCAAACAGCTAACTCATGCAATGAGCCCAGGACCTGGTACCACTGCCTAGATGCCTCCCAAACAGATCAAGCCAATCAACTGTCTCACCTATTCAGAGGGCCTGATTCAGTTGGGGGCCCCTCAGCCTTTGGTTCATAGTTCATGTGTTTCCATTCGTTTGACTATTTGTCCCTGTGCTTTATCCAACCTTGGTTTCATCAATTCTCGCTCATATAAACCCTCCTCTTTCTCACTAATTAGATTCCCCGCACTCCACCAGGGGCCTAACCATGGATGTCTGCATCCAGATTCCTCAGTCCTTGGATGGGTTTTATGGAACAACTATTAGGGTGTTTGGCCATCCCATCACCAGAGTAGGTCAGTCCCGGCTGTCTCTCGGCCATTGCCAGCAGTCTTTTTTGGGGGTATCTTTGTGGATTTCTGTGGGCCTCTTTAGCACTTTGTTTCTTCCTTTTTCTCATGAGGTCTTCATTTACCATGGTCTCCTATTCCTTGTTCTCCCTCTCTGTTCTTGATCCAGCTGGGATCTCCCACTCTCTTTCCCTCCACCCTCGCCCTTCATCGCTCCCACTCATGTCCACGTTGTTCATGTATATGTTTGATTTAGTGCTGAACATTCTGCAGTCTCTTATTCCTTGCACCTTGATCAGTTGTGGGTCTCTGGGTTAATCACCACCTATGGAAAATGGCAGCTACTCAGATGAGGGTTGGTAGATAGTATTTATTTATAAGTATAATTTTAAGTCATAAATAATAATACTCTCCATTTGGCAAAATAATAGTAAGTAGGTTTTCACTTAAAGTCTATGATATGTCTAGCCATAGGCTCTTGGCCCAGTAATGGTGACAGCTATGGGTTTTCTCATGAAGTGGGATTTAAATCCAATTAGAAAGTGGTTGGCTACTCCAACGATGTTTGTGCCACTATTATACCAGTGGTTATGTTTTTCCAGGCCAGTCATTAAAGTAGGTCTCCGGATTCATAGCATGATTGATGATTGCTTTTTTTTTTCTTCTAGTAATTTGCATATCACCTTTACAATTATGAATACTAACCAGTGGGGATGAAGCTTCCAGATGAAGAATTTGAATTTTGATTGAACTAGTGAACTTAGGAAATTATAAAGTAAGAACATGTAGCTTAAGTGTAGATAGACAAACACAGAAGTAGCCAACAAAAACCTTTCTCATTTTGAAGATACAATACAATTTACATTTGGTCCTCTTGTCTTGTTGTTAATATTTGATAAGTAATACTCTTCTGATATACTCTATTTAACACCCTATGACTTACTATACTATCCTAATTCTTTTTTGCTAGTTTTTCTCCTCAACTTAGTTATTTTTTTCTTATCTTTATGCTCCTTGTTAGCTGAATGCTCTATAGAAACCCTCTGTAGATTTCTGGAGTTTCTCCCCTCCTGCAAAATTTCCATTCTAATACCCTGACACATAACTATAGTTTCTGTCAGCTACTAAGTCATTCCTTCAGTTCTGAGACTGAACTTTGTTTAAATACTCTCTCTGGATATCATGGCCTGAAAAGACTGTGAAGACAGTAATGCTGGAGCATCAGTACGACTAGTCTCAGTATTTTTCATTTTTCAAAGATCATTGTCTATTTTTTTCTGATATCTAATGTTTTCAAATTAATTTTTAATGTACTCAAGACCTGTTTTGATTCAGGACAAAGGGTAATATTTGCACGGGTAATATAGTGGTGAGATTAGCTACCTTCCAGGATAAAGTGTAAATCTGACCTCTGTTATTCTATCTTGACAAGAACTAGAAGCCACTGCCATAGTTCAGAATTTTTGCTTTAGTTAGAAAATTTGACACATTAATAGGATGTAAGTAAGTGGAATATGACAATTTGATAATTGAAATAATTATTGGAAATGGCATGAACTTGTAAATGTTAAAAATATGGTTGTTTTAATCAATGGAGACTGAATTTATTAGATACATATTCTTTGAACTCAAAGTCTGAGGACAAATTTTTATGAAGGAATTAGTAATTGGCATGCATAGACATTAATATTTATATCTTGAAGGAAAAGTGAAGTTTACTCTAAAAAGTGTTTCATCAAATGATCTGTTTCAAAGTAACATATTCTAATGTGTTTAGACTTATCATTGCTTTAGATTCCTTTTTTTTAAAAACTTCGTGTTAACTGTTTTGAGGAAAGAACCTATGTCTCCTGTTCAGCAGCTCCACTTCACATGTCAAAATATCATACCTGCTCTTGTGGATGTTGTCAGACATTCACAGTTATACTTCAGTTAATAGTCAAGGTACATCTACCATGTTAGGCAAATGTGGTAGTGTGAATGTAATTGCCCCTATGAGCTCATAGGGAGTGGCACTATTAGGAGGTGTGGCTTTGTTGAAATAGGTATGTTGAAGGAAGTGAGGAGTGTGCTTTGAGGTATCATATATGCTCAAGTAATGCCCAGTGTTCCAGTTCACTTCTTGTTGCAATCTGATCAAGATAGAGAACCCTCAGCTCCTTCTCTAGCACCATGTCTGCCTGCATGTTGCCATGTCCCACCATGACAATAATGCACTAAACCTCTGAACTGTAAGCCCCAATGGTAAGAGTTGCTATGGTCATGGTATCTCTTCACAGCAACAGAAACTCTAACTAAGACAGAGTATTGTATAAAATAAAATGAGATTTTTTTCACCAGGTTAGATATATGACCAAGTATATCAGTCAGCAAACATCAACTGCAAAGGGCCAGAAAGCAAATAGTTTAGGTTTACAAGCTATTAGTTACGTGCCACAGCTACTTATCGCTGTAGTTGTTGCTTAAAAGCAGTTATAGACAATAGGTAAGCAAATGATGTATTCCAGCAAGACTGATCTAATAAGAAAAATATAAACAGAACAATAGAAGTGTTACAAAAGTGAAAAGAAATGTTATGGGATATCATAGAAAAGAGATTTGCATGTCAATACTTGGTTTGTAAATACAATGAATACCTCAATGTAGGCAGCAGTATTTGAGTAGATACATTTATAATAGGATTTCAGTAATCAGGAATGAGAGGAGAAAACCTGAAATAAATAAGTGACCCACATACTAGACAAGTTTTAACATTTTAAACAATAATTACATACTAGTTAAATTTGGGTACACACTCTTCCTACCACAGAGAAGAAACCTAGTAGCAGAGTAAAATGCCTATAGGATTAATAAACAAAACCATTCACTCTGCCCAAACCATTGGGATTTTCCAGATAAACACTTAAAACTTAAAAATGGTTTGAAGACCAGCCTACTGACAAGGAGTAGAAATGTTTACTACTTACAAGATTAACAACTTTGTTTTTCAGCAAGGCTTTGGTAAAAGATCTTGCAATTATGCATAGGTTAATTCCTTTAATTCTCTCATTTAGATTTGACCATAATTACTAGCCACTTGAAATACAGCTTCTAAGTTGCAATTCTCCACAGTCTATCTCAGGGAAAAAAATCCATATAGGTAAGTACTGGGGTCTTATTGTTAATCAAAAGGTTAATGAAGTGAATTAATCTTTGTGTTTGAATATATTTTGCATGAAATTTGGAATAAATAATTTAAATGAGTTCAAATCAAATCAGTGTGATATTAAATGAATATTAAAGTTTAGGAAGTAAGTTAAATGCTTGTGTTCTATTAATTATGTAGCAAATGTAGTCTGAGAAGACGGGAATGCTGAGAAAGATTCTAAAATCCTCCTCTCACATCTATTGACAAAATGAATAAAGATAGTCAAACAACACCCAAACTTGAATTCTGACTATGTAAATATGGCTGATAGTAGGACCAAAGTCCTTAAATGGTGAGCTTCTAGAAGGCCAAAAAGTGACACCATCCATCTGCAGGGTTTTTTTACATAATCCCTGTGTTTCTGTAACATTGTGTATGTGGTAGCTTATGAGCAGTATTGTTCTTTTGTTGATAAATGTCAGCAAATAAGTTAAAGAAAATATGAGAGTCAACAGTGTATCACTGTTCAAAATCAAATATGCTATATAATAATGATATAATGTAGACTTCAAAATATTAGAAAGACTTTTAAAGACTGTTATGTCTATTGGAAACATCTCCTAAGAAATTGTTTTAGGCAGTCTGTCTCCTACTCCCAAACAATGGGGATCAAACACTGAAGTCTGAATTGAGAATAAAAAGAAGTCCCAGCTACACATAGACAATATAAACACTGTTCCTGCTTTATTTTGGCCCATCTGATATTGACTTAAAGTAAAGCAATCAACAAAAACAGGATGCTATAGTGGTGTGTATGCCAAAGAGTCATAGGACTCAACTGAATGAATTCCCATTGGCCAAAGATGGAAATATTCAAGAAAAAATAAAATAGTATTGGATTATAAGCTATATAGAAGACTATATATCCATGGACCTGTGCTGGTCATATATTGCATATTAATTATTGCATACTATATCTTATATGTTACATAAAATGACTGAGAGACTAGAAACAAGTATCTCATGCAGATAAATGTCAAATAATCTGTATAGATATTACGTTCCAAAGGAGCAAATCATATCCCCTGATTGAATTAGGGCTTCCTATGACAATTTCATTCTAGCGAGGAATAGTGATATACAGCTTCAATCCCAGAACTTAGGAGGCAGAGGCAGTCCTAGCTCTGCAATGTGGCAGCCAGCCTGGTCTACATAGTGAGTTCCAGGCCAATTTGTGCTACTTAGTGAGATTCTGTTATAGATGTAATTGTCTTATTAGTAGCAGAAGCCAGGTAGTTTTCAATGAATTCTCCCCACATTGGGCACCAAATGTAGATGTAACAGTCTTATTAAATAAGAAACACAGAGCCAAATGCAGAGTTAAAAACCCAAGAGGTCAGAGCAGTAGCTGAGAGCTGAGACCAAGACTGCCTTCTTAACACCCTCTACTGCTGTCATCCTTCCCCTGAGAAAGAGACCTACTTCCTGTGTGTCTGTCTTTTTATTGACTTTCTGTTCTGACTTCTCATTGGTTGTAAACCCAACCACATGACCTCCTCATCACTGCCTGTCTATACAGACCTCCAGGTCTCTATGGTTGGTATTGAGATCAAAGGCATGTGTCTCTATGCTGGCTGTATCTTTGAACACACAGAGATCTGCCTGTCATGTGATCAAGATTAAAGGTGTGCACCACCACCACTCAGCTTCTGCTATGGCTTGCTATTAGCTCTGACCCCCAGGCAACTTTATTTATTAACATACAAATAAAATCACATTTCAGCACAAATAAAATATCACCATATTCTGTCTCAAAAACATAACTTTATTATAAAGCACAAGTAAATAAGGGACAAAAATACCTAATAAGTACTGCTTCCACTAGTAATAAGCCATGTCGATAAGATGTGATATGCTGTGACATGGTGTGATGAGACTGAAACTTACCTCTGTAGTCTTCCCATAAGTCCATAATCTTGGTTTAGACATGAGAAAAAAATTCTATAAGTCTAAATTGAGAGAGATTCTAAAAAAATTTCTGAGCAATACTTTTAAAACCCATCAAAGTCGTCAAACAGGAACATTTAGAGGAGAAAAGTAAAGTCTAAGAAACTCGTAAATAAAGGCAGACTAAAAATAGATAATGACGAAACATCGTGTAGTATCCTAGACAGAACCCATGATTAATTAAATCATAAGCTAATCTTAGGTCCTATGTTCACCTCAGAAATTGCTCTCAAAGGAGCAGAGTCTCTCTCTCTCTCTCTCTCTCTCTCTCTCTCTCTCTCTCTCTCTCTCTCTCTCTCTCTCACACACACACACACACACACACACACACACACACACAATCACACACAATCACACATTAACACCTCACACAAAATATACTTGGCTACCCAGAGGTCCACTATGTAGTTAATAGGGCTGTAGACCAAGGAAAAGGAAAAGCTATCTCCAGAATAAAGAATAATGAGCAGGGTAGATCAGTATCTACCCATTAGAGGTATAGCAATATTATCGTAAATTATCTAAAATTGAGGTAAGATACAGACTTAATTTGACACACAAATAATTAGTGCTTTTGAGAATGTGCAAATCCAAAATCCCTTATCTAAACTTTTAAATCTCCCAAACTCTGAAAACCAAAGCGTTTCCTGTAGCTCATTTGGCAGAAAAACCTATTGGAAACTGATGGGAGACTAATTATAGCCTTTACATATTGCATTTAGTGTGAATATTCATACCGTTTTCTAAAGAAATATTAATGTGTTTGATTACAGGGTCTTTCCCAAGCCCTACTATGAGTACATAATATATAATACATTTTATATGCTACGGTATTACCTTAATATAATTTGAAAAACTGAATTGCAATGCATAATTTCTCTCATGAGATTCACAAGGGATAAGTTTGTAATAGTAAATGTATTGAAGTACATAAATGTCTATTTCTATATAGCACTGAAAACAAGAGCTACAAAAATTAAAAAAACAGGAGAAACAAAAAAAATAAACCTTGAAACATTGGAAGAAAAAAAACATAACGTCTCTGCTCTGGGAGTAATATAGACAAACCTCATTAATAATACCTTATTTTTATATAATGTCTACACTCTTCAAATTTCTGTTACATTCTTTATTATTAAAATCATTAACATAAATATTGGCAACAAACAGGGTAAGCACTGTTATACTTTATTTTTTTTACAGGAAATAGGAATAACTAGAGAAAGTTCACTAGACAAAGAATACAGTCTCACTACCAGAGCTGCTAACTGCTAGTCCAGTAGTGCACCTGATCTGTGCACACAGTACCTATGGTGGTAGGTTTATTCAATTGGCATTTTCAAAGTAAAACTATAACAAAGCTATTTCATCTGTGTTTTCTTTGGTGTTTGGGGGACTGTATGAAAGACAGTCTGTTAGAAATTCCTGTGAGTGTGGTGGTAAGAAGAGGAAATAGAGTCAGGAAAGTGTCCAATGCAACTATAGTGTACTTTTAGCAAGATCTTCAAAGTTTGAAGATACTTTCATGACTTGCTTTGCCTTTGCAAATTATCCCTTCCATTAAACAGATATTCCCTTCAAAGTTTTGTAGGTCATTCAAATAAATATGTAGGCATTAATTGATAAGGAATTTTCTTTCTTTCTTTTTTTTTTACTTTCTAATTGTAACAATTAAGATAATACCCCTTGCAACATAGGTACTCATTAAGCATTTACAGAGTGAATAAATAGATCCTAAAAATTTCAGTGAGGCAATCTTTTTCAATTTCTAGAAAGTCCAAGATTAAATCTCTCTTTGGATCTGAGTCTCTTACTGACCATATGTGGCCATAGCCAAGCCGGTTGTTAAAATAACTATCTGTAATGTTAGTGTGAAGTCTAGAATGACATATTTTTACATGAAGTTTTCTATATCATGTAGTATTGTAAAGGTAATTCCTTTCTTAAACTTAAACTTCTGCCACTCTTCCCTGAGGAATCACCCAAATTTTCTTTCCCAGGGGGATTTAAGGGTAAACATGACCCAGATGCTGTGAAACATGAAACTATAAACTAAAAATCCTATGGAAGCAGGGAGTCATTGTGTTCTTAGCGTAGCACAGAACTTGACATTAAACAGATGCTCAGTGCGTATTTATCAATGAAAACAAGAGAAACTAGAGGGAAATGGATACTTTCCCATTGAGGGAAATCCCACACCAGAGGAAAAGGAATCTTCAACACTTGAGTATTTCAATTAAGCCCTGTGTGTTTTATAACTTATTTTCTCATGTAATGTAGTTGCTTGTGTTCTTCTGTATCTAGTGACAATGTTTTGCTATTTTAGGTTTTAGTGTGGGAGACCTAGTGCAAGTTAACCCCTCAATTCTGGCCCAGTGTGTCTCTGTGCCTTCTAACCCTCAAACACTATCCACTCTTAGTAATTCCAAGTCTTCTGTTGCTTTGTAAGATTCCAAACTCTTAAATGCTTGCGAAATCCACACAAGGGAAGCACAATAATATTTAAGTGAATTCCTGTTAATTGGCTTTATTTGTTCTTTTTACCTTTAATGTGAATGCTTTGGTGTAGCTTTAAGTTATATTACTTGACAGAACTGTTTCAAAAATAAATAAATCCTATAAAATATGTGAAAATATTCATAATAATAACAGTTGTCAAATGATGACTTGTCCAGAACACATTTAGAGGGGAGCTTTACATATTTAGCCATCTGATCAGTCTCCTTAATAGCATAACTTTGTAACTGCTTCTCCATCAAGGCACACCTTCTTCTTTGCATCTTCATGAGATAGTAACAACCAGCCCACAGAAAGCAGAAACATATTAGCTTACAAAGTAGCAACTTTCCTTATGCTATTTTCACATATAGTTTCTGTTGACAGCCCCCATACTCTCCTCCCAGTATTTGCTCGCCTTCAACATTTGTGTTGGTGGTAAGAAAAGAAAGCCATTCTTGAATTTTCTATTCCTCTTCTGAGAGATAAGAGATACACAGCAGAGGTACTTATGGAAGGAAGCAGACAAATACCATATTTGTCTGGAAGGTACCTAACATTATCTAATAATCTCATAAGGCAAATAGTTACTGGGGAAATTCATTGTTTGCACCCTGTGGAAGGAATATGTCACAATGAAAAGAGCCAACATGTTCTTATACTAGAATACATTTTCCAGAGAATTCCCTTCTTTACCTTTTTACCACAGAAACATATACAGGTATAAATTAAAATGCACAAATACCTTAAATGTTGCATACAATCCATATGTACACATTGTAGATCAAGTTACAAAGCATTTCCAGTAGCCCATGAAAGTTCTATTTCCCATTCAGATCAATACCTCCTCTCAGAGGTACTCACACTTCTTATTTAACATTTGGTTTAATTTTTCTCCTCTTGAATTAGTTTAAGTTGCATGTGTGCTCTCATGACTGGTTGCTTTCAGGAAACCTCATCCTCTGAGATGTAGTCATGCTATTTGTGTACTTCTGTTTTTCCTCTCCTTGTCCATTCTCTTGTTGATCCACATCACTTCCAATTTTAGGCTATTCGGTCTTGTATCCTCTATCGTAAGTTGGTATGTAATTTTAATGGGAATATTCACGTATTCATCTTGAGATTATAGCTATAAACCAAATTGTTGGACAATAGACTATGAATATGCTTAATTCCAGTGTTTGTTGAAAGTTTTCCCAAGTAGTTCAAACAATTTGCTCTCTCAGCAATATACTAGAATTCCTAATGCTATGAACATCTATGCCAACACTCATTAGTGTCAGGAACTTTTTTGTTCAGCTACTCAGATGTTTTTCTGGTAGCTCATCATAGTTTTACCTAGCATTTCTCTAATAGCTAATGATGCTGAGAAAACATCCTTTTTGTATGTAGTACTCATCTGGTTATCATGTGTGAAGTGCTTGTTCTGTGTTTGTGTCCATTATTTTATTATGAAAGCATAATTTAATTTGAACTCTTATACCCAAGCACTCTGTTGTGTTGCTCATGATTTACCTAAACCAGTCGAATGAACTTTGTCATGGGTAATGATTTTTGCATTTTTAGAAGTTCTTTGTGGTAACTTTAGAGCAGTGATTTAAAAAGGACCATTTCCTTCACAGTTAAAATTCTATGTCATGAGCTTTCTTTCCTGCACACTTTATCATGGGTGAGAACAAATCCCACAGTTTAGTGAATCAAATAATGCACATGAATGAAAATGTCATAATGAAACCTATTATTTTGTATGCTAACTTACCTGAGCTTGAGGATTCTGGTGCCTCATCTCTAAAGTGGGTATAGTAATAGGACTTGCTTTATTATTTTGTACTGATCACTGGAACTATAGAAAGTTCTTTGAGTGATGCCCCATTTAGAGCAAACCACCAATGAGTATTGGCTATTGACACCATGCTATAGGTATCAGATCAGGTTCTTACTGCGTCTGTTTGATCCAGTTTAGAACATTACCCAACAAATTTAGAAATAAATGACCTATTGATGTACCTATTAGTCTATTGACTGGACAGTAATTGTGACTTGAAGTCTAAATCTCTAGGCCTGGCTGTGTGAAATGAACACTGGAATGATTGCTGAAGACTGTTTTAAATGTTCTTTCAGGTACATTTGGTTTTGAGGATCCAGAATACACCTAATGGTTCCATTAATATATGAGTTAGGAGGGCTCAGACACATTATACATATTCATGACTAGCAAATTTTCATTCTGGTTCTGAGTAGGAACTAAAACATTTAGGAGAAAAAAAAAAAGTAGTTTCTTTTCCGAACAGCCTTGAACACAGGAATCTTTTAATAGTGTAGGAACTTGGGTTCTATGAGAAACATTTTGTGAAACCTACAGAATATTCTATAAAAGTTACAGATTCAAGGACATCTTATTGGCTAGAAAAAGCAAGTCCAAAGTGGTAGGGAAAGAAACCACCTAAGAGAATTCTATCTGCCAGTAACTTACAGGAAACCATAAGCTTTTTCTCTCATTAGGTCCATCTGCCTGGGCCAGGTGCCTGGTAGTTCTTCTGCTAATGAGAATCTGCTCTTCCTAATACCGAAAGAAATAAGTCTTCATCTCTACCCTTTTGCATGTGCCAGTTGCATGTCAGAAACAATTTTTCCAGAAACAGTCACTTTTAGTCACAGCCGGGAAGGGTCAGTCAGTGTTCCAGCTCCTTATGCAGTGGATGCAATGAGGACAGAGAAAAGTCCCAACTGTCTGTCTTTCTTCTGCTGACTTGCTAGATTTAGAAAGTGTTCACACATATCCTCAATCAAAAAATATTAAGATATTGGCTTCCCATGAATGTTCATGTAAGAATGTGTGGTTTGCATTTTTCCACAATAAATCCTGTTATGGATATGTGGATTTCTTGCTATTAAATATCCATATAGCAACTATATATTTTTTTTAACTTTGCTTAGGTTTCTTTAAAAAATAACATTCTACTACATGTTTTTTTAAGAAAGTCATCACTGGGAATCATTTGACTTTAAAGAAAGGCAAACGTGGGGCTTTGCTTTACATATTCTTATTTGGGCAGTGTAGGAAATTAAAAAATTCCTGCTTATATCTCTGTGATATTTTCCCCTAGAACTTACAGTCTGATGAGATAATATGTGTCACTGTAAATGATACAATTGACTCTAGAAGAAGGAGATTACTTGGGTAGGCCAAACCTAATCACTGAGCCCCTAACAACAAATAGAGATATCTAATTGGAATGGGAAACAATGAGAAAGGTACAGGGACCAGAGCTAGATTTCAGTTGGTATTGTTTGACTAACATGTATAAGGCCCTGTGTTGGATTCCAGAACCTTATAAAAATCTATGGATGGTGGTACACTCCAGAGATGGAGACAGGAGGATCAGGAGTTCAAGGTCATCTTTCACTACAGAGTTAACTTACCCTGAGTTAAATGAAAGCCTACCAAAAAAAGACCTCAGAGAATTTCAAAGCACAAGAGCTTTGCTTATAGATGGAGGAAGCTATGAGAGACATATGGATATCTTTAATCATAAGGAACTGAGAGAGGCTCTCAGCTCACAGAGATTAACAAAACAGGTACCTCTCTCCTACGAGAAATTGTATTCTGCCAATAATTGGGATGAGGTGAGAGGACTCAAGATCCAAATGTGAACACACTGATTTCAACATTTTGAGACTCTAAACACAATAGTAAAACATGCTAAGTCAGGCTTTCAATGCACAGAAATGAGCTGATAAATGTGCATTGTTTAAGCCACCGAACTTGTGGCACATTGTACATATGTTACATAGCAACAGAAAACTAATATACCGAGCTTTTACTCACCATGTTCTCTTAAATGGCAATGAATGAGGACTGGGTAGAGAAACAAAAATGGTTAATAAATACTCAAAGTTTAGCTCAGGTTATTCAAGGTCATCTCACTAGAAACAGACTGCACTTATCATCTTGATAGCAATTGTCATAATATAGTTAGGACAGGAAACAATGAATACTGAGTATGTCCGTGAGAGGCTAACAGTTCACTGGATGCCATGTTTACCAATCATTTCCAGTTAAATGTGAATTCTAGCAAAATGTGGTTTTGCTTCCTGTTTTCTTCTTAGCTTATGGAGCTCTTCACTAATTCTGTAACAATATGACTAAGGTCTAGGCAAGCCATAATAGCTCTGTCTGTGGAATGGAAAGAAGCTGGTATCCTACATTTTTGCCACAAAATGCACTGTCAAAACATATGCAGTGTAGGCAGGCTGTTTTACAAAACTAGAAGGTAGAAAGTAGAGATAAACAGTTAAACCATTTCCAGAAATCCAGGGAAATAAAGTGAGGGGATAGAGGAAATGTCTTAAGAGAAATAAGATGGGTTCTGAGTCCTTTTTGTTGGTAGTATAGTTTGGGTGTTAAATGTTTCCCAGATGCCCATCTGCTAAAGGTTTGGGCTTTAGCCTGTGGCATTAAAGAGATGGTGTGGCCTAGTTAAGTCATTGGGGTCATACTTCTGAAGGATATTTGGGGATCTTTGCCTCTTCTCTCTATCTCAACTTACCAAAGAGGCCATCTCTACCACATGATCCCACCATGGTGTAATTTGCCAACACAGTCCCCAAGCAAACAGGGTCAAGTGTCCATTGGCCATAGGCTAAAATGGCTCTCTTACCTCTTCCTGTGAAAATTGAGATTGTTTGGGCAAGCACATTATCAACTGAGCTGACGCTCCAGACCCCTTTCTTCTTTTTAAGTTGATTTATCTCAAGTATTCTTTAAAACAATGAAACAATAGAGCTGGCATAAAGAGAGTTCATTTATAGTCACTCCACATTTTTGGTCATTCCATGTCTTTCAAAAAATTATGCAATGAAAAGAACTGTTTTCAGCAAAGAAGAGTGATTATGTCAACAGCTGGAAAATAGATGCAACTGGAGATAATTATATTAAGTAAATGACTCCAGTCTGAAAATGTGGCTGTATGTATTTTTTTTCATTTGTCATTCATATATTGTACATAGATACATAAATGATGTATGCATGCATGCATGCATATATGTATGTATGTCTGACATGAAAGTAGAAACAAAACTGTCCAGGGCTACAACAACAGAAACATTAATGGGGGCAGGGAAAAGAGGGGCTATGAGGAGGAATATGCCCAAAGTACAATATGTATTTGTATGAAATGTCTTTATATAACACAGTAACATGTACAATAAGTATATAATGAAAAAATTAAAAATAATAAAAATTAAAAATTCATGTATTACATTGTATACAATAAATATGTACAGATAATTTGTCAATATATAAGATAAACAGATACATAAAGTTGTTGAGACAGAGGAATATACTTCTCCACCTCCTGTATATCTTGGGAACAGCTCTACGAGTCATTTTCCATCATGTGGACGACATCCACTGGGCTCTACTTCCCTAAATGTGTCAGCAATCTTTCTCAGTACTCTTCACTTTCTTTTTCCCTTCTTCTGTAGTTAATGTTAAAGCCCTTCTAGTTCTTAAGACAAAATCTTTTTCAGAGAGAATTTCTTGTGATAGTACTCTAGTTTCAGTTTTCCAGAATCTTCTCCTTACCAATACTTGCTTTTCTTACTTTGTTTGATGGAAAATTATGAAGACTAGCAAGACAACTAAATAAAGAAATAAAACTATTAAGTAATTTTTATGTATGAGGAAATTGGGGGTCATATATTTTCATGGACTAATGATATGAAGTGGATATTTAGATAGTAGTTATTTCAAATAATTTTCTGTTGCTTTTAAATGATAGACAATATTTTAATATTTTAATTGGCAAATATTTGTAATACATGGCCATGAGATTCATAGGAAATCTTTATATTAATCTATACTTTGAGCATATCAAGAGACCATTACCTCTTATCCTCCTCTTTCTCCTCCCTTCCAGCCTCACTAGCCCCTTACTCCCCATGTAGTTTTGTATGTATTTTCATGCCATAAATATATAAATATTTTTCATTTGTAGTTCATTTCTTGATTACTGTTTCTAACTTCATATATTCATGGTTTTGTGTCTATAAAATACATGGTGTGCAAGTGAGAGAAAACATACGTTTGTCTGTCTAAGACTACCTTAATTTGCTTAATATGATATCTCCAGTGTTACCTACTTTCCTGCAGCATTGTTTATGGCTGAAAATTTTTTTCCATTGTGTGTATATGCCACATATTCTTCAGGCATTCCTCTATTTATGGACACTTGGGCTGACTCTATAACTTATTTGCTTTGAATAAAGGTAGAGCCAATATTACCATACACACATCTCTGTGCTATGTTTACTTATAGTCCTCCAGAAAAATACCCAAAAGCAGTATAACTCGGTCACATGGTAGGTCTATCGTTAGGTTTTGGGAGAATCTTCATACTTATTTTTTGCAGTACCATAGCAGTTACACTAGTTGGTAATCTTATCAACATTGCATAAGGTCTTTCTTTTCTCCATGAGCTCACCAGCTTTTCTTGGGGTTAGTTTTCTTAATAACAACCATTCTGGCTGGGGTGAGATGGAATTACAATGTAGTGTTTTTGGTTTGGTTTTGTTTCATTTCATTTGAGGGGTTGGTGCTAGAGACAGAACCCAGAGTCTTGTGCTTGCTTGTTGAGGTGGTTTTGATGAAGATGGCCCCTGTAGGTCATATATTTGACTACTTGGTACCCAGTTGTTGGAACTTTGGGGCAAGCATTAGGAGGTGTGGCCTTACTGGAGGAGGCATATCACTAGTGGCAAGCCCCTCCCCCTCTCAGATCAAGATGTAAACTTTCAACTGCTGCTCTAGTACCATGACTTCCTGCTGCCATGCTCCCTGTAATGGTAGTGGTGTATTCCCCTCTGAAACTGTAAGCCTCCAATGAACTACTTCTGTAAGTTGCTGTCAGGCTTGTGTTTTATCATAGCAATAGCAAATTAACTAAGACACTTGCTAAGCAAATGATCTACCATTGAACCTTTGTAGTTTTAATTTGTATTTCTCTAATGGCTAATGAAGTTGAGCATGTTTCATATCTTTAAGAACCACTTGTAGTTCATTTCTTGATGATGTTCTTACTCTATTGAATGGGTTGTTTGATTTCTTGATTTTAGTTTTCTGTGTGTTCTATATGTTAAACTTCTGCCTGACGTGTAGTTAGTAAAGATTTTCCCCACTATGGGTTGTCTCTGTGCTTGACTGTTTCCTTTGCTGTGCAAAGCTTTTCATTCATGTTTGAATAATACACAGTTTTTCGTGAGGGAAAAGCATACTTGTCATAACCTGGTCAATAAAGTGTTGTAAAGAAATGTGACATTCTCTCCAGTCAAAACCTGAAAGGAAAATGCCCAGAGCCGCAAAATAGGGTAATTCATTTTATTATCCTTACTCACAGTATTTCTTCTGCTAAGATTTTAGATGATGAGTTTTATTTATCTTTTTAATTAGCATACCTTTAAAAATTAGAATGCTTGTCCTACCCAGAAGTACATTTCATTTCCTACTTGAGTGATTCTAAATAGTCTAAAGTATTACTCTAGCCTTAAACATTTTTGCTAGTCAAATTATAATGCTTTGAAGGAAAGGAATAAGCAGAAGATAATTCAGTTCATTATTTGCTTGCAGATTTATGTTTTGAAATAAGCAATTTATTTTTACTTTCTACCTGTCTAATGTTAAAGTGTAATACCAATAACAATACTTAAAGGAATGCCATAAATAGCACTGCATGTTAATTCCTGTAAGTGTAATTAAGCCTTCATTTACATGTAAAGAACAATTTTGATGATAGCACAAGTAAAATTGTAGCTGGCACAGATATATTATATGAAAGTTAATGAGAAATATTGATTCTAAACCACTAGTGTGACTTTATGAACCACATGAATGGCACTCATGGGTAATGATGAGTAGTAAAACTCTTCATCTATTCTATTTGCTATGCCTACGATTTGATTAATATACTTGATTAGAAAAAAACAGATAACCGTGTAATAGATAATATATCTTAATTGGAGCTTCAGACTCTTCTTAAATGTCAAGGTACCTAATAAGTATTTCCTCCGCATTTGGTAAAGGTGAACATTTGCCTGATGCTTTCATTGTCCCTGCTTCTCACCCTAATTGCTATTTATGCTTCATATTCTTATCATAATATATTTCTCATTCTGTTTCTCTGAGAAAAAATAAATAATTACAGTAAACCCTCTTTTTGGTCTTTTTCTCTTTGACCCCACAACTTTATACTGTACACAAATAGGCATGTACATGGAAAAGCCATTTTCCAAAACAAAGTACTTTGAAGATAGATACCAACAAAACATATCCCTCAATATATTATCCAAGGAAAACTAGAACAAGAATGCAGAGCTTTTGGAACAGTCTGCTTGGGCTTCCTAGACTTGATGCATTATTAGGTTGCTAGTTTTCCCACAGAGTGAGAGGGGTATACTTTGAAAATAAATAAAGGACTTTTTTCTTTTGAGTTAATTTAAACTATCAATTTGTTTGTGTATTGCTCAAACTTTGCTGTCTTGTTTGCACAATACCATCATCGATCCTTTGTTAACTGAGAAGTACTACAAATCTAGTGTATGCAAAAGTAGTTCTGCCATTCAACCTGACTTTTCTGTTGCACTATTGAAATTCTTCATCTCAAATAAGTGAATACAGTTGGCAGCACTATGGAAGATCAGGATGAAATAATTAGGGAGATGAATTACAACAGCCTACAGAAAACTAGCCAGTTTGCTAGTGTACTGAATATTTATCAAAGCCTTCTTCAATGTGATTTACATATCACATTAAATATATATTTAATATAAATATATGTATGTATATTTGATGTGATATATACAAATATATAGATATATGGGTATATATTCAAAATAAATATATATAAATAATCTAAATATATGTATAGGTATCACATTTAACACATATAGATATTTACATATCATAATATTTAATATTTAATACAGTGATCTATATTAAAGATATTATTTACAGATGATGGAATTTAAACCTATATATATATATATTCATTATCTAGATTGTGTTTACATGGATGGCCAGTAAATGACATAGACCAAATGAGAATTTAGACTTTTCAGAGTCCAAAGCTATGCACTTATGGTCATTTCTAGTTCCCATTAATTCCTTTAATTGACACAAAGTATAATATTGACTAGCATACTTATTTCTCAGGCACGTTTTCTGAATTCCCCAGGCAATTAATTTAATTTTTTTATTTAATTATCTCATTTCACCAATGGATGAAGTAGAGATTCTGACTCACCCCATTAGCCCATTGTATAGTTTTATAAACTGAGCTGAGAGAATTTCTGTGACTTGCAGAATCTTTAGAAGGGAGTAATGCAAGAATGCAATTTGAATTCAGAAAATATTGCTCCAATGACCTGACTTTTAGCTACAGCCTCTCCTTGTAATCTCCAAATAGCTTGCTTTAAACCTTTGCATTGAGAAGAAGTAGAGAAAGTTAATTTAATATAGAGGGCCAGAGTTAGTCTTAGATGAGTATAAAAGGTTTAAGAGATGGTAACTGGAATGTGTAAAAAAGTTTTGTGGAAGAAAAAGTAAGGATGATAGAACACAGAAAGGAGGTTTGATAACGATGGATAGGGTTCCTTAGCAGGGGAGAGTGGGCATCCTAGTTGTAATAACAACACGGCTTTGTCTAGATGGACATGAGCACTTAATAATGTTGAAGATGTTAAGTAACTGTTTACTCTCAGCTTCTACTTTCCCTTCCTCCCACCTGTGTCCCAGGACTTTGTAAAAGACATAACAAATACCTATAGGTCAGGGGTTTGCATGTGCCAAACACTGAGTAAATCAAGCAAAATAGGTCATTGTTCACTTTTGCATTAGCTGAACAGAACCTGACACGGTGCAGCATGAACAGATGTTGGACACCATACAAAGGGATTCATAAGCATCTAATTAAACCCTAAGAAAAAGACAAAAAGGAGGAGGAGGATCAAGGGGAGGAGGGATAGAAGGGAACTACTTTAGGAATTGCTTTGGGTACAGGCAGACTTGGGAGTCAAAGATCATTTTATAGAATGTCAAAAATACACATGCCCCAGAAAAGTCCTGTTCAAACACATTTGTCTTCATCTGTGGCTTGTATATGGATGGGTTGCATGTAAAGTTGATCACAATTTTATATTTGTACAGCATGTTAAATTTGCTAATGACTTTATTATCTATTGTATTATGAAATTTATAGAACGTTCAAAGGCAGGCAAGGTTAGGTCTCCTTTTCAAAGGAAGCAATGAAGGGCCCAAGTAGCACTTGTGGCACTTGGAAGACCCACAGCTTAAATCTCTCAAAATTCTCATCCTGCCAGGCAGTGCTGGCACACGCCTATAATCAGTGGGTTATCTTCTCATTGTGTCCTCCATACCCTCTGACTCCTGGAACCTTCCCTCTTCCTCTTCTTCGGGTTTTCTTGAGCTCTGAGGAGGGGGGGACCTAATGGAGATCTCCAATTTAGTCTCTCTCTCTCTCTCTCTCTCTCTCTCTCTCTCTCTCTCTCTCTTATGTCTAGCTATGGGTCTCTGAATCCTTTCCTAGTAGAAGCCTCTCTGATGATGACTAGACAAGGCACCAATCTATGAATATAGCAGAATATCATTGGGAATCTCTTATTTATTTATTTATTTATTTATTTATTTATTTATTTATTTGCTTGTTTGTTTATTTGCTTGTTTGTTTATTTATTTTGGTAAGTCATGTTTCATGGAATAGGCTATTGGGGAAATTATTTTGGCCACTCCACGTAGTTAAAAGGATATTTATTTAATGGAGTAACTCACAAATTAAGTGAAAGGTAGGTCGCAGGGTCTGGGGAAGGTGTATTGCAATCCAGCGGTGTTCTCCAGAGCTCTGCACAGTCCACCTTCACCGTTCAGCGTCCCGGCACAGAGAGCGCGCACAGAGCGAGAGCTGGCCCATCCAGCTCTCCGGTCTCCAGGTGCCTCCCCTCGCCCCGCCTTGTAGGTGTGACAGTTGCCAGAGTCTCAATGGGGGTTGGAACTTCCAGATCCAAGATGGAATGGCTACCCACTACACACCACCACATCATACATACAGTAGCAACAATAATAATTTCCTGTATACAACCTCCAGAAAAGCACACACACACACACACACACACACACACACACACACACACACACACACACATTATATATGCATATACACAAAAAACTGATCAAAGAAAAAAAACATTGGGTTAGAAAGGTTTCTTGACTGATCATAAAAATTACAACTCTGAAAATTAAAAAATGAGGAAAGTAGTGATTATTAAAACTAAATTGCTACTTAAGAAAAAAAATACTTGGAGAACATAATTATAAGACACATAACTGAAGCAAACTAAACACAGCTATCATAATTAAATAGCAACAAAAAACACCCTATAAAAT
The DNA here is from genome assembly GCF_004664715.2 of Peromyscus leucopus. Lineage (NCBI taxonomy): Eukaryota > Metazoa > Chordata > Mammalia > Rodentia > Cricetidae > Peromyscus > Peromyscus leucopus. The sequence goes on from NC_051083.1 coordinate 28,994,099, forward strand.
AATTGGTCAAATATTTTTAACAGACACTACAAAAGAAGATATATAGGTGGTCAATATACATAAGAAAATGTGTAACATTCATCAGCAGATGATTTTTATAGACCAACTAGAATGACTAAACTAAAAGACTGTTGATATCTTACCCTGTTGTGGAAAGATTCATAGACAGTTAATGGTTGGTAAGGAAGGAAAGACATTTTCTTCAGTGGTGTAGCCACTGATAATGTGTGTATGCTCCTATAAGCAGATTATCATCCATCCTCCTGTAAAAATCCCTGGAGAAGCTCACTGGGTAACAAAAAAAAAGAAGAAAAAAAATAGTAATGAATGTAGAAGGACAAGGTAATCAGTCAGTTGGAAATGGGAGGTGGACAAGAGAGAGTGACAAGGTAGGGTGACTATGATTTAAATATATTGTTTACATATATGGAAGTGTGATAATGAAAGCAATATCATACAGTTAATGTATGCCAATTAAAATTTGTTGCTGTCTAATGGTGAAATATGGAGTTCCTGGAAGAACCTCTCAATTGGCTTTCCAATACAAACTAGGAAATTCTGAGAGGAAGAAAAATGGTGGTGTTAGTTCTCTGCATTTTTCTTGGTTGTGATTTTCTGTAATAGTTTCTATCTGTTGCAAAGAGAAGTTTCTTTGGCAAGGGGTGACACCTATACTTATTTGTGGGTATAAGGATAAATATTAGAATGTAGCTAGGGATTAGGTTGATTCAGTATAGTGATTTTAGGTTCTCCTCCATAACTTCACAAGCTCTGGCTAGATTTCCAGTTTCAGGCAAGATTTCTCTCTTGTTGAGCACTACGTAAGCACAATTAGAGAGCTGTTTTCAAGACAAATGTGCCAGTAACTCACCATTAGGGTAATTATGCCATGATGGTTATTATGATAGTTCATAGATGTCTTAACTGGGTAGGACTATTATTTGCTTTTGTTGGAAGCTAGCATGGCAACCTTTGGTACCCTGAAAACTAGTCCTCAGGAAGGAGGCTTTCACGTCAGATCCAGCTCAAATCCTCTATCCTTTGGGTCCTGTGTTTTAAGAACATACATCAAAAGGGACTTACCTTCAGTTTCTGGGAGTCAACCAAGGGCAACAGCAATAGCCTAGAAGAGTTTAGGTATTTCTTAAATACACCCTCAGCCAATAACTCAAAGAGAGATTCTCAAACATGATGTTGAGGTTTTTGTTAGACAGTAGCTCTTAAGAGAGCACTATCAGCCCAGATGGAAAATTTCTATTTAAATTCTATATGTTCATGTATACACAGATTTATATGTATTATGTGTAACTTTAGCTAAGTAATAATGATTCCTTATGACTTTTTCAAACATCCTTACTGTTTTTACCCTCCCTCTTTCTTCTGCATTTAGCTTCATCCTTCCTGCCTAATTTAAAGTCCCATCTTACCTTTTTTTTCCATTTCACTCCAATTTTCTCTCTCTATTGCCCCTCCATGTCTCATGGTTCCTTTTGAATTTGCTAGTTTCTGTAGTTACTCCAAGTTATATAATCACATCTAAAGATGTGTAGCTAGGAACCTAATCTGAGAAAGAACTGCAATGCAATATAATCTTTGCTAGTTCCACCCATTTACCTTCAAAGTTCGTGATTTCACTTTTCTGTACAGCTGAGCAGAATTCCTTAATATATATGGACAACATTTTCATTATCCTTTCATCAACTGAAGGACATTTAGGTTGTTTCTATTTCCAAGCTATTGTTAAAATAGCAGCAATGAACATGGCTGAGCACATATCTAAGGAGAGGATGTTGAGTACTTTGAGCATATGCCAACAAGTGGTATAGCTAGGTCATACGGTACATTTATTTTTAGTTTTTTGAGAGTTCTCCACACTGATTCCCAGAGTGACTAAACCAGTTTGCTATTACACCAACAGTGAGTGAAAGTTCTTTTTTTCACCACATCCTCTCCAGCATTTGTTGTCAGTTGTTTTGGGCCATTCTAACTGAGGCTAAATAAAATCTCAAATTTGCTTTAATTTGTGTTATCCTAACTGCTAAGGATGATGAACTTTTTTTTTTTGAGGTAGTTCTTAGTGGTTTTTTCATCTTTTGAGAACTCCCGTATCAGATCCCAGGCCCATTTTTAAATGGGTAGTTTGTTTTTGTTTGTTTGATTTTTGTTTTCTTATCTCTTTGTTCTTTGAGTTCTTTATACGTGTAATTTTCTTTAATGTATTCTCTGTCCGATGGATAGGTGACAAAGATTCTGTCCCATTTGGTGGGCTTCCTCTTTGCCTGCTAGATTGTTTCTTTAGCTGTGTAGAAATGTTTTAGTTTGCTGAGGTCCCACTTGCTAATTGTTTGCCTCACAAGACTACTGTGCTAATCACCTTCAAGGACTAACAAAACATTGGAGTAAGGGAACAAAATCTACCCACATCATAACTACTATGGAGAAATCTTTGATAAAATTTTATTGTACATAATAAACTATAATTTCGAAAGCTTCCTCAAACTGCTGTAATCACCTTTGTCTCCATTAAGCTGCTAAGTTAATTAAACAGGCAACACAACATGAGACAAGGTAATTGATTTTCTACGTAGGACACTCTCAACAGAGTAGCAAACATAAGAAAATCGGCAGCTTTTCTCCATGGTGTGAAAATTAAGCTGTATTCAGGAAAAAAAATTAATAAAAATCCTGTTCCCTTGCTTCCTGTTGTTCCTTTGTTCCTTGACAACAAGTTAATCAAGTTCATATGGCATAAAGGGGGACTACATCAGAACGTTCTTTGTGCCTTTCACCTTCAGGAAGGCTTCTGTCTCATTAGAATGAGTTTAAAACTAGTCTTTTCAGCATCTTCCCTAATGAAGCTGGTGATCTGAAATATACTGAGTGGATCCCAGCTACTTTCTACCCAGCAAGGAATTCCTATAGCAAGCTATTTAACATAGACTTGAAGTGGAAATATAACCTCCATGTTGCTTTTTATTATCATCACTTATCACTACATTTTCATTATACAGATACCATTTCTTTATTTTCCTTTTTGTCATAATATCCCTATCTCATACACTGACTAAAAATGTAAAAACCTCTCATTTCATGTACACCCTAACAGAGAAATTAGAAGACCGCCCCTCCCTGCCCCCAATCTGTAAAGCTGAAGAAAGCTTACATCAACATCAAAGGTTTGATTTCTTTGACATATTTCATTGCTTTGATGACTTCTGCTGAGCAGGGGTGGTGGACACCTTTAATCCCCAAACTTGGCAGGCAGATACAGGCAGATCTCTGAGTTTTAGACCAGCCTGGTCTACAGAGCAAGTTTCAAGACAGCTGTAGAGAATCTTTGTCTCAATCAATCAATCAGTCAATCAATCAATCAATCAATCGATATTTCACCCATGTCCCACTTATCCTCTTAAATAACCAAAGGAGAAAATCTTACTTACTATGGTAGCTTAACTATCACTCAAAGAGATCCTTCTATGAATTTTGATGCTCAGAATTGTGTTCATAGATGGAAATTACCACTACCTATACTGATTAAAGACAAATATGCATTAATATATACCTAATGGATTGACTTATTAGAGAATTCACAGTTTTACTGTACCCAATATTCTCCTGTAATATATATATCCCAAAGAATTAACTATTTTGTATTCAATGTTTGTATCCTTTCAAAATTTCTGTATTTATGTCAAATAAAATCCTAATGAGCTGGTACTTGGAGATGGGGACTTTGGAAAGTGGCTAAGTTGAGGTAAGAACAGTGGAATCTTATGATGAGGTCAATGCCCTTACAAGAGGTGACACCAGAGAGCTTGCTTTGCTGCTTCTCTCCAGCCTCATGTAAGCACATAATATGAAGGCAGCCATCTATTGCATACCCAAATCAGAGCCCTCATCACACATCCCTGACGACCATAGATTTACACAATGACCTAATAATGACCTAAGCACAATGGACACTGCAATATCCGGGGCTAAAAGAAAAGCACCCCAGAATTCTATAGTATTCATAATGGAGAAAAGTGAGGGAGGTTTGGGTAAAATCAAATAATCCAGTTGTAATAGCTATACTAAACAGGGACTATATATGCACATGGGAAATTCTCTAAAGATGGAAATTGGAGTTTACTTGAGTAATTACCTGGAATATTGAAGATTTTTTTATTAGTAAGAATCATCATTGAAATAAATGACTATAACCATAAACATTTAGAAAGCAATTTGATATCATGACAATGTAGCAAACTAGCAATAGCAGGGAGACTCTAGGGCAGTGGTTCTCACCCTTCCCAATGCCGTGACCCTTTAATACAGCTCCTCATGGTGTGGTGACCCCAACCATAAAATTATTTTCATTGCTAACTTCATAACTGAATTTTGATACTGTTAGAATCTTAAAGTAAATATCTGTGTTTTTGATGGTCTTAGATGACCCCTGCAAAAGGGTCATTGGACCCCCAAAGGGGTCATGATCCACAGGTTGAGAACCACTGCTCAGTGGTCAATTACCTCCCTGGCATGGGCTTTTAATCAGGATTACTATACCAAGCATAAAACTTCCTCCTGTGGAGGAGGCCACAAATCCAATCAGTAAACAGTTACTATAAATTATACCAGGAAATTATTGAAAAAAAGACATGAAATTGGAGGGAAGCTCCTGGAAAGGCACTTGAGGAGTTGGGGGTATAGAGGGTAGGTATAATCATATATGATTGTATACTTGTATGATATTCTCAATAATAAAAACAAAATAAAATAATACAAATCAGTCAAGATCAGAGCCAAGCTGGATGCTATAGAGGATCTGTGGAGGCTGGAACTAGGTACTTTCTGGGATTCTCCATTATCCTCCTCTTCTCCATTCTGTACTCTAGACAAGAATGTCTTCATTTTTGCTTTGCTATTCCTGATTTCCTTCCTGCTGTAGATTAGGAAAGGTGGTGGTCACACCATATTTTCTTTTTTTTCCAAGACAGGGTTTCTCTGTGTAGTTTTGGTACCTGTCCGGGATCTCACTCTGTAGACCACACTGGCCTCTAACTCATAGAGATCTGCCTGGCTCTGTCTCCTGAGTTCTGGGTTTAAAGGCATGTACCACCACCACCCGGCCCACATCATATTTTCATGTAAAGTCTCTGTTATTCTTGATGTCAATAATTCAAACTGAGGGTATCCATTACACAATTTGCAGTCATATATACAGTTAGGTTTATTTTTAGTGGGTTCAGTTTTTTGCATTTATGCATTGCCATTTCAAATATTTTTTTAACAAATGTAATGAAACCTCACTATTGGATTTGAGCTCTGTGCCATGGATCCATCTGTGTTGTGTTGTGGGTTTTGTTTGTGTTTTTTGTTTGTTTTTAGGTTTTATTTATTTTTTTTTTTTTTTTGAGACATAGCCCTGACTGTCCTGGAACTCATTATGTAGACCAGGCTGGTTTTGAACTCACAGAGACCTGCCTGCCTCTGCATCCCTGGTGCTGAGATTAAGGGTGTGTGCAAATGTGCCTGATTTTATTGCGGTTTTTGTGTACTTATTGCATAGCCTTACACTGCTATCCAGTGCAGGTATCTTCTTATGTTCTGGGTCCTCCATACTCAAGGGTGATTCAGAAGCAAGAAGTATTGGCATCACATAGGAAATTGTTAGAAATGTAAAATCTTTGGCCTGTCCCAGACCTACTACTTCATTACATTGTAATGAACAAGATTCTGTAATTAACAAGATTCATTGGTGATTCACATGCATATTACAATTCAAGACAGACTAGACTAATGCACTTGATATTTTATTTTAGTTTATTTTTTATATTATTTCCCTTCCCCACAACTTCTACCAGATCTTCCCTGCCTCCCTACCCACATAATTTCATTCTATCTCTCTCTTTCTCTCTCTCTAAAAAAGAAAAATAATAGAAATTAACATAAAATCAAAAGACAAACTAAAAAAAGGGAAAATTCAATAAGACAAATAGTAACAAAACAATACACACACACACACACAGACACACACGCGCGCGCGCGCGCACACACACACACACAATGTAATTGGCCAACTACTCCTGAGCATAGAGCCTGGCCTAGAGTGTGTTTGATATACTCAGTGACTCTCCTTTGGAAAAACAGGATATTCCCTTTACCAACAGGAATCAGTTGCAAATAACTTCTTGGTTAGTGGTGGGACTTTGTATCCACTTCCACTTCCCCTTTCTCATTTCTGGGTTTGAATCTATACAAGTGTTGTGTATACTGACATAGTTCTGTAAGTTCATGTGTGTGTGTGTGTGTGTGTGTGTGTGTGTGTGTGTGTGTGTGTGTGTGTGTTATATCTGGAAGACACAAATTACTTGGACTCATCCAACGCCTCTAGCAATCTTTCCATCTCTTCTTATGTGTTGATCCCTGAGCCTTGAGGGAAGGGAGTTAATAAAAACATCCCATTTGAGGCTGAGTCTCCTAAGTCTCAGACTCTCTGCATAAACTTCACTTGTGGATCTCTGTATTCATTTCTAATCTTCTGCAGAAGGAAGCTTCTCTGATGATGGCTGAATAAGTGACTGATCTATGGGTGTACTATAATGTCATTATAAGCCATTGTATTGATATGTTCTTTCATTAGAATGATAGTATTTATTTTTCTCCTAGGCCCATGGTCTATGTAGTCTCAGGTTCTTAGCCACTTTAGCATTGTTAGGCATTTTGATTGATATAATAATTATACATACTTCTGGAAGACAATGTCAAATATGTATGAATAATATGTAATGATCAAATCTTCTATTCTTTATAAATACAGAGTGAATTATGAAACATAGTCACCCACTGTGCTGAAGATCCCTGAAACTGATTCTCCTTACCTAAATATTTTGGTACATTGTTTAAACCTTCTCTAATCACCCTGTTATCTAATCTTCTATCAGTCCTCTAGTGACTACCAGTCTATTCTACAATTTGATGAAATCACTAGTTTCACTTTTAAAATACAAGAACATGAGGTATTTGTGTTTCTGTAGAGCATTGTTTTTATTTTTGTTTTCTTCCATTAGTTCTACATCACTCACATTTGTAATTTCTTTGTCAAGAATATGGGCTGCTCTTCAAAAACTTATGGTAAGACCCAATTGCTGAAGACAACATCTACACAACTCATTGAACATGGAGATATCAAGCTGGTGCCTACGTAGATCATTCACCCATATCTCTCAATGTCTTTGGTACAAGAAGGTACTCTGCACATTATCAGAAGAGAAATGTAAACACCAAGTCAGTCACAAACCCTTTATCTACAGTTGTGTCCTGCCTGCAAGATATGCTAGGGCAATGGTTGCACAAAGATTGTGGGAGTAACCAAACAATAACTGATTTGACTTAAGGCCCACTCCATGAGATGGAACCCATACCTGACACTGCTTGGGTGACTAAGAACCTGAGACTAAACAACCCATGGACTGTCAGGTACTAGCCTGATTTGTCAAACAACCTTGATTGGAGGAGTGAGGATTAAGAAATAATAGATGTGAAAAATACAGACTTAGACGAAGAAAAAGGGCTCTGGGTCAATACCACAGTTGTCTTGATTTTATTCCTTAATAGGCTTTTTATACATCAGCAAGGAGAGAGGCAAAAGACCTCCTCCTCTCAAGGTCAAGGTACAAAATACAAACAAGTGTAAACCCTTCCTTAATTATCTAAACAGCTGGTAACCACACCTTGTGGCAATTAGGCCATAATTATAATTAGTATGTATGTAGTATAAGACACCTGGTCAAAACATCCTATTATGTAGCCTTGCAGGGCAAAGCAAACTTGGACTTTCTGACCCTGAGTCAAGATGGAATAAGGCCTCACTATGGAGATTCTGTGGGTCCCCACAAGGAATCTAGGGTAAAACCAAATAATACATACACACATACATACATACATACATACACACAAACATATATATGTATATGTGTATACATATACATATACATATACATATATAGTTTTTAAATGACCCTAATGATATTCTGCTTTGCTTATAGATTGGTTCCTTTTTCAGTCATAATAAGAGAAGCTTCCTCTTTCAGCAAATGGAAACATGTATACCCACAGTCAGACATTGCACAGAGAGTGAGAGACTTTGGAACACTCAGTCCTTAATGTGATGTCTCCATCAAATCCCTCTCCTCAGATATCAGAGAACCCTGAAGAAGAGGAGGCAGAAAAAGTGCAAGAGCCAGAGGGGATGGAGAACACAAAGAAAACAAGGCCCTCTAAATCAACATGAGCAATTCTCATATGAACTCACAGAGTCTGAAGCATCATGCATGGGCCCTGCAGAGGTCTTCACCAGGTCCTCTGCATATATATTATGCATATATATTATGCATAATCTATTAGATATTTTATATAAGCTTCCCTGATGATGACTGAAAAGGGAACTGATCTATAAATATAGCAGAATATCATTAGGCGTCATTTGATATATATATATATATTTCTTCTAAAATCTGTATATATGTGTGTGTGTGTGTGTGTGTGTGTGTGTGTGTGTGTGTGTGTGTTTGTAATGGCTTCCAGGTTAGTGTTTTTATTGGATTCCTCGGTATGCAAATGAGTGGGTCTCTAATTCTTGTGCCTTCTCTTACACTCTTTTCCTTCTGTTGGTTTGTCTTATCCAAATTTGATGTGATAGATTTTTTTATCTCATTATATTTTATTTAGTTATACTTTTAAAAATGAATGAATGAATGAATGAATGAATGAGTGAAAAATCTAGCCATTAGAATAAAAGTTAACAACTGAACTGTCACTCATACCTTCTGAGAGAGGGAAAAGCCAGTTTTCTCCAGTGGAGTGATACTGGGTATATCAATCACTCAGAGGAGGCCTCATGTTTGAGAGTAGTTGATCAACATATAATAGACTTCACAGTTGTGTGTGTGTGTGTGTGTGTGTGTGTGTGTGTGTGTGTGTGTGTGCGCGCACACATGTGCACTTTTATTTGGTTACAGTTTGGTGGGGCTTTTGTTTGTTTTGTTTTAATTTTGTGTTGTAGTTTTGTTTTCTTGATTTTGGGGGGCTTTGTTACATTGGGTGTTTGTTCATTTGTTTGAAAAAGAATTAGAAGTTGGGTGGATAGGAAGGGGAAGGGGATCTGGAAGGGGTTGAGGGGAGCAGAATATGATGGAAATATCTTTAAGTTTTAAAATTGTTTAAAATAACAAAAAACATAATAAAAAATTACAAAATTTAAGGATCACACTCATTAAGGCTCTGACAGAGCTGCTTGAGGCAGGACCCTAATATGGGTATTTTTTTTTAAGTTTCATATTTGTTCATCTCTACATGTATTTTATTTTACAGTTGAGACAGTTCTGTAGAATAATCAATATTGGCAATCATGTGCAACTTTTCATCTGTAATGTATAGTCTATTTTAGATTGGAAGTTCCTTGAGAATCAATTCACAGCATCTGTTTTCACACATCCTCAAATTGTATTGTCCTTGGCATAGTTTTAATGGACAGTGGTTGTTCAATGACATATTCAGAGCTGATAGGGAACTAGGACAAGAGAGAGGAGCACCTTAGTACTGCTGTTTTCATGTTCTGTCTCTGTAAACCATGATCCTTTGGTCTTTTGGATACACCACTAAACCTCTTGGTAAGTTATTTTTTGTCTGTTAAATATGAATGAATTTCTACTCTAGTTGCTATTTAGACATGTATCCATTCAACATATGTGTTGAATGAATGGCATGTATTCTGTTTTGAGCAATGAGGCTATAATGGTAACTAAAAGAGAATAAGGCTTGTCTGCATAAATTTATAATGAAGTATGAATAATGAAATGTAAAGCAGAGTAGAAGAATGGGCAATAATAAACACTAAAAAGAAAAATAAATCACAGTGATATGTTGGAAAGTGAGTGGTAGTGTTGGTCAAGGGTGGTGTGATTTTTAGTCAGTTGTATTGTCAAGGAAGAACTCTCTGAAGAGAGGACAGGTGAGCAGACTTGCATGATGTAAGAAGCGGTCCAGACCTTATAATTCAAAGAGCTTTTAATAATAAAATTCCCAAGGTAAGAACAAATAAGGAATAATCAAGGGCTAGGTAGAAGGCAGGAGTGCTTGCAGCAATACTCAAGTAAAGTGTTTTAAGTATTGAAATTATCCAAGGTTCAGAGTACTTAAGTGAAATATGAATTGCACAGAGGCAAAAAATCCAATATTTGGTACCATCAAAAGTAACGAAAATTCAGAGTGACATTACCATTGGCTCAACTTTTCTACTTGTCAACTTAATAATACTTTGAGATTTATCTGTATGACTGTGCCATCAAATAGAGAGATAGCATGTAAGTCTCTAGGTCATACCTTGATTGTACCATATTTTCTCCTGCTTTCTTGTATTACAAAAAGGTCCACATGCCTCTATCTAGAATAATGCATGATTTCACCAGAAAACCACAGTCAGGAGAAAAAGCCATTTCCTGGGTCTTACTTCCTGGGTACTGGGTGATAGCTCAAGATTCCAAACTATGTGCTAAAACTAAATGGTACTGATATTGTTGCCATCTTGCTTCCAAAGCCACTATTTTAGGAAACATGGTGGTTTTATTTCTACAAATCAGTTACTGAAGTCCATTTAGGGTTTGTAGGTTTGTGTCACCATTATAGAAAACTTAATTATAATACCTTAATTGGAATATTAGCTCCTAAAGGAGCTTAAAATTATGACTGATGGTGATGATATTAATAAGTGGGTCTACTGTTTTTCATATATTTAGTTAAATATTTACATTATAAACAACACTGACTAATACAAAGTAACAATAATTTCCTTTCATATCTATTTTAAATGGTTTTTGTGTTGTCAATTTTAGTGTTCCTCATACATTGAGTATTGTCTTCCCTATTAATGGGAAAGTGTGTCACACAGAGTTTGGGCAATTTGTCCAAAGTCAAGCAAAAGGAACTGCACTAGCCCTTAAACTCCAGCTCTTCTGACTCTACCATCCGAGCCCACAGTCACATTGCTTCTGGGTCTAATGAAACACCTCCTCCCTACAAAATTCTGATTAAGAGCCTACTTTCTGTGAACCTTTTTCTTATATCCCCCTCATCAGGTTCAAATACTACAATAAAGACTATATAGTTACTATTTTTAGTTCTTATTCTGTATTAAACTCTGTGCTCATTCCTTATATAACTCCTTTAACACCTACTGGCCAAGCAATAAAGTGGTTTTATTCAAAGTCCTACACTGTGAAATTAAATTGTAGCTTTAGTCTTTATTACATTCTCTCTAAAAGTTCCAGGAGAATTGTACTCATAACACAGAGCAATGTTCCTTGGGAGCCCTGCCCTATCCTTCTATACAGCTATCCACATCTCTCCAGCAGGCCTCCAAAAGCAATGCTTGAGAGTTGCATCCAATCTCACTTCTTGCAAACTTTGAAAATCTTGCCTTAGAACTCACTTAGGCTGGATCTTCTCCTCTTTTTCTCATATTCCTTAGCTCCCTCCCATTCTCTTTCACTTAAGAGTAGCTGTGTATCATTTCTGGTTTAATCATTTTATTCTGTTTGGGGCTTCTTCACCTTGGCAACTCCACATAGACAGTAGGGAAAAAGCTGAATTCACTGACCTCATCAAAGAGCCTGGCTACCCTAGCAAAACAGAAATCTCTTTCTTAGAGAAAATAAAGCAGGAGTTATTGACATTGTATTTTCCATGTTGTGGACATTTTCTTAGGCCACCCTCACCACTTTGAAATGCAGTTAAATTTCTGCCATTTTAAGATGAGAGAGTAATCAGTGGGATAGGGTTAATGAATAGAGACCCAAAATTTGAATCCAGTATGAATGAATAAAATCTCCACACACCAGGCCTGTCATTGAATATGTCACCTAAACCTGTCAGTGTCCCTTAAGAGCCCATACATTTTCTACAGCTTGGGTCAGAAAAGTATGCCCCCTCAAAAAAAAACTATGATTTTTGAAAATAAAATTTTATTGGAACATAATTATATGCATTCATTCACATGTCTACAATTTTTTATTACAAAGAAATGATTGTGTAATTTTTAAAGAGGCTGTATGACCCACAAAGTCTCAAATATTTACTGTGTGTCCCTTTACTGAAAATGTTTTCTGGTACAGATCTTCATAGCACCTGTAACAGTTAAGCAGAAACAAGACAATTTACCACCAACTCATGTTTAGATTATTTGCAGTACTTACGTTATATTTACCAACCCACTAAAAAATGTATTTCCTTCAGTGATTTGTTATTGTTCCAAGCAGTTTTGTCATATATTATAGTTCCAACAACTATTGGATCATTCTTCAAAGGTTTTCATTGTTAGGTTCTTAGTTTATCTTCTAATTAATATGTCACTGTCATCCAGGTTTTCATTGTCCTTGGTCCCTACTGAAGTAGCTGGAGGGTCTGTGACAGAGAAAGGGGATAGTGAGCCTGAGGAAGAATACAGAGGGCACTTAAAGAACAGCCTGGGATGCCATCTCTTAATAAGTCTGTGAGGAAGAAGAAGACAAAGGGCACCGAGAGAGGATACCCTGAAACTAGGGAGGTAGATAACAGCACAGAGAGTGGCATTCTTAGCTCTTAGCAGCAGTAATGAGTCCTACCATCACACTGAATGCTAATTATTGTCAACCCACAAAGAGCTTTTAAATGACTGATTGATAGATTCACAACATGCCCCCACGGTTGGGCATGTTGGCAGACCTAGACACTTCCGCCTAGCTAGTTCCGGATCAAAATAGCCATTTCTGGGCCAAGGCGTCTCGCATGACCAGGACCCTGTGGGTTTGCATGGCTGCGTAAAAGCGCACAATGCAACCATCTGATCTAAGCGCATGCATGGAGCAGCCACATCGACCTGTGTTCGCTTATGCCACCCAGCCTTTATAAGCCAGGGCCATATTCCCGGCTTCCTTCTTCTTCACCATGCATGTGTCTCTTTAACAGGCCTGAGTACCCCTGTCCTTTTTTCTTATCTTAGTAAAACTCTTGTTAGTGGATTCTGTCATGTTTCGTGACATTTCCTCACAGAGTAAGAGCGCTGCCAAATAACAAATTTTAGTTTTGTTTTTATTTTATTATCTCTGTGTGAGTGTTTTGCCTGAATGTACATCTATGCACCACATGTGTACAGTGTCCATGGAGGCCAGAAGGAGGTCTAGAACTAGAGTTAGACAGTTATTGAGCCACTGTGTGGATGCTGGGAATCAAATTCAGTCTTCTGAAAGGTATATCAGTGCTCTTAATGGCTGAGCTGGCACTCCAGCCTCAGAATTGATACACTTATAAACACACTAGATACAATTGTGGTGATGTATTGTGTCCTCCAATATACTATGTCCCCCAATAAAATTCATCTGAGGTAAAGTATTGTGTCCCCCAATATACTGTGTGCTCCAATAAAATTTATCTGAGGATCAGAGGAAAAAGCCAGCCACTATAGTAAACATAGAAGTCAGGCAATGGTAGCACACACCTTTAGGATCTCTGTGAGATCAAGGCCACACTGGTAACAGAGCCAGGCTTGGTGGCACATGCCTTTAATTAAAACACTAGTTATCCATAAAGGTTTGAAGGTCTGTACAGACAGACAGGAAGTGACAGAGCTGGGCAGGAAGAGGAAGTGGTGTAGCTGGACAGAGAGAAAATGAGATAGCAGAACAGAAAGGCATATAGGCATGGGTATACAGGAAGTAGGTCTCTTTGGAGACTGCAGTGCTGGTGAGGTAAGGTTAGCTTGTGGATTTTCCTATTACTCTGATCTCTCAGGTTTTCACCCCTATATGTGGCTCTGGGATTTTATTTAATAAGACTGTTCAGCAAATTTGTCTACATATGACAAATTGAGGATTTCTTAAATTTAGTTGTAAGCTAAGTTGTAGAAATACAGTTTTAGCCAACAGATTCATTATGAAATGTTTATGAGCTACTTACTATGTGGCACATACCTTTGAGATTTATCAGTGAGAGGAAGAAAAAAAAAAGATACCTGAACTCTTTCTTACAGGATACATCCAAGTAGAATGTACCAGATAATAAGCAACATACACAACAAACTAACCCAACTATAAGATATATTAGTAAGAAATAAATGGAATTGGGAAAAGATTTGACAAAGTAAGGAAACTTGAGAATTTAAAGGGGTGATTGGTACACTTTAAACAGTGTGATCAAGCAAGTCCTCATTGTAAATATATTTAAGGACCTAGTTTGGACTGAATGTTGGTGACAGTTGTGTGGCTTGATCTGTTTGTGGGGTCCCTGCAAGGGGACCAGGACTTATCCAAGGTACATAAACTAGCTTTCTGGAGCCCATTCCCTGTGGTGGGATATCTTGCTCAGCCTTGATGCAGGGAGAAGGGGCTTGGTCTTGCCCCAACTTGGTATGCCAGCTTGTATTGACTACCCAAGGGAGGCCTTACCCCCTATGCGGAGTGGATGAGGGTGGCTTAGGGGGGGAAGTGGGAAGGGAGTGGGAGAAGGGGAGGGAGGGGGAACAGTGGTTGGTATGTAAAATGAAGAAAAATTTCTTAAATAAAAAAGAATATATCTGAGCAAGAATTAGATAAAATAATGAGATATGCTTATATAGAAACCTTGGATAACATATTACAGCCAGAAGAAACAGTCAATGGGAAAACCCTATGATGAAAACAGCAAAGAGGATAATGTGTCTGGAGAAGAACATAAAAGGGAGATGAGCAGTTGAGATCAAAATAATGTTCTAAGATGAACCATGTAGATCCTTATAGATCATTGGAAGGATTATAGGTAATACTATAAGTGAAGTGAGAGATGTAGAAGGTTTTGAACAGAGAACACATATAATATATTTTATGACTTTAAAAGGTTTCTGCTGTTGGTTTCTGGATGACAGACTTGGAGAGCAAGAGAGGATAAAGGGATATCAGTTAGTAGACTATTGAAGTTATCAAAGTGAAACATTATAGATTCTGACATCAGAGGCTGACCTTGAAGAGGTAACAAAGGATTGGTTTCTGCTACTTACATACAGAAGTATAGTCAGCATGTCTTCCTGACACACTGCATGTAGGATTTAAAGAAAATAGTTACTTTTGTTGTTGTCGCAACTGAAGTGCTGCTGTTACTAGCCAACGTGAGGAATAGTAGAGGAGAAAAGGGTAGAGTAATGAGACAATGGGGTTTCCAGGAAAGTGGATATATGGATATGGCATTAATAGAAGTTATTGGGTACACAGACTGACTTAAATATAGCTGTTACCATTACAGTGAGGAACAACTGGTCAAAATGCAGAGAACTACTGACTATGGGGTGTACATCCTCAAGTGATACATCTACAACACAATCCCTACACCCAAGGCTCAGAAAATACCATGGAATAGGGGGAAGAAAAATGGTAAGAGCCAGAGGACCAGGAAGATTGCTGTGACATTGTGTTTTCTATATATGGCAGGGAAGCTGAACCCATGAAATGTCAACAACAGGGGTGGCCTCAACAAGACCTGAACAATGACAATACCAGTTGGCCAGGCTAAATGGATGGGGGAAATATCACAAGACTCCATCTGTAGATGACGAGCTCCATGTAATTAATAGCTGTTGAGAGTGAGAATCAGTTTTTTATAGTGACAAGCACCCTAATATATTATCCAATTCTGAGCATTTAACTCCAGCTACATACGTATGGACAACCTAAATAAATTGAGCAGGTGGTGTTTATAAATTTATATGTATGTATGCACATATGTATATATATAAAACAATAATAAAGCAAAATCCATGAATAAAAGAAATACAATACTGTATTTTACTAACCTTCAGTGATGCTATATGAATGAATGATCACATGATTTCATGAGGCCAATTTATACACTTTGAGCAGGTAGTATTTTGCCCTTGTAAAAGGATCTCAATTTGTTCAACTTTAAAGGTGTTTAAACATGCTTAGAAATTTTCTGTTCTACCAAGCATCTACCAGACTAAAGGATCAAATATGGCCTTGAACTCTTGGCACTGTGCTGGCATTTCCATGGTTTTAGCTCTACAAACTAGTTGTGGTTACTTAATTTAAGAGAATGACTCATATTGATTAGAGTTGCCATTTCTAAGTAAGCTGGATAATCAGATAAACTGTATTCAAAAGAAAATAGACAAGGGTGTTCTTCCACCTGGGAAGAAGTCTACAGTTGTCAGGCAGAGCTAACATCAATTAATAAAGTCTGAACACTAGATAACTTCATTAAAACTTAATTGAAAGTTGAGAAAGATATGTCAATATTATCTACAATCTAAGAATTCTCTATCTTTTCAAAGATTACTAAAACTTTCCAAGATTATTGTCCTAAGATTATGGTTCATTAAAACTAGCTGTTCTATCCAAATAAAGGTAATACTAATATAAATATTTTATCACTTTTAATTTTCAGAACATATTTAAGTCAGTGTAATAATTAGGCAAATAAAATTAAACTGTAAGAACACCTGACTATTCCCCAGTTTGTCACTATAATTTCTTTTGTTGATTTATGATAAATACAAATGAATTATACATTCCAAGATTTCGCTTTCTTGAATTCATTAAGTAGAAAAAAACACATACACTCATGTAGACACACAGGAAAGATCTACTAATGAAAATTCACCACCCATGAGGTATTTAAAGGAGGAAGTCCTTTGTTTTCAGAATCCAGAAAGCTTAGTTACTATTTTTTCCTTCACTTCAGATTGTATATTATTGCACAGAAAGATGAGCAACACTATTCACTTAAGCTAATTCATTTTTAATACTGCCCTTCATCAGATGTGAATAGTAACAGAAAACAAAGTTACTCTGGTAAGAATTTCAGCCCATGCTCCCACAAATATGAATGTTCAGATTTTAGAACTTTAGGTGCACACAATTTACAAAAATATTTATTTATTTTTATATATGGGCAATACATTAATATGAATGTACATGTAATGTATTTTTTACCTTACCCAACTACATCTTTTAGAGGGAGCATTCCTAATTGTATCATTTCAAACAAGTAAACATTTTATATATTGACTACAAACACAGTAGAGCAATGTTAACCTGTAAATGATTAATACTTCTGATGTTAGACTTTCTCATATCCAAACATGGACCATCTTTTGATTTGATAAAACCAACTTTATTTTATTTATTTATTTATTTATTTATTTATTTATTTTGTTTTTTTTTTTTTGAGACAGGGTTTCTCTGTGTAGTTTTGGTGCCTGTCCTGGAACTCACTCTGTAGACCAGGCTGGCCTTGAACTCACAGAGATCCACCTGGCTCTGCCTCCCAAGTGCTGGGACTAAAGGCATGTGCCACCATCACCACCTGGCTAATAAAACTAACTTTAATGTGCTCGTACATTTCCTGTTCACTCAATTTTTACTACTTTTAAGTTGCTGTTATTACTAATTTATTATTAGTTATATTTTGTATAAATAAAAGTTATTAATTCCTGTATATTAATTTGATTCTTTGCTGAATTGTCTTTATACTTTTAGTAGATCTTCCATTTAGTTCTCTTGATTTTTTGAATTGATTGCCACAATGATTGTAGTATTATCATTTGCTTTCTATGCCTCTAGTAAAGTTGGTTTGTCTAATTGGCTGAAAGTCTACCTCAGTTACAACATAGGCATTCCAGTCTTATTCCTGGTATTAGTTGTAATTTCATGAGACCTTCTCCATTAAACAAAAGTCCAGTTTCTGTAAACATCATAAATTTAAATCAAAATATTGTTTAACTTTTTATCAAGAGTGTGGGTTAAATTGGATAAGTAAGAATTTAGCATATTGGGATATTACCATGTAATTTTTTTATTAGATTGCAGACCAAGATGAATTCATAGCTGACTTGTATCTTCAGAGAAGAGATCATTTTAACTTGTTTGTTCAAGATCCTAGGGAATCAAGAAAATCTTCGTCACAAAGCAAATATAAAAAGCACATCAAAATTCTCCCCAAAGATTACACATATACAAAATATAATTGTACACAAGTCTCACTTAGGAAAATGGGCACAGAGATACTATATAGCAAACTGTGATTTTCTGCCCCATCCCAGGCTGAGAATTATTATAACCCATGGCTAGGGAGTTTGCCTCAAGTCTCAAGAAGACTTGAACCTATGAATGGTATTGGAATTGTTGAGACTTTGGGGACTCTTAAAGATGGACTAAATGGATTTTGCGTTATAAGATAGCCAGGAGATTGAGGGAGGACAAGGGTAGAAGGTTGTGGTTAAATATAAAATGTTGCCCACAGGCCCCTGTGTTGAGCACTTAGTCCCAGTTGTCAGTGCTCTTGGGTCCTATAGCCTAGTTGGCTATTGGGAGGTAATGAGAATTTTAAGATATGAGGCCCAGTTGGAGAAAACAGGTCACTGGTAACATGCTTTTGAAGGTTATTCTTGGTCTCCAGTCTCTTCTTCCACATGCTCCTACTACCCTGATAATCTTCCTCACTACAGGACCCAGAAGCAACAGAGCCAAGGACTATGGACTGAAACCTCTGAAATATCTGTAATCAGTCCTTATATATTAATGTACAACTAAACTGTGAGCCATATGATGGAAAGAGCTTCCTAGGGATGAAGTTGTTTTCTCAAATATTTTGTGTTCAAGCTCTGGTTTCCCAAATGTATCTTTCTTTAGAGGTAGAGACTTTATGGGTGTAATTAACATTTATTGATGTCAAAAGGTCTGACAGACTAATAGGAAGAGTAGGAGACACCAAAGGTCACTTCCTCTGTACGTGCACAAACAAGTCACATGAAGTCAAAGTGAACAGAAAGAAGTGCCAAGAAGAAAGACTTTCATAGAAAATGAACCCTTGCCCTTCCTTATACTTCAAACCTCTGAAAACAATAAGAAAATAAATGTCTGTTTTTTAAGTCACTTAACTAGGTGTTTTAAATTTGGTACCTTAATATGGCTAATCTAGAGACCTATTTGTTCTCCTTTAAATCTCTCACAACATCTAGAATAGTGCCTGGCATACAGAAAACCTTCAAAAAATATGTACTGCACCGAACTCTAACACTCAATTGAATGAACAATGGAAGAGCCTGTTTGGGGACTAGGCATAGAATCTTCAACATATCCCAAGGCCAGTGTTACTCCATGCAACAGTGTAGAAGATCTTAGGTCAAACATGCCTACAACTCCAAATTTCAAACTGTTCAGAAACAAGAAAGTTCAAGAACAGTCCTCATTTAGCAGGAAAGCTTGAGCTGAACAGATATAGAGCTATTTAAAATTATGTCACCAGATTTTTCTTAGGCTTATGGTGTTTTCTTCTCTTTTGTTTTTTTTTTAATTTATTAAATTTAATTTTACATATCAGCCACGGATTCCCTTGTTCTCCCTCCTCCCACCTCCCCCCACCCCCGCCTTCCCCCCAGCTCACCCCCCATTCCCATCTCCTCCATGGCAAAGACTCCACCGAGGATTGAGTTGAACCTGATAGATTCAGTCCAGGCAGGTCCAGTCCCCTCCTCCCAGGCTGAGCCAAGTGTCCCTGTATAAGCCCCAGGTTCCAAACTGCCAGTTCATGCACTGAGAACAGGACCTGGTCCCATTGTCTGGATGCCTCCTAAGCAGATCAAGCTAATCAACTGTCTTATTTATCCAGAGGGCCTGATCTAGTTGGGGGCTCCTCAGCTATTGGTTCATAGCTCATGTGTTTCCTTTCGTTTGTATATTTGTCCCTGTGCTTTTTCCAACCTTGGTCTCAGCAATTCTTGCTCATACAAACCCTCCTCTTTCTCGCCAATTGGACTCCTGGAGCTCCACCTGGGGCCTGGCTGTGGATTTCTGCATCCAGATTCCCCAGTCCTTGGATGGGGTTTCTAGCACGACAATTAGGATGTTTGGCCAGGTGGCCTTCTTCGAATACTTCAGAGATCTATTCAGAGGGCCTGATCCAGTTGAGGGCCCCTCAACCTTTGGTTCATAGTTCATGTGTTTCCATTCGTTTGGCTATTTGTCCCTGTGCTTTATCCAACCTTGGTTTCAACAATTCTCGCTCATATAAACCCTCCTCTTTCTCGCTAATTAGACTTCCAGAGCTCCACCCAGGGCCTAGCCGTGGATGTCTGCATCCAGATTCCTCAGTTCTTGGATGGGATTTCTGGCACAACTATTAGGGTGTTTGGCCATCCCATCACCAGAGTAGGATTATTTTTAATAACTGGCTACTGCCCCAGCTCAGGCCATTACCCGTCTTATAAAATCTATAGCTTAGGCACCACACTACCTTGTATATAATCCAGAAAATTCAGAATTCCGAAGTGAATCTGGTCATAAGGGATTTGAATAGAAAATTATGGACCTGTACTATTTAAAAAATCAATACCAGACCCAGCCATCCCACTCTTGGCCATATACCCAAGGAATGCTGATTCATACCATAAAGATACATGCTCAGCTATGTTCATAGCAGCACTATTTGTAATAGCCAGAACCTGGAAACAACCTAGATGCCCGTCAACGGAAGAATGGATGAAAAAAATGTGGTACATATACACAATGGAGTACTACTCAGCAGAGAAAAACAATGAAAGCATGAAATTTGCAGGCAAATGGATGGAACTAGAAAGAATCATCCTGAGTGAGGTAACCCAAACCCAGAAAGACAGTCATGGTATGTACTCACTCATAAGTGGATTCTAGATATAAAATAAAGAACAATTAGACCACAACCCATAGAACCATGGAGGCTATATATATATAGCATGGAGGTCCCTAGGACGACTGTGGCTTATAATAAATTTCGGTTTTACTCAATTATTGAAAAAAAATAGCCAAATGAATGGAAACACATGAACTATGAACCAAAGGCTGAGGGGCCCCCAGCTGGATCAGGCCCTCTGAATAGGTATGACAGTTGATTGGCTTGATCAGTTTGGGAGGCAACTAGGCAGTGGGACCAAGTCCTGTGCTCATTGCATGAGTTGGCTTTTTAAACCTGGAGCTTATGCAGGGACACTTGGCTCAGTCTGGGAGGAAGGGACTGGACCTGCCTGGACTGAGTCTACCAGGTTGATCACAGTCCTTGGGGGAGGATTTGCCCTGGAGGAGGTGGGAATGGGGGTTGGGCTGGGGATAAGGGGAGGGGGTGAGAGGGGGGAGAATAGGGGAACCTGTGGCCGATGATATGTAGAACTGAATGGTATTGTAAAATAAAATAAAAATAAAAATAAATCAATACCAACTTCACAGCTATCCACTCAAGGAAGACCATGAGAAACATCAATTATCTGTTTTGTAAGTAAATTACAAATGCTATCTGACAAAATGGGAATTATACTTGAGATGCTCATGATTGGAAATATTATGTATTTATTAGTAAAAATGTTATATAGCAAACAAAATAAATTGTGAATAAGTGGAACTTAATTACTAGTGCTAGGATAATTTTTATATGAAAATATATTATTACAATACTTAATACTAGTCTATCTAAGGAAATAACCACATAATTATATTCTGAAAAAATATCATTTGAAGAATTGTCATTGTTTCTTCTAAGAAATTATCTTGGGTTTTTATCCAATTGTTCATTTTTATGTTTATCCTACTGAGATTTTTATATTAGTGTGTATTAATTATACAAAGGAATGAGTTTCATTATTATATTTCTATGTATAAATATAATATAATATACTTTGTATCCACCCTTTCTGTTATCCTTTTATCTCGCTTCCATCCTTTACAGTTTTACCTAGTTCCAGCCATTTTCCTGTCCATGACATAATGTCATTCCTAATGATTGAATAAAAACTTCATAATTCCTTTATCCATCCATTGTTGATTGACACCTAAGCTAATTCCATAACTTGCTATTGTGGATACTGATGGAACATTCACAGATATTTGACTCTCTACAGTAAACTGATTTTGATTCTTTCAGATATGTATCCACAAGTGTGTAACTGGATCACATGCAAGTTCATATATATACAATTTATATATATTATAAATTATACAATCTATATATACTGTTATATCTTCAGAACATGCCAGCTTCTATCTCATAGAAAGACATCAGAATCATTTGCTAAATGACTAGATGAATATTGCCTTTGTCTTCCTACTTTAGGATTTCCCATAGAAAAAACAGCTGGTCAGAGAGAGATAAATGGATGGAAATATTAAAGATAGGCTGGAGATATCTGCCAGACACTGACAGCCCACCATGGTGATAGTCAAATGTGAGTCAGTAGTACAGCATGGGGTCGGGTCAGGTGCAACAGGAAAGATGGAAAAGTGGACAGTGTTCATTACCAGCATTCCCTCCATGCCTCTGCCTAGCCTCACTGTCTTAACCCAGAAGGCACCAGTCATTTCATATTACTCCTGTGGATGCTATGTGAAGAGACTTCTTAGGTTGTTTTTTGTTTTTGATTTTGTTTTTGTTTTGTCTTTTCACAGTGAAAATTCCAGTTGATTAGGTGGATCACAATTGAATATTGGCTTTGTAAAAGTAATTATCAATGAGCTGTCACTATCAATTTAAATTTTTCAGAACATATGCCCCAAAGGGAGTCTATTTGTCTAAATAAATCTTCCAAGTACCTCCTCCACTTCTGTGCCTAGTTTTGCTTTGGGAATATATGCAATCAGTTTATAGCAGGCATCCAAACTCAGTCATGAGCTTTCCTTTTCCTTCTTTCATCTGAAGAAATGAGAGAATTCCATTAGCTGATTTAGATGTGCCTCTGCTCTGGAGTTGTATGATTGCTGTTCTATTAGCTAGCTTTAAATAACCCAGATTACCATAGGGGAATTAGTGAGAATGAGCAAAGTAGATATCAAACTCATAGTAAATCCTCAGGTTGTAGGGTGATGAGAGAAATAGGAATGATTCCAATTTACAGGACTAGGGGTGGGCACATGGTCTCACAGTAGGAATAAGGCTGACTCCCGTTCCACATCGGCTTTGCTTTTATTAGCTTCTTTGATGTGGGGAAAATCGTTCAATTTCTCTGGTTTCAGTATTTGCACAATCTTATGTACAAGTTAAATGAGTGACATATTAAAAAATTTGAACAATCAGTATCCCCTATGCAACATATATAATAACAATTATTCATGGTGTCAATGTGCTTCCTAATGTTAGAGTATATTGTTTAATATTATATAAGCAATATTTCTGTGCTATTCATTATTAGTTGCATACCATCCATTTCACCCACATTACTTATACATGTAGAGAAGAAAGCTTGAGTTTTTAGCAAAGATCAAAATCAATTACAAATTGTAGAAACATTTATCTACTTCTAATGATGCTTAAGAGAAAATAAATTGGAATTTATACCAGATTTACTTAAAATTCCAGAGGCATAATGTCATTCATTCAGCTGTTTTGAAGATTAATAGTTTGATATTTAAAGGTAAAATCCAGCTGTTTTGGGTCAAAGGGTAATTTTAAAGTAAGAGTCTTTGAAGGAAAATTACCCACCTGCTCCCAACACTGACAGCATTGAATTCAAGACAGAACAGTTGCTCCTAAATCTCCTAAGTGCTTCTATCCAGGAAGAAGTCACAGGAGACTGACTCTCACATTTAACTTTAATGAAGATCTTAAATTGGATGAAACTATTAATTAATCTTACTAATTTGTAGTACTCAAGGCATTGACTCTAATGATATTATAGAAACGTAAGTGGCTAATTTCACCATGATGATGAGAATTAACATGCTTGAATACTTAGAAGATACTAGGCCCAGTTCTACATTCTGCCTACTTGTTTTTTCATGTGTACTTGAATCATTACAGCAAATCTATTGGGTGGGTTCTATTTATTATTCTTATTTTTCATTTGATAAGTCTGAGGCACAAGTCATTAAGTGTCTTGTTAAGTTATCCAGCTAGGAAGGAGAAAGGATTAGGACACCTGTAGGTGGAATTTTATGTCCTGCTAGCAACACCCAAATAGCCGCTTCCCAAATAATTGACTTGGAGGCTTAATATTACTTATAAATGCCTGGCCAGTAGCTCAGGCTTATTACTAACTACCTCTTATACTTAAATTAACCCATAATTCTTATCTATGTTTAGTTGCATGCCTTGGTACCTTTTCTAAGTATGACCCTCTCATCTTGCTTCCTTTGAATTCTGGCTGGGAACTCCTGACTCTACCCTTCCTCTTCTCAGCATTCTTAGTTTGGTTGTCCTGCCTATACTTCCTGCCTGGCTACTGGTCAATCAGTGTTTTACAAAATCAATTCAAGTGACAAATCTTTACTGTATACAAGAGGATTATTCCACAGCAGACACCCAAAGTCAAACACTTAGAATCCATTTTATCTCCTTCCTCCTCATCATATAAAGATTTATTATGGCGTTACATGTTTTTTTTTAATCAGTACCATTTGCTCATAAGGAAGTAATCTTCCATTTTAAGCAAGTTCTACCATGCTAGGTAGAGATATTCAATGGATATATATTATCAGATGACACTGAAAGTGTTAAGACGGCAGAGAAGAGGGCCTGTCTAGGACTGTCAGTTCTTACCATCTTGACATTGGAACTCCACCCTACTATTGACTTGGTTCTCGCTGCTCCCCTTTGAGTCCTTTGAGTCCCAAGATCTTACAAAGGAGAATGCCAGAAAGAGGAAAGTGGAGTCAAGGAGGAGAAATACTGTGGCCAAGTTTGCAAACTACATCAGTGACTGATCCAAGACCCAGATTCTTAGCATCATCTCACTACTGTCTCACTCATAACTCTGTTGCCTTCCCTTAGTTTCCATAATCCACCATAACTGATTCCTACCAAGAGACTCAATTGATCTGAACTCTCAGAAGCAGATATATATAAGTGATATATTAGAAACTGGTGTGCTCAATGAGCCCAACACAAATCTTTTCACACTACCAATTTATCTTTCAACTATGTGCTATACTGCCATACTGAAAAATAATGATCATGCCACCTGATGGCATGGCCTTTTTCATTTCTTCAAAAAACTTACACATTTATTCATGTCATTTTATTCAAGAAGTCAAATTTGTTTTTAATTACTGAGACAGACTCCCCCAGGCTAGTGTCTATTCCAAATATGCATCTAATTATAAGTGAATGATTTGTGCTTCTGGTTTGGTTTTTGGTTTTTTATTGTTGTTGGTGGTGGTGGGTTGTTCTTTTTTGTGTGTTTTTTTTGTGTTTTTTTTTGTGTGTGTGTTTTTTTTTTTTTTTTTTGTGGTAAGCAGAGAAGTATGGGCCTGAGTTGCATCAAAATGCTGCCTAGCTGCAGGAAATGGAACCAGGTGAAACATGAGCCTAGGTGATTTATGCTAACAAAAAGTAAGATCACCAGCACAGCCAGAGGCTTTTGTTGCACATTAATTCCCAATCTCTGATTGACTTGTAGCTCTTTTCTCTTGATTTTTTTTTCTCTCCGCATGGAACTTCGAGCATGGTGGGGCTCTGGAATAATTCCATTTCAGTTTCACTTTGGAAGGCATGAAACAGCAAGTAGCTGATTAGCTTCAAGAGCTTTAGGTTAGAAGACACTAGGCTTGAGTGCCCAGATTCTAAGGCCAAGAAGGCAATATTTCTGTCAAGTTGGCTCCCATGGAGATCTCCTTGCAGACCTCAAGCCTTCACTGTGAGTTCACATTAAAGCATAGTGCTGATGGTAAACTAGGCCACAGGGAAGACCCTAGATAGGAAAGCTTCTTGGCTACCACTAACTCTGCCATCCAACTGAAATAATATTTTGTACCATGGTCTCATATGTGAAATATGCTTTAACACTCAACTATAGGAGACTCTGTCCCTATCTCCAGGCTGCCACATCCCAATGGTGAAAGGATTCAGGTGCATTGTTAGGAACCTTATTACCAAGAGACAGCTTATTGTCTCCTAGAGTTAATACAAGATTTAAAACATTCTTTAGGAAATGGCCTTTTATTTTAATCACTGTAGGTTAAACTGGGCTTCTAAGATAGCCATGGATTACAGACCACAATCTTCCATTCTCTACATTCTCTATAGCTTACCCATTAGTCATCTCAAAAATCAGCTTGCGTTGTGTCTTAATTACTCTTCTATAGATGTGACTAAATACCGTGCCCAAGGCAACTTAACAAAGAATGCATTTAATTGAGCTTATGGTTTCAGAGGATTAGAGTCCACAATGGTGGGGCAAAAGTGTGACACCAGGCAGAGCTGAGAGTGCACATCTGGATCTGAAAGTAGGAAGCAGAGAGAAGCCTACTAGAAATGGCCTAATCTTTTGAAACCTCAAAGCCTGCCCCCAGTGACACACCTCCTAAAGTCTTCCTAAATGGCTCCATCAACTGACGACTAAATAAATATATGAGCCTATGGGGCTCATTCTCATTCAGACCACCAAACACTGGGAGCACACTCTCACTGTAGGATGATGGAGAGCTTGTATATTTTCACTTAGCACTTGCCTGTCTAACCCACTCTGATAAGGTTCTGAGTTTCAGAAATAATCCAGAATGAGAAGTGTAGCCAGTGCTGCCTTCCTGATATGGCCTCTTCATCTCATTCTAGGAGTGAATAACTGGCTTATAAATCCTGAATCAGTAAGCACATTTCAGGAAATGGATACCTCTCAACTCTTTGATACTTTTCCTTCTGCCAAGATCCAGGTCTAAGGGCTATAAGATGGAAAACATTTGTTCTCAGCATAAATCTAACGCACCACTCTAAAATATTTCATTTAATATAATCTAAAGAACAGAAATAGATTTTTTTGAGAGAGAGAGAGAGAGAGAGAGAGAGAGAGAGAGAGAGAATCCCTTGAACTCCTGGCCCTCTTGTATCTACCACCTGATTTGGAGGATTACAAGGACAGGCTACCACATCTGGCTTTGGAGATAAGGCCAGGACTTAGGATTGTACCTGGGGCCTTGTGTATAGTAGGCAAGCATCCTACCAATTGACCTATACAAAAGCCCCCACAGAGGATTTTTTTAATGTTCTATTTTCTCCCCCCCCCTTGTTTGTAAGTGTAAAATTAGAACCTAGGTTAGGGTGGAGTTTGTAAATGAATAAATAAATGGAAATAACATCTTAAGGACATGGCGTGAACTGCTGAGAGAGCATGTGATCATTGTGCTAATCTTTGAACATTCATGATCTTCCATGGCTGCAGATTAACAATTCTCCTGCTTCTTACATGTACATGCCATTGTATGCACGTTCTCACCTTTTGTTCACTGTAGATGGCATCACTGAGTGAAACCACAGTCTGTGAGCAATTCCAGACTCATCCTCAGAGGGACAGAGGTTCCACATAGTTTTGAGGGAACTATGATTTCCCTCAAAAACATAGTTTGAGTATAATCCAGGTTAATTGTGAATTGAAGCTCAAACATTGGCTGCATGATTTTGGTCAAGTTAAAGAGTAAATTCATCATTATAGTAAAAGATGAATAAACCAGAACTGTGTGGTGAAAGTTCTTTATGATGGTGATGATTTTCCTATTTCTTTGTATCAGTATATCAGATTTTATGATATACAGGATGTTTCCTACAATGAGATTCCCCTCTACGTAAACATTGATTATGTGAATTTTAAATAGGACAAAAGAATAATACTAATAAAGTCTTAATGGATGCATAGAACACGAAATGTAAGAGATTCTACTTTACATTTATTCCGTTGGGGAACATTGTCTTGAATTATGCAAGTTTTAAATTATGCAATGTGGTCAGAAGGTCATTCTTCACAAACCAATGAGACTGAGCATCTACAAAGTGCCAAATGAGTGTTAAGATTTACAAAAAGCATCTTACTCAATCCTTCACTGTCCCAATTGGACTGAAATCCATGGACCCCTACCTCAATATGAAGAAGCTGAGTTTCCAAAAGAAGCCATTTTCCCAAGTTCATTTGGCCAGGATTAAAATATTAGTCAGTCAAACCTTCATATATTTACCGCCTCCCCCCACTACACACACACACACACACACACACACACACACACACACACACACACACACACTGAATGGATATCTATTTAAGAGGGCATCATCTTGTCATTCCTCAGTGTCATCTTTCTAATATTGATACAATATAACTAGCTCTTTTCTTCAATTTTCCCCTTGGTTTTCTAATAGTGCTAATTAGCTACCAATCTCCCACTTACTGCTCATTCCTGCCCTATTGGAGAAGAAACATACATCACATTTTACATCTGAAGGTAGAGTCATAGGAAGTAAGTAGTGACGGTATTCTTAATAGCTGAGAATGGATGGAATGTGGCAGACACAAGCACAGGTAAGATTTTCTTGAGTCCTGCTTCTTCCCCTTTCTCTGGATGCAAATACTCTCCTTGCTTTGGCTTCCCCAGATGCCTTATTTGCAGAAAACTGGAGGGAGCATTTCTGCAGGGTGATACTATGGTACAATGAATATTTCATGGTATTGCTTGTATCTTTGAGGGGTGAGCAGTTGTACTCTTCTAGTACCCCTTCCCTTTTCAAAGCTCACATGGATATATGGCTTTGTTAAATAACTTTGAATAGTCTTCTGACTTCTATAATGGAGAGAAACATAATCATAAATAATATCATCTAATTAGACCTGTATAGCAACCAATGCCAACTAAACAAATTGATCTCAAAAGGTTTCCAGGACCATCTTATAGCTGGTTGGTTTATTCAGATACCAGGTTTGAAGGTACTGCCACCCAATGGTTATTTATGCAAACCACATTTTCATAAAGAGCATTATTGTTTAAATTACTTTGCCTAGACTCCAACAAGAATATCAGCTATGAATAGAAAATGCGTGATGGTTGGGATGCTGGCATAAACCAGATAGTCAGCTCTGCCACTATATGTCTTTGCCAAGGAAATCTGATTTCCCTGTATTAAACAGCAGGTGTAAGCTGTTTTAATTAGGCAATAAAAATCACAACCTGGCCCTGAAACTATAAAGACAAAATTGTACAACATCATGAATCTTTTGGCACCATAGTTAATTCAACTATTTTTGATGATAAAAATGGATGTGCATAGATAAGAGGCAAAAGCAAAAAGCAAAGTCAGAAATCTTCTTTCCATGTTTGTTGATTTCTGGTTGTGTATTATTTTACTATGAATTAATAAACTCATTTCCATTCATGAAACTGTGATGGAGATAGGGCTGGTATACTTCATAACATCAAACAAAACATGAATTGATTAGAGATATCAAATTCCATATAATGGGAGCATATCTCAAGCTACTCTGGCCAACAGGTAGCCTTCATTTCAACAAACATCAATCAAAGTTTATTTCAAAATTTTCTCTTCAAAGGTAGATAAAATTGTTCTGTACAGATCAGAAAATCTTCTTTTCTGCTTTGGCA
Organism: Peromyscus leucopus; assembly: GCF_004664715.2. Taxonomy (NCBI): domain Eukaryota; kingdom Metazoa; phylum Chordata; class Mammalia; order Rodentia; family Cricetidae; genus Peromyscus; species Peromyscus leucopus. The sequence continues at coordinate 29,023,477 of NC_051083.1, forward strand.
CTAGTTTGTTTCATAGTTTTAGAACAATTAAAAATCGACCCAAGCAGGAGGTTATGAAGGATAATTGCTCAGGAAGAAAAATAGTGCTGGGAAAATGGTTCAGGGGATGAGTTTACTTGCTGTGAAGACAAGAGCTCCATAGTCTAAATCACTAATGTCCATATAAAAAACAGGTTTGGCCATGCATCTGCAATCCCAATGTTGGAAGACAGAGACACTTAGATACTAGGATCTTGCTGGCCAGTCTGGCATCCTAGTGGAAATGGCGAGCTTCAGGTTCAGTGAAAGACTCCTTCTCAGGAAAATAAGGTGGAGAGTGATAGAGGAAGACCCCTGTTGTGGGAATTCCATGATTCAGCCCAATGACCATTTGAATGTAACACATGCCAATAGTTCTTATTGTTATAGTTTTTACTAGGTTAGGATTAGAACCTTCCTGTTTTAGACCTAAAAGGGAAAAGGTTGTGGGAATTCCTCCATTTGACCCAATGACCAATTGGATGGAGTGTTTTCTGACATTATGGGCATGGTCTGCTCTGAGGATAAGTGAAACCTTAAAAAACTGTGGGTCACGTGCTCTCTTGGGTGGTCGGAGCAGAAGCAAGCTGCAGGGAAGCATGGCTTGTAGTTTTGTTCTCATCGCCCTCGGGCAGAACATCAGGACAATGACAACTGGATCATCAGCAGCATTTACCTTGTTCTGTGTCATGAGTGTATCTTATAATTCTCATTCCTTAATGAATCTTACCTGGCTCCTTAACTCAGTGCCCCTCATTAGACTCCTGACTTGCTTTTCTCGCCTCCAGATATGTGTATCTCTGCTGCACATGTACAGATAAACCCTCTGTCTCCCCACATAAAAGAAAACTAGCTGGTAACATTGAGATTATCCTATGAATCCCATTTTGTTTCTTTTATATTAAAACTAATGCTTGGTTGATCATAGTCACTTGTGAATCTTCTCTACTACAGGAAACTTCTCACTATACATTTTCATAAACAATCCCCTTTATTGATTTTGGGAGGAATATCACAGCTCTCTGGGGTCAGTCTAATGGCTAAGAATGCACATTAGTTGGCACACTGTCCTGTGGGAATTCTTGCCTGAGGAGTAAAAAGAGTAGTCCCTGTAAAATGATTACCCATAATTCTGTCCTGGAGATCAGTGGCCTCTTGTCTCAGGAAATGCTGTCCCATCTGAAACTAGAAAAACAAATTGTAGGGTGCAAGCAAATATGCTCATGACTTGCTTTTCTCCTTTGAAATTGGGTTGAGTGTGCAATGAGGCACTGGCTCTAGAAATCTTTCTCAAGTTTTCAAAAACATCAAGAGCACTGAGAAACCATCAGTGAGAATTGCCTCCAAAGAATGTTAACATGATGCCAAAACAACAGGAAGTACAACAGATAGGTGCTAAGAAAACCTAAACTACTCAGTTGCCTCTTCTTTCCCGCCAGATCGGTTTGTAAACTATATGAGCTGTAAAGCTATCAAAAACAATACATTTTCTTTTCCTTAGTGAAAACAGGTCCAGAGTAACATGAATACCATTAGCTAGCATCTCTAAATACAGGACCTATTGAGCAGCTCAAGAGGTTTGATCTGCTCCATTTCCATCCTGGGCTGACTCACCCATCCTGAGGTTATCTTTTGGTTCCTTGCTCTAGGTAGTTGATACTTGGTGGGCACAGCACACTACAGCCTGGTGCTGATACTTGGTGGGCCCAGCATACCATAGCCTAGAACTCCTGGACTGAAGTGATCATCCTGCCTCTCAGCCTCCTGAGTAACTAGAGTTGCCATGTTTCTAAAATAATAATAAATAATAATTTTAAAATGACTTAAATTTGTCTTCCATTTAGTTATCTTTTTTGTAGTTGACTTTCCATATAAAATAGTGATTGTGAACAAAATTTGAATTTCTGTACTTCTTGGAAATTGTTTCGATCAATTTATGGAGCACCAACTAACAACAGAAAGCCTTGTCCTCAGTGGCATAGATAGAAAGGTATTGATTTTTTATCCTGAAAATATTCTATACTTCAGTTGTGTAGACAAAACACATATGCACGAACACTAAAATGGGCCAACTAACTATAAATACATTATAAAACCTAAATATGAGTGGGACCACTGTGGGCAGAGAAAGGATCATACCGAAGATAGAATTTGAACTACTCCTTAAATAATTATCTGAAAATGGAGAAATGTGAGAATTTACACAGTGGAAAAATTTTAAGCAGGATTTCTGAATCTAATAACTAGGTAATTCCTTACCCTGTACTCCTGACTTCAGCTTCAGATATTCCTAAGTGTCCCTAATTGAGATTCACTGGACTAGACATAGGTATTAGGGGGTGAGGAGCATTTATTTACTTTCCTAACATTGGGATTTTTCAATGCAAAATTATTAGCATTTGGACTGAAGAACTTGATGGCTGAGGAACTCCTGGGCATTATAAGATGTCTAGCAGCATTCCTGACTCATACTAGTAGCACCTCCCAGTGGTTGTTACAAGTAAAAGTATCTGCAAATATGGCCAGGTTTCCCCTGAGGTGCAAAATCATTCCCTCAATTTGGGAACCACTGGTGTAAACAATGAGTCATAACAGGAATGGAGTTGGCTTCCCCAGGGGTAAGTAGAATTGCTTAAACAAAGTGCAAAGTTTGTGTTAGGAAAGAGTAGGGTAAAGTTAAATAACTAGGACAGACACATACTGTGCAGTATCTCGAATACTAGAGCATGCAAAAGGCAGCCATAGTAATGCTTAAGCATATATGTTTCCAATTGAATTTTTTTTTTAAATTCATCCCATAGAAGCAAAAGAACAAAGTGCCACTAGAAGACATTGACTGCAAAGGGACCTATTGTTACAATAGCCAGATCTACAAGTTAATGGCTGAGCCTGTAATGACATCTTTGGAATGAAAAGTAAAGCGTAAACACCGATGCTTTGCAGATAGAAATGTGAAGTCTATACAATAGATTGAATATTAGAGTGAAGGCAAGGAAATAATCAATGGCGAAAGCAGAGTTGCTAGTGAAAGGACTCTAATGAAATGAATGGATGAGGGGACATTTAATTAAGACCCTGCAAATAATAACTATAAATATTTTAGAACTAGCACAAGTGCACGGGGGATGTCATGGCTGAGGGATGGCTTTGGAAACACAAAAACCTCAATTCTGTGGATGAATGCAAGGAAAGAATCTTTCTCCTTCATATTACACTCTACTCTGGAGCAGGGAACCCTGTTTTTTTTTTTGTTTTTTTTTTTTTTTGTTTTTTTTTTTAGAGATCCTGGTTCTTCAGCGTGTGGTACTGCTGCCTTTTCTGTTTGTTGTTTGCTTGTTTGTTTGTTTGTTTGTATTGCTGTTTTGAATGAAAGACATCCAAGGTAGATGTAGAAGGGTTAAGTCCTTAGAGGTATTTTAAAGGCCCTCAAATAGCATTCATAGTTTCTTCCACATTCCATTGTGTATTCAAGTGGACTAGAAAATCTAGTTTTACCGGTGCAGAAAATGAGATTTGCACAAAGTCTTTGCTGTAGGATATACACCACCAACAACAACACTTCTATCACCCTCAAATACACAGAAATAAGAAATCTATGGAAGTGGGTGGGTTAATTGAGGGTGTGAATATAAAGTGGAAATTAAAGCAGAAATAGTTAAAGAGACACAAGACAGAGAAGATGTCCCATAGTCAAATCACATATATGATCAAAGAGTCTGAAAGGGAACCAGGCCTGAGAAGAAGCTGAAAATGTCAAGAGGGGAGATAGTCCCGTGAGGAAGAAGAATGTTGGCTTTTGATAAGATCTTTGCTTTTGTACACAAATAACTGTATGGGTATTATAAGACATATGCTTATACCTCATTTGAAAAATGATCATTAGAATATTTTTTGATGATATAGAAACCTTGACTCTATCTGTTTGCCTTCAGTGCCTTCTCTGCTTGGAATGTACACCTATATACGCATCATCATGTCCTCATCCCTAAAATGCACAACATCTACAAATCGCTGGATTCCCCACCATCTTCCATGTTTGGGGCTTTGCCTTTATAGCTTCTTCTAGCCATTAAACTCCTGAAGGCTAAGGACTGGCAAACATTTTCAATAAATAAGCACTTAGTGTTTCAGGCTCTGCAGGCCATTTGATTTTAGTCACAGCTACTCAACTGTGCCATTTTAATATAAATGTAGCCATAAGCAATATGTAACTAAGCAAGTATAACTGTGTTTCAATAAATATTTGGCAGATATTCAGTGAGTCAGAGCTGACCCTTGGGCTATGATTTACTGCTCCTGGTCTACTGTGAAGAAAGTCCCCAGAACTGTAATGAGAGAACTTCTGGGAAGAATCAATAAGCATCTTAGTCATCTGGCATCTTCTGATTTACCTTTCACAAAACCCACTACAATGCTTTCACATATCACTAGGCTATGAATGTCTATTATGTTTTGCATTTCTTGATATCGTTTTTGAAACTGCTTTCTTCAAAACTATTATTGTTATCATTATTGGTGTGTGTGTGTGTGTGTGTGTGTGTGTGTGTGTGTGTGTGTGTATTTGAGCGTGAGTGTATGTGTACTAAAATACACTGTAGTAGAGGTGGAGGTCAGAGAACAATTTGGGGAGTTGGTTCTCTCCTCCTACTGTGGGCTTGAAGTAGTATCAAAATGAGGCCATGGGGCTTGATCAGTAGACAGCTATACCGGCTGAGGCATCTTATTGGCATAATTAAGTACTCTGAAAAGGAGACTTGCCATGATTATATTCCTAAAATCCCAATGTTTTGAAGACTGAGATGAGAGGATGGCGAGGTCCAGGCAAGCCTGGCCTATATAGCAAGACCTTGTCTCCAAAACCTAAAAGTAAAATTAAATGTAAAAAAATAAAAATATCTCTAAAGAATCCAAGTCAGTGAATCATAGCCTCATATTCAGAGCTTAGTTACCATTGAAAAACTATTTTGCAAGTTTGTAGTAAGTAGTTCAGGAAGGGATCATGTAAGCCCAAGAATCATAAAAAGAATGTGACAGGAAAAGATGTGAGCTAAAAACTTCTAAGGATTAGCAGCCAAAGGGAGAGAATCTGACATTAGAGCTGGTTAAAAGCAACAAAAAGGAATTTCAGTCCTGAGAGAGCAACACCAAGGGACATCACATCGTATGTAATAGACATTTCCCAATATCCTCTAACTCCATGTGAATAATGCATTCAATGTCAGCACTTTAATGCTGGAAAGAGGTTCATAATTTGAAGGAAACTGAGAGACCAACAAAAATGATTAATATACTGAAAGAATTCTCTTACGACCGACTATAAAAGAAGTCAAATATGTGCTGAGCCTGGAGATGGTCAGAAGGAGATAGAAAAATGGTTTAGAAATTCCTGAATGCTGTAAACACTAGGAATAGGAGAAATATGGTCAGCTCTATTGGGCTTCACTCTGTGTATGAGTATCTTTCAGGCAGTGACAAATTCTCTTCATTACGAGATCTTAAAATATTTACAGGCAATCTGAATAATATATAACAGGGAATATTGTAATTAGTAACATTATATTATCATAAAATAGGGTTGCTTCAGATGAGCAAGTGCAAGACCAATTATTGCTTACTAAGGAAAAACGTTCTAAAATTCTAGGTGTGTTAAGAGAATTTAAAAAACGTTATATTACAATTTTATAAGCATGTAATATATAAAGGATATATGCAGATATGTGTGGATGATAGGTCATAGTTTGGTATTATCTGATTTAATGCAAAATGCCTATCTTATTCCTTTGTTTCATCCACTTATTCATTCATTCCTTTATCCATCTAAACATCCACACTACATTATTTATTCTTTCATAACCATTTTTATTTTTGAGATTATAATATAATTACATTTCACTCTTCCTTTTCCTCCCTCCAAACTCTCACATACCCCTCCCCAATCTCCTTCAAGTTCATTGACCTTTTTTCCACTAATTGTTGCTTAATTTATATTTATATTTTAATTTAAATTTATATATACCCATGACTTGCCAGGTTCTGTGTTGGTTATACAAAGAGTAATTCTGCCCAGGGTCATTCCTCTAAAAACAATCAACTTACCCAGGCACACACTTACAAAACAAGCTTACAGTCTGTTGATAGGGCAGAGGAGCAGGTGACTAAGACAGAAAGAATAAATTCAATAGACTTCAGTAAGAGGACAAAGAAAATGTCCCCTCATCCAGATGGAAGAAAGGAGGAAGATTTAAGGATGCTTCCTAGGAGAGTTGGCATTTCTGACAGGTTTTGAGTGATTCTGAAAGGCCTCCATCAGACAAAATATGAATACTCATCCCAGGTAGAAATAATGGAACATTCCTAAGGAAGAGGATGCTAAAGCACTGGGCCAACTTAGAACCATATAAGTGGGACTGGCAAGTAGTTCCAATTGTCTGAGATAAATATTGTAAAGCAGACAGCAATCTTAAAGGAATAAGTGCACTACCAGGACAAGTGCTGTAAACAGTATTCTAGACACAATAAGGAAGCTGCACTTCCGAAATCGCAACAGTATGGTTGGCCTAAAGAATACCTTCATAATGCCAGCACCAATTGTTTTACCAATGTGACAGGGAGAAATTTCACAAGGCCCTACCCTTAGATGAAGAGCTGCAGGGAATTAATGACTACTAAGAGAAGGAGAATCAGTCTTCTCCACGGACCCACACCCCTGATAGGTTATTCAATCCCATGTTCTCAGCCTTATACTCATGTACATGAGCAACACTAAATAAATTAAGTAGGAGTAAATGAATGTGTGTGTGTGTGTGTGTGTGTGTGTGTGTGTGTGTGTGTGTGTGTGTATAACAATACAGATTTAAAAAGAAGAGGCCATGAAATTGAGAGGGGTCTTGGGAGGAGTTGAAGGGAAAGGGAAGGCGTGGAAATTATATAAATACAAGTATACATGTATGAAATTCCTCCAAAATAAAAATAGTAAGAACTGCATTCTATTAAGATTGTAGGTATTTTCACTTCTTTGTTAATTTATCTCTCTTTAACAAAAAGCACACCTATATGTGGTCAAATACTTACAAGCCTTTCTATAGGACTTATTCTAGAGTTGACATTATTTTAAACTCTGCATATATTAAGTGATTTTCTTCACAACCTCCTCTGTGTGGCTGGTACTGTGACTGTTTGTATTTGACAGCTGAGGAGTGGAGTCACTATGGTGAAGCCACTTAGAGATGTTAGCCGTATTCCACAGCAATATACTTCTTCCTCTCTCTAGACTTTCTACTCTTTTGCCCTCTGTGCTGCTGTTAACTTTCTAAATACAGAGACCATTTGGATATTATTCCCTGCCATAATGCATCCAAAAATGGGTCTATCAAATAAGCACAGAGACAAACAGGTGTTTGGGGGGAAAGATGTTCACAGAAGCAAAATTTTAAGTTGGAGGAGTGAAATTGAAAATAATCTAAATGTCTCATAATGTGTGCATTCATTGGAAATAATGATTTAGAAGTAAGTTAAATGGCATGAGAAATACCATAAACGTCAAAGGAAATGGGGGCTACAAGCCATGTGAGTCTAGGAACTGTGTTTATTATGTGTGGTCAGAAAAGAAATACACTAGTCAACACTCAGTTTCAGTTGAATCTTGGCTTTCACGGTTTAGTTTTGTGCCTTTAGGTAATTTAACCCTTCTTTACTTCAGTTGCCTTCTCAGAAAATGGGATAATACAGTTGTTATTGGGCTTAACAGATGCATACATGTATAATACTTAAAAGAATGGTTGGCAAGTACTTAGAAAAGAAAAAGAAAAACATAGTAGGTAAGACCCATAAAAATTTAGAACTGAATAATATACACCCAGCTGGAAGGTTGCCAAGTATTTTGGCAGTCTGGGATCTGCAATGTTACAACAACGCTGTATTTTTTCCCCTGTACTGTGAAAATGTGTATAGAGTAAGATGTTGATCCTTGCAGAGCAGTGAGAGTAACAAGTTCCCTCTTCCCCATGGCCATCGTCTCATCTGTCTCATATTTAATCTTCTAAGTGGTACTAACATGACTTTTGTACCTTTTATTTTTTTTTTTACCATTATAGCACTTTTTATTGCTACATATTTATGAGGTATACTGTGGTATTTAGTAATTAATTTTTTTCTTAACTCTGAAACTTGAACGCAAAATCCCACACGTGCTGAATATGATTGCTACTACTGACCTATACCCTGATATAATATTGTAATTCATGTGTGTATTAAGTGAGGGTCAACTCAGGGAAATCGGCATACCCTATATCTTGAATTTTTACTATTTTTTTTTTCTGGCCAGTTGATCCAAAATTGTCTTTTCTAACTATTTTGAGATATATGATGAATTATTGTTAACTATGTTCACCAATCTCTGAAATATAAAATTAGAATTTGTTCCTTCAGTTATAGCATTATATCCATTTACCCACTTCTTCCAATCTCTGGCAGTTGCTAATCTACTCTTAACTTCTATGAGATAAAGAATTTCAGATTCCATATAAGTGAGATAATTGTTTCATTTAAGTTAGTGTCCTCCAATTTCATCCATGTGTGTGTTTAATTAGATCACACACACACACACACACACACACACACACACACACACACACACACCACAATTTATTTGCCCAGTCTTCTATTGGTAGACATTTGTTGCAGCACTAGTCACATTAGCTTTCTAAAGACTAGAAAAGACTTGACCATGACTTGACATTCGAATAATGTAGAATTAGGTTTTCTGGAAAAAGCCTTCATAGCTTCCTTCTTTTTCTCTCACCCCATCCTGTTCCTCAGGTCTCCTATGTGAAGGCAATTGACATCTGGATGGCAGTGTGCCTTCTGTTTGTGTTTGCTGCCTTACTGGAATATGCAGCAGTGAACTTTGTCTCCAGGCAACATAAGGAGTTCCTTCGTCTGCGGAGAAGACAGAAAAGGCAAAATAAGGTAGGGTTGTCTCTCAGTAAAGAATCACACAGAGCCTGAGGTGGTTAACCAAGCAATGTAACTAAAAAAAAAAAAAAAACAGAACTCATAATGAATAAGAAAATTAACTTTATTTTTGTCCTAATAAATTACTGCTCAAACTAGTCCTTTACCATTGTGGGTAAGGTTAGCATATTTAGTTGATATAATTACAAGTCACACAGCTAAACTTGATTTCCAGGTAAATATATTTTAATATAAATATCACCCAAATAGTGCATGGTATGTAATTATACTGAAATTATTTGTTGTTTATCTGAAATTCAAAAATTCAAATTGGCTTGAGCTCTCTGATTTTTATCCAACAACTCTAATTGGGCATATAGATTCAAACTAACAGTTATTTTAAATCCTGATTAAATATTGATAATTTGCATGTATGTGACTGTGTGTACATAACTGATTTGATGTTTTTCATCAGTTGATCTGTCTTCATATACTGTGATCTTTTAATACAGTTCTTTCTGTTGTGGTGATGGCCAACAATAAATTTTTTTCATTGCTACTTCATAATTGTAATTTTTCTACTGTTCTGACTCATAATGTAAATATTTGGCATGCAGTACATCTGACATATGATCCCTGTGAAAAGATCATTCAATCACCAAAGGAGTCTTGACCCACAGCTTAAGAATCATTGTTTTATGTATTCTATGTCCTACATGTGCACACTGGACATTGGTGGATTCATTTAGGCTGATCTCCCTATCTTGACATTAGCACAGAAAACTCAAGTTTTACCTTACTTAGAGGTTTATATGTCAAATTTATAGTTCAATATCTCCAATTTAGTAGGTCCCAAACTTGCCTGAACATTAGAATCACCTAGACAATCTTTAAAAATCCCAAACCTTGGCTGCTTCCCATTACCAATGAAATACCTTTTTCAAGATGGGGCTCATTTCTTCCTCAGTTCCCAAGCAATTGACTGTGTGGGTGTGTTTGGAAAGCAAGCCCTGGTTTCTATCCCAGCCCCATGAAGAATACCAGAAGCATTGTGCCTGGTTTGCACTTCTGACTGGAAGAGAAACATGTCTGTTGATATAGAGAGTGTTGCCTTCTATAACAATACCACTAAAAAACAAGTCAAAATTTAATGTAGACTACATAAGCTATTTTTCAATATCTGCCCCCCCTAAGACTCCATAAACCTGATGGTGAAGGTAAAGCAACATGATGCTGGAGCTAAAAAAATAACATGTCAATCTTACTGCTTACAAATACCTAGATATAAAGCTGAGGAATTATTAGATGCTGAGGCATTATTAGATTACTTTGAGGAGTTTGTATGCGTATGAGCTCCCTGAGTCCTGACTGCATTTACCAAAGGTTTTTAAGAGCACTCCAAAAACATATTGCAGGCTGACCTCTCTCTTACACCTAGATCAATTTCAGGAACATTTTATCTGTTCAGCCTAGGAACACACACACACACACACACACACACACACACACACACACACACACACGAGAGAGAGGGGGGATGGAGACACTCATGCACACAAGTACACACACACACACACACACCTTTTCTCATACATTGCCTTTTTTACATTAAGCTTATATAAATTTTATCCCCGTGGAAGCTAGTTATTTGTTCAGAGAATTCTAGTGCAGTGTAACAAGTCCAGAATCACTTATTCTGCCCATGAAATATTATTGAATTGTGATGCTATTTCAGCTCATAAACAGTGCAGTTTGTACCATGAATGTAACGATGATGCAATTGTCTGTGGGTGGCTTACATCACTCAGTAACCTCTTTTAGGAGCTAATACTGCCAAGGCTCCCCTAAATTTTACCTTATCATAATGGGATTTGTCTAGGATTTTTAAGGGAAATGCTGATTCTCAGTGAACTCCACTGAAGACACTGACTCATAAGGTTTGGAGTGGAATGCTGCAGGTGATTCTGGTAATGAGAACGTTAAAAAAAAAAAAGCCACTATTGGCTCACTCCTTATGACCACAGATGGAAAACGATTTTTAGTTTCCTTCCAAAATCTGAATAACTGGCAAGATATTTTTGGAAGGCAGTGTAGAAGATTCTTAAGCTATATCTGAGCTCTATGGAAATGAATTCTGAGATTTCTTGACAATAATGACATAATAGAATAATAGCCATTAAAGACTAGCACATTTTTAAATATGTAAGTAAGAAATGAAGAGAAGAAGGGAAACCACAGAGTGAAAGGAAAGAAGAGATGAAAGAAAATGGGAATGGGGAGCAAGAAGGGTACAGAAAATCAAATGGCAAAGTGATCAATCAACCCCAAATGTGTCAGCAAATGATGCAAAAGGAAATAGAGAAGTGTTTTAATTAAAAGACAAAAATTGTTAGATGAAATGAAAACTCAAATAAAATCCAATTCCTTCTTACCTATAATACATATAGTTATAAGGGCAATACAGAAGCCTAAAATTAACAGTGGATAGAAAGAAAGAAAGAAAGAAAGAAAGAAAGAAAGAAAGAAAGAGAGAAAGAAAGAAAGAAAGAAAGAAAGAAAGAAAGAAAGAAAGAAAGAAAGAAAGAAAGAAAGAAAGAAAGAAAGGAAGGAAGGAAGAAAGAAAGAAAGAAAGATGGATAGATGGATAGATAATAGGTAGATAGATAGATAGATAGACAGATAGATAGATAGATAGATAGATAGATAGATAGATAGATAGATAGATAGATAGACAGATAGCATGAAAATGCTAATCAAATAAAGCCAGTTCAGTGCCTTTAATATTTGAGAAAGTAGACTTTCAAAATCTGCTACTAAATCCAGGCATGTGGACTCACAACTGTAATTCCAACACTCAGGAGGCAGAGAGGAGATTTTTGTAAGATATAAGGCCATCTTGGGCTGCATAGGGAGTTCTTGGCCAGTGATAACTTGTGTGTGGAAACAAAAGCAAATACACAAAAATATTACTTATAGTAAACTGATAGCATTGTCTTGGATATACAATGACTAAATTAGCAAATAGAAGCAGATAAAGCCACAATCATAATGAACAATTTTAACACACATCTTTCAAAAATTGATAGAAAAAACAGCTTAAAGATCATTGAGGATGTAAATTTAGCAATAGGATTAATAAACTCACTGTGCCCACAATTGAAGAAAAAAATATACTTTTCAAGTTCAGAAGGGATATTTTGTTAAGTTTACCATGAGCTCGACTATAAAGCATGTCACAACAAATCTCCAGTGTTCTGATTTTTTTTCTGTTGCTATAATGAGCACATTGACCAAAGGCAACTTTGTGGAAGAAAGCGTTTATTTGGCTGACACTTCCAGGTCACAATTCATCACTGAGGGGAGTCAGGATAGAAATCTAACCAGGAACTCAAAGCAGAACTTAAGAGAAATGATAGCCAGCTCATATTCAACATGGCCTGCCTATACATGGTGCCATCTACAGTGGGATGCCCTCACACCCCACCCCCAAAATGCCTACCATCAGTCAAGACATGTCCAAAGGCCAATCCTATGGAGGCAATTATTCAATAGAGTATCTCCCTTGCCAGGTGAGTCTAGGTTTTGTCAAGTTGGTGACAGCTACTACCTAGTACATGAAATGACTGAAATCAGTTATAAATTAAGTACTGAATATGTGATCTAATCAAGTGAATTTGGGCTAAATATCAATAATAAAATGATGACTACAAAAATTTTCTTAAGTTTAAAAATTAAAACATACTTTAGGATCATTAAGCCTTAAAATAATTCATAGGGGGCATTATAAAATATTTTAATTTAAAGATAAATTATGTATATCAAAATACAATAACTGAAACAAAGCCAGTTTATTTTGGAAAATGCATACTTCAAAAGACTACTTTATAAAAGCAGATTTGAAAATCAACTATCTGAACAACTATCTCAAGAATATGGAATAACAAATGAGAAGTAAAATATAAAGTCTGTAGAGGACAAAATTTAATTAACTAGAAGAATGCTCTATTGTCTACTACCTAGATAAGTATTTTCAGTTCTGTTCTTAGAGAGATACTAGATTGTAGTAGTTTAAAGATTAGCTGGTGGGTGAGAATGTTCAGAAACCAAGAGTAGATTACTTAATAATTTAGCATTCAAGGGAAGAGATGAAGCAAAACAAATTTTTGTACACTTTCAGTCCTTAACATCATCAGACTACTCATCTGCCATGTATTCTTTCATCAATTTGTTGAGTACCTATTATGCTAAGCCAGGGAATGTGGGGTTGCAGTAGAGTTGAATTACAGAGCCCCATTTGATATGATCAGGTTTAGATGCCTATGAAACAGCTCAGTAGAGTTGGCAAGTAATTAGATAGATACATGTGTGCATGAGAGGGATAAAACACATGTATCTTGGGAATGACCAGGAAACAGATATGGTCTGAACTCAGCAAAAATGGGTGAAATCACCCACCAAGGGAATGAAAATGAAAATGCTCTGGAAATTGAGCACTCCCTCTCTTAGAAAACATGTCTGGACTAGGTTGAACTGGAAAATGAATAAAGGAAATGGTGGCAGATTTTAGCTAACACTTGCAATTGCCTTTGTCGTGCAGGGAAGCATAGAAACTAGAATGGAAGAAAAATGTGTTCCGGAAAGGATTTTCCCCTAAAATAGAAGATAAGAGGATATATTTGTCAAAGGGAATACTCAAATGAAAAGGAAGATGTTAACACCCCATTGAACAGAAACCATAAATTCAAGAACATGTGTCTTAAGAAGATTTTTCTTTAAAAAAGAGCCATAGAATCCAGAACAAAGGGGTTAGCTTCATATAGACATATATATTTCACTTTATCCATTATTTCATTCACCACCAACTCACCGAAGGAGATATTAAAGCACACAGAAGTTAATTTCTCCATGTTTATGCCCCAGGAAATGACCCAGTAGGATCTCAGTTAAAATGCTATCTCCTGAATCCCCATGTCTCACCATTATACAGAGGAAATGGGACAATAAGTATGATTGTGACTCAGTTGGTAGGTTCATTGGTGGTAAGATGAAAGTTCCTAATTCTGCCTATGAATTCTGAGATTTCTTACTGGCTCAAAGTGTGGTGGAAAGAAAAAAATGCAGACACATTGAGAAAGAAGGAAGAAGTGTTCAGTAACAGTTTAGGAGAATGGGAAGGCCAGTATTCGAAGGAAAGAGATGAAAATAGAATACTGAGGCAGAGACAGTGTGTATCCTTATAAGATCTGTGTTTATGTAGTAATGTGTGATAATCAAGAAGGTCTGAAATAATCAATAAGCAGGTGTATGTTTTCATCCAGGAAGCTTCCAGGCTCAGGTACAGCCACTGAGAAGACAGATGCTTGAGTATATGTACAATTATAGTTGTAGGTGAGTACCAGTAGGTAGAAGATTAGGAAAGCATAACAGGGGAGTTGGAGGAAGAGGGAAAGGAAAGAAGAAAGAAAGATAAGGAAGAATAATGGGGAGCTTAGAGTACTTGTGAGAGAGTAGACAATGTAGGGAGAAAATGAAGGAGACACTAGCTATTTACATGAAGTAGCTGGGTTAAGGAAAGATTTGTGTAGGTCACATATTGGGAAGCAAGAATACTCAAGTTTAAAGAGAGTCATGTCTTAAACATTTTAAAAATATTTTATTACTTCTTTGAAAATTCTTTATAGGCATACAATGTACTTTAATCATATTCATTCCACACTCCTCTGCCCAACACCTCCCAGATACATTCCCCACATGCCACCCCTTCCCAACTTCACGTGCTTGATGTTATATAACCTAGTCCAATTTGTGTTCCCCATATACTCATGGTTGTGGGGCTATCACTGGAGCATGGTCAACCTACCAGAGACTATACCTTTAAAAAAAATGATACTTGCCCTTTCCCAGAAGCCATCAGCTGACAATTGGCCCTGAGATGGGGTCAAGGTTTGCCATCTTCTTCCCCATCTATGCTAGGATGTTGACTGTAGGTCTTGTGCTGGTGATCACTGCCACTGTGAGTCCCTGAGTGCAGAAGATACTGTGTCACCCTGTCATCTCTGGCCTCTGGCCTTTACAGTCTTTCTACCCCCTCTTCTCTGAGGGTTCCTAGTCTCTGAGGGAAAAGCGTGTGAAATAGGTCAGGTGAGAGCTACAATTGCTGCTTTACAAAATTTACTACTTCTTTCAAGATGGAAGCTTCATGACTTCCATAAAGATATTCTGAAGTCTGTATCTCAAAATTGGTATTGAAAGGACCAAATTTAACAGCTTGAGTGAGAACATACAATGAAGAAAAAGACAACATTATTTGTCCCTTAGGAAAGGCAGATATTTAACAAAATTTTACTCAGTTCTATTTTAGTTTTTTTTTCTTATGTTGTTCTTCTCATTTCTTCCCCTACCCCCTTGCCCATCCAAATTTACGTTCCCCCTTCTCTTTCAAGAAACAAACAAACAAAAACAAGAAAAAAATCAAAATCAAGAAAAATAATACCCCACAAAATAGAAATACAAAAAAATCAAATAAATAGGCAAAGTACTGGCATTTTCAGTATATTTTAATCTGATAAGAAAAAAAGGGTATTATCAAGTGCTGACAGTCACTGAGGGCTTGTTCAATGTCAGGTATTATTTTTAACTCTTTTAGGGATAATAATTCATTCAATCCCTGCTATAACTGTGAAATAGTGTAATTATGTAATCCAACTTATTTGGAAAAGTCCCAATTTAAGTCTATTATCCTAGTGCCTTGTATGATTTAGCATTTCCCCTAAATTAATAATTTTATTTATTTATTTTTTATTTAACTTTATTATTCATTTTACTTACCAATCACAACTTCCCCTCTTATCCCTCCTCACACTTCCCCCTCCCCCACCTTTCCCTCGGGCCCACCTCCCATCCACTACTCCAAAAGGGTAAGGCCTCCCATGGGAGGACAGCAAAGCCTGGTACATTCAGCTGAGGTAGGACCAAGCCCCTCCCTGCTGCATCAAGGGTGAGCAAGGTGTTCGATCAAGGTAATGGGATCAAAAAAGCCAGCTTATGCACTAGGGATAGATCCTGACCCCACTGCCAGGGGCCCTCAAACAGACTCAGCTACACAACTGTCTCCCATATGCAGAGGGTCTAGTCTGGTCCCATGCAGGTTCCATAGTTGTTGGTCTAAAGTTCCTGAGTTCCTATGAGCTTGGTTCAGTTGTCTCTGAAGATTTCCCCATCACCATCTTGACCCCCCTTGCTCATATTGTCCCTCTTCCCTCTCTTCAACTGACCTCCCAGGGCTGGCCTGGTGCTTGGTTGTGGATCTCTGCATCTGTTTCCATCAGTTATTGAATGAAGGCTCTATGATGACAGTTAGGGTATTCACCAACTTGATTACCAGAGTAGGCCAGTTCAGACACCCTCTCCCCTACTGTTAGTCATCTAATCTGGGGTCTTCCTTGTGGGTTCCTGTGAATTTCCCAGGCAAAAGGTTTCCTCCTTACCCCATAATGTCTCTCTCTATCAAGATATCTCTTTCATTGCTCTCCCATTCCATCCCTCCACCAGCTCAAACATCCTGTTCCCTCATGTTCTCATCCCCCATTTCCTACCCTCTATTGCCCCCCTCCCACGTCCCTAGTTTATTCATGAAGATCTTCTCTGTTTCCTCTTCCCAAGGTGATCAATGAGTCCCTCTTAGGGTGCTCCTTTTTTCCCCTAGCTTCTCTGGAGCTTTTGGTTGTAATCTGATTATCCTTTATTTTATATCTAGTATCCACTTATGAGTGAGTACATACCATGTTATGTTTGTCTTTCTGAGTCTGCGTTACCTCACTCAGGATGACATTTTCTAATTATGTCCATTTGCCTGCAAATTTCATGATGTCATTGTTTTTTTACAGCTAAGTAATACTCCATTGTGTATATGTACCACATTTTCTTTATCCATTCTTTGGTTTGGGGCATGTAGGTTGCTTCCAGGTTCTGGCTAATTCAAAAAATGCTGCTAATGAACGTAGTTGAGCAAGTGTCCTTTTGGTATGCTTGAGCATCCCTTTGGTATATGTCCAAGAGTGGTACAATTGGGTCTTGAGGTAGATTGATTCGCAATTTTCTGAGAAACTGTCATACTGATTTCCAAAGTGACTGTACAAGTTTGCACTCCCACCAAAAGTGGAGGAATGTTCCTCTTGTTCCACATCCTCTCCAACATAAGCTGTCATCAGTGTTTTTGATCTTAGCCATTCTGACAGGTGTAAGATGGTATCTCAGAGTCATTTTGATTTGCATTTCCCTCATGACTAAGGATGTTGAGCAGTTGCTTAAATGTCTTTCAACCATTTGGCATACTTCTGTTGAGAATTCTCTGTTTAGATTTGTAGCTCATTTTTTAATTGGAGTGTCTGGTATTTTGCTGTCTAGTTTCTTGAGTTCTTTATATATTTTGGAGATCAGCTCTTTGTCAGATGTGGGGTTGGTGCAGATCTTTTCCCATTCTGTAGGCTGTCGTTTTTGTCTTATTTACTGTGTCCTTTGCCTTACAAAAGCTTCTCATTTATAGGAGGTCCCATTTATTAATTGTCATCCTCAGTGTCTGTGCTACTGGTGTTATATTTAGAAAGTGGTCTCCTGTGCCAATGCTTTCTGGGATACTTACTACTTTCTCCTCTATCAGGTTCAGTATAGCTGGATTTATGTTGAGGTCTTGGATTCACTTGGATTTGAGTTTTGTGCATGGTGATAGATGTGGATCTATTTGTAATCTTCTACATGCTGACATCGAGTTATGCCAGTACCATTTGTTGAAAATGCTTTCTATTTTCCATTGTACACTTTTGGCTTCTTTGTCAAAAATCAGGTGTTCTTAGGTGTATGGATTAATGTCAGGGTCTTCAATTCGATTCCATTGGCCCGTATGTTGATTTTTATGCCAATACCAAGCTATTTTTTATTACTATAGCTCTATATTAGAGCT
This sequence comes from Peromyscus leucopus, assembly GCF_004664715.2. Classification (NCBI taxonomy): domain Eukaryota; kingdom Metazoa; phylum Chordata; class Mammalia; order Rodentia; family Cricetidae; genus Peromyscus; species Peromyscus leucopus. The sequence continues at coordinate 29,041,406 of NC_051083.1, forward strand.
TAAGACGGGGATGGTGATGCCTCCAGAAGTTGGTTTATTGTAAAGAATTGTTTTAGCTGTCCTAGGTTTTTTTGTTTTTTCATATGAAGTTGAGTATTGTTCTTTTGAAGTCTATGAAGAATTATGTTGGGATTTTGATGGAAACTGCATTGAATCTGTAGATTGCTTTTGGTAAGATTGCCTTTTTTTGTTGGTTCTACCTATCAATGGGCATGACAAATCTTTCCATTGTCTGATATCTTCTTCAATTTCTTTCTCAAGGACTTAAAGTTCTTATCATACAGGTCTTTCACTTGTTTGGTTAGAGTTACCTCAAAGTATTTTATATCATTCATGGTTATTGTAAAGGGTGATGTTTCTCTGATTTCTTTTTTGGCCTGTTTATCATTTGTGTATAGAAGAGCTACTGATTTTTTTATGGAGTAAACAAGATATTCCACGATAAAACCAGATTTAAACAATACCTATCTACAAATCCAGCCCTACAGAAAACACTAGAAGGAAAAATCCAACCTAAAGAAGTTAGATGCACCCATGAAAACATAGGCAATAGATAATCCTATGCCAACAAATCCCAAAGAAGGGAAACACACACCACTACCACCAAAAATAACAGGAATTAACAATCACTGCTTATTGGTATTCTTTAATATCAATGGACTCAATTCACTTATAAAAAGACACAAGCTAACAGAATGGATATGAAAACAGGATTCATCCTTCTGTTGAATACAAGAAACACACCTCAACTTCAAAGACAGACACTACCTCAGAGTAAAGGACTGGGGAAAGTCTTTCCAATCAAATGGATTTAAGAAGCAAGCTGGGGTAGATAACCTAATATCCAGCAAAATAGACTTCAAACTAAAATTAATTTTAAAAGATCTAGGACATTATATATTCATCACAAGGAAAATCCTTCCAGATGAAGTTTCAATTCTGAACATTTTTGTCCCAAATACAAGGGCAAGAACATTTATAAAAGAAAAATTACTAAATATTGAATTCCATATCAAACTGTACACACTAATACTGGGAGACTTCACACCACATTCTCCTCAATGGACAGGTCTGCTAGACAGAAACTTAAAAGAGAAATAAGGGAACTAACAGACATTATGACTCAAATGGACTTAACAGGCATCTACAAAATATTCCACCCAAACACAAAAGAATATACCTTCTTCTAAGCACCCAATGGAACCTTCTCTAAAATTGATCACATACTTGATCACAAAGCAAATCTCAACAGATAGAAAAAATGGAATAACCACCTGTATTTTATCATACCAACATGACTTAAAGTTAGAATTCAACAACAACACAAATTACAGAAGCCCAAAAACTCATGGAAACTGAATAATGCTCAACTGAATCACCACTGGGTCAAGGAAGAAATAAAGAAAGAAATTAAAGACTTCCTAGAATTCAATGAAAATGAATCCACAACATACCCAAACTTATGGGACACTATGAAAGCAGTACTAAGAGGAAAGTTCATAGTTCTAAATGCCTACATAAATAAGTTGGAGAAAGCTCACCCTAGTGACTTAACAGCACACTTGAAAGCTCTAGAAGAAAAAGAAGCAAACTCATCCAGGAGGATTAGCCACCAGGAAATAATCAAAATGAGGGCTGAAATCAACAAAATAGAAACAAAGAGAACAATACAAAGCATCAATGAAACAAAGATTTGGTTTCTTGAGAAAATCAACAAGATAGACAAGCCCGTATCCAAACTAACCAAAAGGCAGAGAGATAATACCCAAATTAACAAAATCAGAAATGAAAAGGGAGATATAACAACTGGCAATGAGGAAATCCAGAGAATCATCAGGTCATACTTCAAAAACCTGTACTCCACAAAATTAGAAAATCTAAAAGAAATGGACAATTTTCTGGATAGGTACCACATAACTCAAAATAAATCAAGCCAGATAAACAATTTAAATAGATGTATAACTTCTATGGGAATAGAAGTAGTCATTAAAAGTCTCCCCACCAAAACAAGGCCAGGGCCAGATGGTTTCAGTATAGAATTCTACCAGAATTTTAAAGAAGAGCTAATACCAATACTTCTGAAATTGTTCCGTACAATAGAAACAGAATAAAATAGAAGGAACATTGCCAAATTCTTTCTATGAGGCTACAGTCCCCCTGATACCCAAGCCACACAAAGATGTAACCAAGAAAAAGAATTACAGACCAATCTCCCTCATGAACATTGATGCAAAAATACTCACAAAATACTGGCAAACCAAATCCAAAAACATATCAAAAAAATCATCCACCATGATCAAGTAGGCTTCATCCCAGAGATGCAGGGATGGTTCAACATATGAAAATCTGTCAATGTAATCCATCATATAAACAAAATGAAAGAAAATAAAACACATGATCATCTCATTAGATGCTGAAAAAGCCCTTGACAAAATCAAACACCCCTTCATAATAAAGGTCTTGGAGAGATTAGGAATACAAGGAACATACCTAAGTATAATAAAGGCAATTTACATCAAGCCAACAGCCAACACCAAATTAAATGGACAGAAACTCAAAGTGATTCCACTAAAATCAGGAACAAGACAAGGCTGTCCACTCTCCCCATACTTATTCAATATAGTACTTGAAGGTCTAGCTAGAGCAATAAGACAACAAAAGGAGATCAAGGGGATACAAATTGGAAAGGAAAAGTCAAACTGTCACTATTTGTAGATGATATGACAGTATACATAAATGACTGCAAAAATTCTACCAGGGAAATCCTTCAGCTGATAAACACTTTCAGTAATGTGGCAGGATACAAGATTAACTCAAAAGAATCAATAGCCCTCCTATATACTGAGAAAGAAATCAGAGAAACATCACCCTTTACAATAGCCACAAATAATACAAAAAACCTTGGGGTAACTCAAACATCACTCTTTACAATAGCCACAAATAATACAAAAAACCTTGGGAGTAACTAAAATCAAATGAGTGAAAGACCTGTATGACAAGAAGTTTTAGTCCTAAATTAATAATTTTAAATAAAATATTGTATTAATATCTGAATTAAATGGAAATGGTTTCTAACCTTTATTCTGCACATGTAATTTAAATAAATTATAACTTTAACACACAGTGGAAGCTAAAACAACAAAAATGAAAAAACACTATCCCAGAACTCTTTTATGACAGTTCTCAGTTACAGTGTCATAACTAACACTCCCCTCCTAGGATAGTTTGTGTGGAGCTCCCTCATCAAATGAAGTGCACTCAGATACTCTGGAAGGAATAAGACACTGCTGCCCCTACTGGCCACTTACAGTACACAAGTACAAGATTTGTGAAGCCACTGTACCAACCAACACTTGGCAGCAGAAGTGGTAAACAAGATAAAATCAAAGGTTCCATGAACAGAAAACAAACATAATCAGGCCTGTTCTTGCAACTCCAGATGCTTAGGATTGAGTAATTTCATCATTTCTGTGTGTTATAAACCTTTAACTATCCCATTTAATAGTAATTTTTTGAACTGCAACATTCAAAATTATAGCACTGTAATGTCTATTAGTGCCACTTTCCACTATCAAGAGTGCCCTAATTTGAATAAACTGTTCATTCTTCCAGTAATGAAGCTAGTGCTTTATTCTATTTTACAGATGAGAAGCCCAAAGCAAGATAGTTTAAATAGTACCCCCAAAGTTACAATGCAGTCTCTGACATTTCTAGTCTATTGCTGAGAGTTTAAACATCCCAGTTTATGATCTAATGTAACACACACACACACACACACACACACACACACACACACACTTAAGTATTTTAATGTACTATATGATTTTCTATGCTTGTAAAAGGTAGAGTCAAGACTACAATAGGGTAAGGTGAAACACAAAACTGCAGAATTACATCCTGGTTTTTATTTTAAATTTTACATTTTTTTCACCAATAATGACTTCAAATGTCACATGAAAATCCCACTTATCTTATATCCCAGAGTTCTGTTCATCTCCCTAATCCCCTCAACTAAGCTAGTCTAGTGCTACCAAACTAATTTCCTCTGGCCCTGATAGACTGTAACCCAAGTTAAAGAGAACAAACAAATAAATATTCACCACTCTAAAGTGTTCCACATTCCACACATAAAGTCTCAAAGAAAAACTGCCCTCTGAAAATAATACTGGTGGATTCCTTTGAAGGTCTTAGAAAATAAGAAAAAAAAAAAAACCAAGAGCATCACCACAAAGATACAAAGGCATTGAGATGCATTCCTCATCAATGGACACAGTCTCTTAGATTACATTGGCATGTGTGGGAAGAGTTGCCTGATGTTGACTCACAGTCAGGTTATGAAATGGGATCATTCTGAAGAAGGGGCCAGACAGTTTACAGCTAGGGGTATTTGCTATAATTATCTTTTCCGTGTTTTGCAAAGCACCTACTGTCACTTTTATCAAAGCAGAGTATCTCAGAATCCAACACATCCAGATTTTCACTAACAGAACTGGCATAACTCCATCTATTAGAAGTTGACACTGTAGATGTATGTGACAACCCCATTTTTATGTTATCTGATCTTTGTCAATAAGTATTCACAGAATATGAGAGTTATAACAACTTCATTACATGAACTGTAAAGCTTCAACTGCGTTTACCTGCTTTTGTCCCTGATGTCAGATATCTCCCATCTCAGATTGTCCTGATTCCTTTCATCTATGTGACCAAGCATAAATAATGGCTGCTTAAAAATATGATTGTGGCTTTAAGAGCATGTAATGACGAGCTGACTATTGAGACTGTTTACTCTCCACATCCAGCCCCCATGAAAATATGTGCTGATAAGATGGCACAGTGCATAAAGGCACTTGCCACACAACCCTGACAAACTTGAGCTCAACTCCCAAAACCCACAGTAGAAGAAGAGCCTGACCCACTGCCCCCACCCAAAGTCCAGAATACTCCATTTATACACTAGGGCACATACACCTGTACACACACACACACACACACACACACACACACACTGATGATGATGATGATAAACAGATAATTACAAAATTAAAAAGAAAATATAAAGCCTCTTAATTTGAATCAAACAAGGTAAGAATGTTGGGCCCTAATCAGAATGTCTCAAATGATAGTAATTCAGAAAAGGGAGATTTCAGTACTCAAGGTTTTTGCGATCTTTCTCCTATTATATACCCATCTTTTACTATTAGCTACACTGCTAACTCCTCAAAAGATCGTTTCCTGAATCTATAGGAGTGAAATAGTGTCGCTCTTTTAAACAGCTGGTTTGTCCCTTTTAATAACAACTGTCACTTTTGACTCATTTGTACATATTTTATACAGGAATATAAAATGATACCAAGGCATAGTCTTTTGGACATTTTACCTAACAATACCTTAATTATTCTCTCAACCAAACATCTTCTAATTAATCCACTCAAGATAACTAAATATACAAACACAGTGGACTATATTTATTTTTTATGAGGCTAAAGCCTTAAATCTTCTAGTGCTCTAGATCAGTGAACAGTTTAAGTCCTTTGCCCTTCAAATGTATAAACCAAGAAGCCCTATAGTACCTGTTTCTTAACTACTGTTCCAAGGATCTTCAGTCTTCCATTTCCACTAGGACACCAGGTCTTGCAGATAAAGGCCAGAACAGAAGGTCCCAGGATCCATAGTCACCTAGAAGTGGCTTCTTAAATTGATGTAATTCACTCCAGAAGGTATGACTCATTGCTTCAGAATCTTTAAAGATAGATTTGACTCCTCTTTAGACATAAATATTGTTTCCATCTTTTCTTACAGAAACAACCCTTTAAACCAGTGTTTCTCAACCTGTGGGTTTTGATGAAATGACTCTTCATGTTATTGTTAGACAATAGCAAGACTATATGCTCAGTAGACTCATTTCACAGGGATTGCCTAAGATCACCCTCTACATCAGATATTTACATTAAGATTCATAACAGTAGCAAAATTACAGTTATGAAGTAGCAACAAAACAATTTTATGGTTGGAGGTCACCACAACATGAGGAACTGTAGTAAAGGGTCACAGCATGAAGAAGGTTGAGAAGCACTGATTTGAACACTTAAGGATGGTAAGCTAGCAAGTCTTCTGAAATCCTCTTTGCTAATTTGGCCTAGTCCCTCCTGTGATATGGCAACAGCCACTCACTAGGCTGGCCATCTTTCCTTCCATTTACTAATGAACATCTTGAAGAATGAGTCACAGAAAGATAGTGTAGGTGTGATCAATATGGGACACAAATCAATTGTAGCATGCCATTTCTTTAGCTGGAATTTTGCTTCTTTTAGCTAGAACACCAGATTGTAGTACTTTAAGTATACATATTCTATGATTGGCTCATTTCAACATTGTAAATTCTTATTAAATTCCCAGGTATTTTTCTATTTATTAACATCTATCAAATTATCTCTTGACTATATGAATAATATTTTGTATACCAAAAATGATTTTTATATGTATATAAATATAAATATAAATTTTCATCTCATTAAATTTGGCCCAGTTCCCTACCCCCCCCCCCCCGATGGTGTTGAAAGAACCCAGGTCCTCATGAATACTAGGCAAGAACTCGACCACTGAACATTATCCTTAGCTGTATTAATTTTTTGACATGAATTCAATCATCTGGAAAATTAGCAACTACATACTGATTTGTACCTTTTTATAGGTACATAAACATCAATTTCTTTTAGACCAAAATGACCAAGAACAAGTATATATGGTCTAATGAGTATATAGTCTTACTATTATCTAACAATAACATGAAGATCAATGTGTGGAAAGAATGGAGATGATTTCCCGAAGTTATTTGAGGGGCATTATGTCTAAGGAAATTGGGGTTTACTCTTACGGAGTCAAGAGAAAGCAGGGGCAATTCTCTGAGGGCATCTTAACTAATCTTATCTATAAGATGACTAACTATGAAGATTATGCTCTAGTTGGTAAAGAAGGAGTGATCACTATTTCAACAAATACTGAAGGATGATTAGTATTTTATCTGTGTTTAGAAAAAACTTGAAGGGGCCTTGTTTTAGCTCACTTTACTATGCATGCTCTCAGACTAACTTCGTGTGAGGCTGGTGCTTTGCGAGATGGCTTGATGTTTTAGAACTGTAGCTTTGCTTCTCCTAAAGCAAATGACCAAAGTTGTCCACATTGGCTATGGTTAGCAGGATACTTAAAAATAAACCCTCAAATACTTAAAATCTTATGCCTCTTTTCCTCACCTTTAACATGGGGTTCAAATTATTCACACCACAGGATTGTAATGAATATTAAATGAGTTTCCTTGAGTAAAATTCACGAAACAGAGTCAGAGGAGGTAGCTCAGTGGGTAAAGGGCTGGATATACAAGCATGGAGACCCGAGTTCTGATCCCCAGAAACCATGTAAAGTCAGACACAGTAATGCAAGGTCTGTTACCCCAGCACTCCCCAGGAGATGAGGGATAGAGAGAAGAGAACTCTTGAAGCTCCTGGTTAGCTAGTCTGGTGTACACACTAGTGAACAGCAAGTAACTGGTTTCAGACAAGGTGGAAAGCGATGACTGGCAGTCGAGTTTGGCTTCTGACTCCCATAGGCGTGCTGTGGCATGAATGTGCTTGTACTCACATGCATATACACACATACACACAAATGATAGAAATGATTCATGAACAGCCCCTAACATGTAGAAAGCACTATACTCTCTCTCCCACAGAAGTAAGTAGCAGACTCTGGATAACAAAACTTGTACCACTAACCCATATTAAATAGCATAGCTGTGATTGCCTGCCGACATACCACTCCCCTATTTTTATTTCTTTTGTGTTTATTCAAAAAAAAAAGACTACACAGAAAAGTGTGGTCTGCGTATATCATAGGAATGAAATTGTGAGTTTGTATTTTGTATCTAAACAAGGGCAGCAGAAAGAATCAGGAGGAAACTCTGGCTTTATGTTCCATTGATACCTACTGTTAAACTAGGTCTTAAGTAGAGGGAAATTTCCCCACATTCAAACCCTTCAATCCCAATTGGAATGCTGACTGACTTTGAAAGAAGGCTACTGGAATGCAAATGTCACTACCACTAATCCTAATCTGCAACCAAACCTCAGAAAATGAAGAACTCATTAAACTATAATCAGAATATGATCATCTTGGAGATCCCTGCTAAAATTCTCTCAACTTTTACTGTTTTTCTCCAAAGGCTTGGTCAGAGCAATATTTCTCAACCTGGGGTGGCTTTGTTCCTCAGCAGACATTGGGCGATGTCTGGAGGCTTGTTTGATGGTCACTTATAGGAAACTAATTGCATCATCTAGGATGTCATGATCAAGGATGCTGTTAATCTTCTCACAATGTACAGGACAGCTTCCCACAGCAAAAGATTGCCCAGCCTTAACCTAGGGTTACAGCATTTGGGGGATCTATTTCTCTATATGCAACAGGCTATGTTGTTTTCAGTTTTCCTCCATACAGAATAAATCATCTGCCTCAAGGGAGCATTTTCAGTACTGTTAAACTGAAAATGAATTTCTGAAAAATTTACACATATGGAAGTATTCCTTGAGCAATGGCTAGCTGCCTTTTCCTCACATCAGCAAAAGGCAAGCTATGTCCAACAGCCTATATTTGAAAATTGATTTATCTAAACACACACTCAACTGAATGTAAAAGAAAGCTGTCTCTGATTGACTTCACTTACTAAGAAAAGGTATCAATCATGTGGATCTAAATGTTACCTGTACTAAGAAAACAGACTTATGTTGCTATCCACATCTTTATGCATAAAGTCAGGTAGCACCCACCCTTGGAAAACATTGGACCAGACTTAGAATAAATACCCAAACTTCATGGGATAGACATGTTTATATGGTGAGAAGCAAAATAACAAATTCTTCATCACACATGTTTATGAAAAGTTCAGCAGTCTAATGCCTCACACTGAAAGCACACCTTTTAAATTAGTCCATTCTTTTTTTAAGTTTTCATGTATCTAAATATTGTATGTTGAGATTGGGATGAACATCTGAAGAATGTGTATAGATCAATAGATACAATGACATTTAATAAGAGAGAGAAAATGAATGCAATAGATTATTATTAGTCTATTGTTGTTCAATCTATCCTACAAATCCACTTTGAAATTTTAAAATTGTTTTATTACTAAGATTGTTTATGAAACATTCATGCTTATCATAGCAATAAGCATAAGGATTAAAAATAACCCATCATAAGCATAGTTGTCTATTTGCTGGCCAAATCAAAGAGTTCGTAGATTACTGCTGACATGCAGAGCAAGTCTTGATCAACATGCTCTAGGCCATGCTTCTCAAACTTGCATGTGTATGAGGATCACCCAGAGGCCAAAGGAAAGGACAAATTCCTGCCCTTCAGTCTACAAAAATTTAATTTATTGGATTAGGATAGAACCCATAATTATACTTTCTAACAAGTGTCCAGTCAGTAGTGACAGTGCGTAGCATCACAACATCTCTTTCAGTAACAACCGTACTCCAATTGACTCCTGACTTGGCTACTTACATGGCCATGTCAAAACCATTAAAGCCCAGGAACTGGTCCCATGTTGGGAAACAAATCACTGAAAAATTAACAAATAGGAAATATGTAAGACACATTTAGATTTGAAAATCCTGTAGATCTCCTTTACCTTGTCTTTGGAAAGGAAACTCAACTGTAATTCTTAATTCTCTTTCCTTTCAGGAAGATATAGTGAAATAGTGTGTGTTTCCCTTTATCACTGTCATTTTTTCACATTCTTCCACATGTTCTTAAAGGTGTTTAAAGGTGATTTCATAGATTCTTAATTAAGTTAACAACTACTTCTTTAACAAGGGTGATATTGAAAGCTTGTAAATGTTCCCCAGAGCAGAAGGCCTATTTGTTTCTTACCTGAAAAACTGAAGAGTTTAGATGAAGCTTCAACAGACCCACATGTATTAGAAATTTAGACTTAATTATAGAAGACATCCAAAATAACTGTCATGCTACTATGTAATTCTCTATATTATTAGGGTACAGAGCTCATACTTGTCAGGAACATGGTAACCTTTTACACTGAAAGGCGTTTTCTTCTGAGCTTTCTCTATTTTGTTAGGTATTATGACAGACTTATGATATTGTACGGCTTATAATGAGGAACTCCTTTATACACAATGCAAGTCATTTGCAGAATCAAGCTGGCAGAAGAAATTCCTGTCTTTTTTAATGTATCCTTCCACTTATTTCTTGCATCTCAGGTTGTGACTCACTGTTTTCTTTACTACTTACCTTCATACTTCAACAGAATTTATTTTTGTCTAGTTTTCTATTCTTCAAAATTCTCTTTCCCTTACCTTTATTTTTTTTAATTTATTCATATACTCGTTATAAATTTATCATATAATGTCTAATAACTTTATCTTTGGGATACTCACAGTCCATGCAAAGCAAGATTAATAAGGACAAACACTTCCCATGCAGATATGACATATTCATGATAGTGGATATGGAAGTACTATGGAAATACACTGGGGAGTCCACGTGATAGAAATTGTTGATATGACACTCATTAACCACTGTGATGCTCCTTTATATATACTTTGGTGGCTTCTTACTACATCCTATACCTTTATTTGATTTAAGAAGAGAGAGTGTGCCTTACTCACATCCTAGCAGCATGCTCACATTTTGCAAGGCAGGCTGAAAATGCAGAAGACTTACACTTGAATGAACTTCCACCAATAACCATTAGGAACTAAAGGTAAATATTCTAGTTTACTTGTCCCTTTTAGACAAGTTCCATACTGGCTTCCAGGGATTCCTATGAGATTGAATTTTAGATACTCATAATAAGCCTGCTTACCAGTGCAACATGAGTTGGCGCCTTGTCTTTCCCAAGTGGAGAGGTGGGTCTTCCACCACCCCTCTACTAGTTTCCCGAGATCTCAGACAACTTGCATTCACATCCTTATTTCAGGTCTGCTAGATAAAACTAACTAAAACAAGTTCCAAGCTAGTGCTTGAGCTCCCTCAAATATGAGTAACAAAAGAGGAGGCTGGAGAGGTGAGCGTTAACCATGCAAGGAAAGGTTCTGTATCATGCCAAAGAGATTTAGTTTCCTTCTAAAGGTGATGGAGAGACATGAAGGGTATTTTAAAAAAGGGAACAGCATGGTGAGATCTGCATTATAGAAAGAAAAAATATTTCAGCTGAAAACTTGGAAGAATTCTTCAAGCAGAAAAGGATTGGATACATGAGAACATTAGAAGGTCCTTTCTAAAATCAAAACTAAAATAAAAAGTGGCAAAATTTAAGTAAAAATGAAAACAAGCTAAGAAAGTAAAATTAATATATCATGTATTGACTGAAAATACAAAATGTCAAGAAAAAGTTTACTTCAACTTTGAGGAGTATGACTTTAACAAGAGAAAGACTGGGGTGTTGCAAGGTAAAGACTAAAGGATTCAGGTATGAGTTTGGTTTATAATAAGCCAAAATTTGAGACACCATAATAGAGTGGATCATGAAGTAATCGTCCATCACGAGGAAGAGAGGCCAAGGCTGGATGGACATGCTAGAAAATGAGCAGAATTCAGATGAACAAAAGCTATAGGCATGGATGAGAACTGAAGATGAATTTGCAAAATGAGGAGGGAAGAGACAGGAAAGAAGAAAGGGGGCAAGAAAATGAAGGACTAGGAAAAGAAATAGCAGGGAAGGATCAGGAAGGAAAGGGAGAGATGCTGGAGGGCAGTGCCCTGTGAGCAGCAGCATATCAGAAACAGACAGAGGGAAAGGAGCCCACAAGACAAACACATACAATGGGTCCAGAAAAGTATTGAGAACGTAACACCTGAGGGGCTAGAAGACTTTAATTGCTCATGAAGTAGAATCTTCTGAAAGGCTTTAGAGATGATTCGATGTGATTGATAGATTAGAATTACAAAACTATCCTTCTATATGGGAAGGGTCAGACTGGAATGAGGCACAATATCAGGAAAATGCTGCAGTATTTTTATTTCAACACATTCTTAATTGCACAGTTAATTTGGACATGCCTGTTAAGCCCCTCTCTAAAAGTACAGTTGTTCTGTATTCACATTAGTTTGCCTTTTTGTAATGTTGCTGGAACTAGCTTTCCAAATCTGGGGCATGTACTACAAGCTTAGCAAAGATTGTCTTAAGCAGGTATAAATATGAAAATGAGTTTGTGGCTTGAATTATTAGAGTAACGAGTATTACCCAGCCTTGTCATAACAAATCACCGGAAACTTAGTGGCTCTGAACAAGATAAACAGTATCTATAACTCCAGAAGTCAGACATCTAACCCATATCTCATTGGGCTTTCCACCAACATGTGGGGAGGGCCATGGAAGCCTGTGAAGGGGATTGACAGATGTGGTGGCTCATCAGAGGAACATAGAGAACTGTGCAGGAAGTCACACCCAGTAACTTAATTTGGCAATGTTTGTCTAGCATTACCTGGGTGATCAGAGCATGAAACCATCTTAAATAAGGGGTGCTTACACAGAATAAGGGAAGACAAGGAAATTTGAGAGGAAGGGAGAGGTCAGAGGAGGCACAACTCAATTATGTAGTTGACAGTGAGGAGTCTTTGACCTTCAAAGAGCAGCAGTAACTTGGGGACTTAAAATCACAAACCTCTGATTAATGGTCAAAAGATGCTTTGTAGAGTTTCATACGTATATGATGAAATTATCTCCATGTGGTCAAAAACCTGTTTAAGGTATTTTTTAATGACTGAAGTTGGCTGTAGGTAGGCTTTTAAGCTAACACAGATCAATCTAAGGTGAAAACATAACTTAAGGTGCCAATATGCCAATGCTGTCTGTGCTACTTTTGTGTCACTGTGAACAAAATGCATGACTGGATAACTTAAAAGAAAGCTGTATTTATCTTGGGTCAAGGTCTAGTCCATCATGACAGGAAAGGAATGGCACAGTAGAATAGTTCAGGTCCTGGTGGACCAAGATGCAGAGAGAGGGTGGTGACAGGAAATAGCCAAGGATGAGACAGACACATTAAAGAACTGGTCTCCAGTGACTCCCAAACCCCTCTGGCTAGGCCCCACTTCCAAAAATTACCAAAATCTCTAAAAATAGAATGAAGCATCCAAAGCATGAATTTATAGGGAACATTTCAGATTCAAATCGCAATGCCATCTTTGGTCTATTTATATATCTAGGGGAGAATTTGAAATTTTGCCTTTTTCAAAGTCTAGAGTCCACTCACATTGCTTGGCTCATGTCTTCCATTCTCTGGTTTCAAAGCAAGAACGTTGCATTTCAGATACTTCTCCCATGGCCATGTCTACTCCTGGCCACATCTGGGAAAAAGTCCATTTTAAAATCCATTTAATGAAATTGGGCCTTTCATCTGTATACTAACTCAGCTTCTATAACTTGATCACATCTACAAAATCCCTTTGCTCTTTAAGGTCAGAAATTCATGTTTCAAATTATTCTACCTTCTACAAATATCAATGATTTTTCTGCAACTCTGAACATATATACCCCATGCATACTCAGTGCAAGCTAGAAGTGCTATGAAGAAAATGCTGGAAGAGTCCTCAGCTAAAGACAGCTATTGGTTGGTGGCTGAATAGCCAGCATTGTCAAAGCTTGCTAGGTCAAATACAAGTCTCCGAGGTTTAAACTCAGCTTATGTAGCATGATAACCATTGATCATCAACACACCATTTATTGATGTTCTACCACTCACTTTCCCATTCTTTCACCACACCTCTAACATTGTCTTCTAAAAAGACTCTTCAATGCAGTTCCTTATCTTGAAATTACATTGTAGAAAACCAAAGCAAACTAAGATATGCTCTCTCCTGGGCCAGGGGCCTGATGAGAATCACAGCATACTGAAAACTATTTTCTACTTACCGAATAGCAAAGAGCTCCTGGAGTACATCTTATGTCCATACTTTGGCTGAGAATCAGCAGTGCTGAGTGCCAGCCCTGAGGGCAGAATAAACAATCAAATTCTTCCTACTGAATCTTACAATTGATGTTGTTAAGGTAGTTCTGTGCTGCCTTTCCCAAATAAGTTGGCAGCTTTCACAGAATAATCCTTTTGCTTTCCATTCCTGAAACCAAGCCTGTGGCTTAGCTCTTTAATAGTATAAAGACTATGATGGATGTCTTCAGTCTTCCTTTACTGCTTGGCTCCTAATTGATATAATATACTTTGTGCAGTTATTTCAACATAACTAGACTAGCATAAAAAGATCGAAGTGAATGAAGACAGCTTAGATTGTCTAAGCACAACACTCATTTGTCTTCTCTCAAAGCTATTCTCATTGGCAACAAACTCATATGAGAGTAAGAAAATGCTTAGGTGACTCAGGAGTTATTTCCTACCTCTTTGATGAAGTAGCATCTGACACAATCATACCCATTTAGAAAAATGAATGATTCTGGCTCGGTGTAAGACAGAGTTTTAGAAAATGGCCCCCTTCCTAAGCTCTCTCTTAAGCTGATGAACAACCCCCAAATTTGTTGGCTAAACAACTAGTTTTGAATGTTTCCTTTGTGTTGTTCTTTATTAGAAAAGGTAAGATAGTGCAAAAACTACCTGAAACCTGTATTCACGCAGCTTTAGGAGTCAACAACAAGAGAAAAAAAAAAAACAATTGGAGAAAACTCTAATACAGCCTAGTTATTTCTGAGGGAATTCCTACAAATATAGGGTGTTCCAGGCTCTTAAAGAAAACTTATTCTCTAGAAAGAAGCAGTGTTTGTGTTTATTTTTGTGTTATAACATTAATAGTAAACCATTGTGTGTTTGTCTTGGTTCTGTGAATAAGTAAACCAAGATTAAATAATTAAATGGATAGTGAAGACTATATTCTTAGAGGTAGCATTCACCATTCACCAGAAAATGGCCCCATCCTACATTGCTGTTCGAACTCACATCTACATCATAGGAACCTGGAGAGTATCCTATACCTTGAACTTCAGATGAAAGTGAGAGTCAGTATCATGGACACCTCCTTTGATCTAAACCAGACAGGGGAATATTTGGCATCATCTGGAATCATTTTAGTTTATAACTTTGGTAGTGGGAACCATGCACTGCAATAATTCAGTGACTAGAAGTCCTGAAACCTGCTAAAATATCTTGTTGTACACGGGCAAAGAATTATCCATGTACCAAGAATGGGAGGGTAAAGAAGTGTGTAATATAAGGACCATATAGGCTGCACACACAGAGGACTGAGGTTTTTTGTAGCAGGAATCTTAGATGGTCTTATTAATAAAATTAAACCTGAGGCCAAGTATTGGGGTGAACACTGGAAGGTTAGAGAGACAGAACAGGCCACAGCTAACCACACCTGGCCAACTTCTCAGCTGATCTTATTTCCTCAGACTGGAAGCCTCAGTGTCCTCATATCCGAATGACTCTCAGCTGAACTGTGCTGCTCAAAACCTAAAAGCTTAACCAACCAAATGCTTCTGGTTTCTGGTCTTCACGCCTTATATATCTTTCTGTTTTTGCCATCACTCTCTGGGATTAAAGGCTCACTTCTTGGGATTAAAGGCATGTGTCACCATGTCTGGCTGTTTCCAATGTGGCCTTGAACTCACCGAGATCCAGAGGGATTTCTACCTCTGGAATGCTAGGATTAAAGGTGTGAGTGCCACCATTTTCTAGCCTTTGTATCTAGTGGCTGTTCTGTCTCTGACCCCAGATAAGTTTATTAGGGTGCACAATATTTTGGGGAACACAATACCACCACAGTTTCTGAGAGAAATGTTTTAGTCTGTGAGTGCAATCTGCTTGCAAACAAAGAAATCTATTCTGTCACAATAATTACAGCACATATGACCAAAGAGACAACTGAGAAATTCCTTTCAATTAGAACATCCTATAAGAGAGAGATTTCACTCTCTGCAAGGGTCTTTTCTTTACACCAAATGGCAAACTCAGGATCCAAATGCTGGTTTTTAGCACACCTGCAACACTCATGAACTATTTCCACGTTCTTTCCTTCTAGTTTTCAGAAAGGCATTGGGAAAATGGCATTAGAGTTGTTTTGAACAGCAAATCCTCTTCACATTTTGCTCTGAAATGCCTGTCACAGTGTCTGGTACATACATAGTGCTTCTGTTTAATGAATTACTAGATTCTATACAATGCCTCATAGCTCAGGGATCAGAAAGCAGAAATCCAGCCATGTCATTTCTCAGATGGGATATTTTAAATGTGCATGGCTATTTGTGCTTAAGAGTCCACACTACTGGAATTTTAGATCAAAGCACATGTCAGTAGGGAGAAAATGGACAGCTACCTAAAATAGTATAATAGAGTTCATTATATAAACTTGTTTTCTCAGGCTCATGCAAAAATGTCCTCTGGCTCTTTAATTAAAACTATCTTATATGTTATTTTGATGAACATAATTGCTGTTTAGTGCATAAGAGACTCACAATTACATTATTAAAAATCTGATATATTAAATGCAAACATTAGAAAAGAACAGAAAACAGTACCTACAGCTACTGCTTAACAGAGGTGGAAGCCTCCTGGAGGGAACTATAATTGACTGAAGACGGACAACAAAAGACAAGAAGATTCAGTGAAAAGAAAGAAAAACACATGGAACTGTTCAGAAAGCTAGGAAAGTTGAAGCCATTAATGAAACAGACAATAGCAAAAACATGGATTATGCAGTGGAAATTGTAAATGAAGCTTGGATAATCCAATAAGGCCTGATCATAAAGTTTATTCCCATTGGTGCCTTATGATCTGTATTTTTTATCATAGAGGCATGCAACTAGTCAATGATACTATTTTTTCCTTTTCTCTTTCTTTTTCTTAAGAATACTTAAATTCTACTCTCATAGCAAATCTGAAGTATATGTACAGTATAGGGTTTTAGCCTGTACTTACATTACAATTCATTAGCTCTCTACAATTTATTTGTCTGGCATTATTGAAATATAACCTTTGACCAGCATCCCGCACTTTCCCTCCTCCCAGACCTAGCAATTACCACTTTATTCTGTTTTGATGAGTTTGATTATTTTGGATACCACAAAAGTATGAACACGAGGTATTGCATAGCAAATATGTTTTGAAAGCCAGGTAAGCAAACCCACTGGGGTTTCTCTCTTAAACCTCCTCAGACATCTTTAAGAAGCAGACTAGATCCAGAAGCAAGGGCCCTAGGATTTTGTTGCTACAATGGCAGGGATAGAACCTGTTTCTTGTACTAACTATTGTACCTTATAACACTCACTAAGCCTCTTCATCCTGTATCCCCAGCTGAGGACTTTGGTGCCCACAACCGAGTGGGCTCACCACTCGGTGACCTGTGCTTTTGGTGTTGAAGCTGTGTCGTATTCAGCTGGGCACATTTGCTTTATTACAAGGCACACAACTGGGAAGGGAGGAATTAACTTCAGCCTACTCGTTCAGACCATTTTCTGTGAAAATAGGTCTTCACAGACCCACAGGAGCTATTCTTTCTGCTGCTTATAAATCAATTGCACTAACAGTTTTGAAAAGGAAGAGAGGCAATGCCTAAGTTCTTTGCTACATGCCTTCATGCACATTTGCTTGTACAGGAACTCAGTTTGCCAACAATTAAATCAACAGATACTGGAGTTATTTTCACCTTGTGATCAATCTCTGTCTTCTATGGTGTACTGCAATCAATCTTCCCTAGAGGCCTAGAGACAGGTTATGTTTCTGAAGTCTTAAATCTGGTAACCATAGTAATGAACCAGAGAGAAAGGGAGATGCACTCCAGATACTTTCTTTTAAAACAAGTTTATTATTTCCTATTTTCCCTTTTTATGAGAGAGGTGCTTATAGAAAGTTAGAGCTGAGGCACTAATTTAAAAAAAAAAAGGTCACAGGAAAGATGTAAAAGAGTTAGGACACAAATGATCTGCAAAACTAAATAATAAGTGAGAATTATCCAATATAGGTTGTTTCTAGTTCATTCTGCTGCTTTGTGTGTCTTTGGGAGAAGCCACAGGAAAGTACCTCCTGGTGGTTTATAGTGTTCACCTGCATCAGTAACTGCTGATTTAAAAACAGAACTTCCAGCCCCTATTCATTTGGGGGGGAAAAGCTGTCTTAAGAGGATTATGCAAATTTAGAAGTACACAAGATTAGCCAGAGTTGGAGGGATATTGTTTTCGCACCTGATTTCACATGTATATTCGGCAGGGGTGGAAAGCAATGCCGCCCATAGGTGTCCATTGCTCGCCTCTCAAAACTTCTTAAGGATTTCCCAAGCCATATCTCTTCCAAGTTGGTAGAAAGACATACAGGACAAGACAAAATACAGACTTGATCTTCTTGGTCAAGTTCTCAGTTCTTAAGTTATTGACTTCCTGCAGCAACAATGTACCAAATAGACTTTGACTACCAATGGCATTGACTTCTCTCCCTCTGAGCAACTTCTAGCAGAAACTGAGCAGGCAGTATAAGAAGGAAAGAAGTGGCTATTAGGAAGGCTATATTGTTGTTTCCAAGCTATAGGTTTCCACGTATTTGTTTTGTTAGACTCTTGGAGTATATCCAGTTCAATGCATAATTTTCTTTATTTAATGCAAGATTACATGCTACTATTTAGGAGATTTTAAATTTGTATGCCTTATATCTTATATAGTTGACATTTAGATACATCACAAAAATTATAGCACAGCTGAACTGTTATGGGATCCACAATATTGGAGCAGGTTCTGAAAACTTAATCAGAATAATTAGAAAATTCTGATAGTTAACACATGTATATAGCTTAGTGAATATGTCTTTCATAAACTTCAGTCATCACCTTGAGTATGGTTTGCTCTCTTAAACTTCTTACTTTAATAATTTTTACATATAGTCAGTGTTCCATGAATGGGAGACACCTGGTTATACAATCCCATAAACCACCCAATATCTCCAGCAAATGTTAAATACTTGGCTGTCTCTAACATCCAGGAATTCATGAACTTTCAACATGGTGAGTTCCATATTCAATTGTAGAGTTTTAATGTTTCATCCTCATTTTGAGTTTCATTCTGATTCCTCCTAATGTCAACCAATTAGTTTTGATTAGTTCCCTTGAAACCATTAGTATAAATATAAACCCAAATTCATAAAGGCTCTCTGCTCTTCAGAAAATAGCTCTCATATGATGCAATTTTATCTTGTCTCAAGCCCAGCATTTCTTGTCTCTTCTACAGTTCCCCATAGGGTATGCATTCAGGAATGTTCAGCACCCTGAAAAGATTGCCTTCACCTCTTGCGCTACTCTTAATGTGTCCTTTATCTTGTGATTCTGTCCTTTTTTCTATCCACTGACTTATAGACAGTAGTCTATTAACTAGCATATCAATGGGAGTCTTTTGAGAATATGAACTAAAAAGTCTTAATACACCAAATTATAGAAAGACTCTTGAATAGGTTCTGATAGTATTGAAGCTGGTGTGGGCAAGTTGGTACACACATAAAAAGGAATCAAATAAGACAAAAGCGGAAATAATAAAGAATAATAGCTAGTCTCATTTGATTACTCGCTCATTGTAGTTACTGAATTGGTTAATTGTTTATGGTCTCAATAATAATAACATCATACTAACATCTAGTAAGCATATCTTATAAACAAAAAGCTATTGTAGGCCCTTCAAGTTAGTTATCTCAGTGTATACTCTCAAAAACATTACAATGAGTCACTCTCTCCATTTTACCACACAGGACACTGAGCCACATAGAGTGACTTACCTAGCTCCCATGTTGGTTAGAGGCAGAAGCAAGATTTAAATAATCCATTCTTCTCATCATATAGATCATTAATTCCCTATCTCTAGAGACTTGGAACATTGTCTCACAGTGACTTTCCTAAAACCATCTGCAGGGTTTTGAAAGAAAATGGCCCCCAAAGGGAGTGGCACTATTAGAAGGTGTGGCTTTGTTGGAGTGGGTGTGGTCTTGTTGGAGGAGGTGTGTCACTGTGAGAGTGGGCTTTGAGGTCTCTTATGCTCAAGATATCACCAGGTGTCAGAACTCTGTGTGTTGCCTGCAAGATGTAGGACTCTCAGCTGTCTCTCCAGTACCATGTCTGCCTGCATGCTACCTTGTTCCACCATGATGATAATGAACTGAACCTCTGAACTGTCAGTGAGCCACCCCAATTTAATGTTTTCCATATAAGAGTTGCTGTGGTCATGGTGTCTCTTCACAGCACTAGAAACCCTAACTAAGACACCATCCCTTAAAATCACCTTCCATTTATTTGAACTAGCAAGACTGCATTTCTGTGTCTTGAAACAAATCCTCCCTTTGTTGCTTTTGGTAGCCGTTGGATGCTTTAAGTAGAGGAGATGCTGTATTACATTGTAGCAATGTGTGTGTGCATTTCAGAGTTTAACAACCTTGTGTGCAGTGTGTGTGTGTGTGTGTGTGTGTGTTTCAGAGTTTAACAACATCAACAATGTATGTTTTCTTGTGGGAGTATTTCCATGCACAGTGGGATGAATAGCCATATTGGGGCATCTACCCACTAGATGCCAATAGATCCCTTTTACTTCAGCATTACAAACCAAAAATATCTCTCTAGACATTTCAAAATATTTCCCAAGGGGAAATATTGACCCTAGCTACAAACTACTGTCCTAGACCTATTCCTTTATACCTATTGTGTATTCAAGAAAATAGCTCTGTAACCTTCATCTTTGTCTCCAACTCTTGCTATATTATCATGTTCAATAAATATTAATTGAGAAAAGCTATAATTTTCATTAAATCATTGTTTGGTAGTTAAATTACTGGAGTACTAGAATATTTATCTCTATTTCTGTTTCATCAGGTAAATACAATACAATTTTACCAAAATAAGAAATTTCACATACTAATTAGGATTTAAATAAATGTGCAAGTGACCAAGAGAAGAAACAATGAAAGGGAGAGGATTTACCTGAAGCTCTAAATGGTAAACCAAATTGTTGCAGGAATCTTAATCAAACCCGAGGCCAGTTATTGGGGTCAATACTGGAAGGTCAGAGAGACAGAATAAGCCACAGCTATCTCACCTTGCCAATTCCTCAGCTGGTCCTGTTTCCTCAGGTTGGAAGCCTCTGAGTCCTCATCCAGAATGAATCTCAGCTGAACTGTGTTGCTCCATAGCCTGAAAGCTTAACCAGTCAAATGCTTAACCAGGCCAAAATGCTTCTAGTTTCTGGTCCTCACGCCTTATATACCTTTCTGCTTTCTACCACCACTCTCTGGGATTAAAGGTTGGCTTTCTGGGATTAAAGGCGTGTCACTATGCTTGGCTGTTTCCAATGTGGCCTTGAACTCACAGAGATCCAGAGGGATTTCTATCTCTGGAATGCCAGGATTAAAGGTGTGAGTGCCACCATTTTCTAGCCTTTGTATTTAGTGGCTGGCTGTTCTCTGACCCCAGATAAATTTATTAGAGTACACAATATTTTGGGGAACACAATACCACCACACCAAATGGTCACAGGAAATTCTTTAGAAACCAACATATCCAGCTACCAATGTGGGATGAGAAAGTAGAAGTTCACAAAATTCTGTAATATCACATGTATAATACCCAAGGACTCCCAAAAATAGTAGCCTCTGCTCACCTTCCATCTTCCAAATCCCCAAAGATTCTCTTCTGGCAAATCTCAGCCCCAAAACAATACAGAGGCAAATTCTTAGAAATGTAGTTTTTCATGATCTACTATAGGAGCTTCTACAGGTGTGGTGTTCCCAGTTAAGCAATTCCTAATCCCCAACAATGAGCACCTTGACACCAAATGCTCTAAGGGTGTGTGTGTGTGTGTGTGTGTGTGTGTGTGTGTGTGTGTGTGTGTATCTCAGAGAGAGACAGAGACAGAGAGAGACAGAGAGACAGAGAGACAGAGAGAGAGATTGGAAAATTTAACCAACAGGATCATCCAACTTAGACATCAACAAGTGCTTAGTGTGGTTTGCAGTTGGTGCTATTGCTATTACTATTTTGAGTAGTAGAAGCATTCCCTGATTACCTGTCCCCTGCATTCTCAGTGTTCACATTGTACCCAGAACAGATGGTAAATGATGTTAATAACTGAACAGCTCATATACCAGATGGAAGATGTTCACCTTCATGCTTCTTTGAATTTAGTGTGTCTTTTGCGTATCCTAGAGCAAAACTGACAGAAACTACTAGAAAAGAATTTCCATATGCAAGGAATTCCCACTCTCTTGAGGAATTGAAACACCACAACTATGTTATTGATTTTTCTGTTACTCTCTAAGACTACAGACAACATTAAGTGAAAACAGTTTTTACTTTACAGATTTTTTAGCAGAAATCCAAATGATTAAACAATCATACCCAGTTCATTAAAAATATAGTGCTGTAGGTGATGTGTGCCTCAAAGTAGA
This sequence comes from Peromyscus leucopus, assembly GCF_004664715.2. Lineage (NCBI taxonomy): Eukaryota > Metazoa > Chordata > Mammalia > Rodentia > Cricetidae > Peromyscus > Peromyscus leucopus. The sequence continues at coordinate 29,063,827 of NC_051083.1, forward strand.
GTGAAATATATTTATTATAGAGAAGCAGTATATATATATATATATATATATATATATATATATATATATATATATACACACACACACACACACTCAAAGTATGTCGTCTTCAGAGATTTCATGGCTCATGATGTCTAAAAATGTGATCTCTATTTATCATGTATCTAAACATTTACAATAGGTATTTGCTGATATTTGGGCTAGCATGAGAGCAGCAACAGTTGAGGGTCGAAAGCTAAGGGACAATTACAAGATCAATAAAGTGAAAGTCATTGGAGAATTTTGAGCTAAAAAAGACCTGACTTGACTAACATTGTAGCAATTTCTCTCTAGTTGAAATACTGAGAATGGCCATTATTGCTGGAAGCAAGTGTTTTGGAGTCACAGGACCATGTTAGAAAACTATACAATATAATAATCATAGTATGAATGAATTTCATAAATGTAATCAGACATTTGCTTTTCTAACTACCCAGTTCCAAATAACCAACTCAGAAACTGAATATGAATTATAAATAATCAGCCAATTGCTCAGGCTCGTTGCTAGCTAACTCTTACACTTACACTTAAATTAACCCATATTTCTGTTTATGCTTTGCCACGTGGCTAATGGCTTGTTACCTCATATTTTACATGCCCTGTTTGCTCAGGGTCTGGCTGGATCTCTCCTGATTCTGCCTTCCTTTTTCACCATCGTTCTCAGTTTGGCTTTCTCACCTAATTTCCTGCTTAACTGCTGGCCTATTTGCTTTTTATTAACCAATGAGAACAATACATATTCATAGCATAGAAAAGGATTGTTCCACAGCATTCCCCCTTATTGTCTAATTAAAAAGGGAGGTTTTACCTTAATATAGTAAAAATATACCCCAGAAAGAGTTATTTAGTAAGAATTACCATAACAATATCCAATCAATTTGCATTTGGCAAAATTAGAGAAAATACTATAACTATCTTGGTAAGTCTAAAGTTTTGTATCTAATTTACTTTCTATTATAACTAAGGAAAACTATAATTATGACTATCTAGTCTTCAGCTCCATCAAAGACCCTAGAAGGGTGAAGTGTTACCTACTGACAGGAACATCAAGCTGCCTGGAAAGTCACTGAAAATTCCTCTGTAATGTTGGGGCACCCAACTCTGGCCTACAGGCCTAGAATATCTGACAGACTTTCCTGTGAAGCAGGGAATTATGAAGGATTGTCCTACCTTGTCTTGCAAAGTTTGGCCATCTCCTTTCTTGTGTCTTGCTGGTCCTGTTTGGACAGTAACTGTCAGCAATTGAGGCAAGGGCAGTTTTTTTTTGCCCATGTGGCTAGCTTTTGCCATAAAGAAAACAAACCCCATTTGGGGTTATTTGATGCCCGTCATCCTCTTTGAAGTAACTGGTGCTGCCAGGAGCAGACATGTCTTACTGCCAGTAAACAGAGCCTACCGGAGAAAAGGCAGCTAACAAGAAGCCATGCTTGATTCCATTCTTGTGTGTCTAGAATTCTTTTTTAAGCTTTGTCAGGTTTTATGTGGAAATTTCGGCTCCACATTGGGTGTCATATGTAATTGGAAATATCCTGTCCCAATCACCTGGTTCCAAATAACCAACTCAGAGACTGAGTATGAATTATAAATGCTTGGCCAATAACTCAGGCTTGTTACTAGCTAATTATTACCTAAATTGACCCATATTTCTATTTTTGCTTTGCCATGTGGCTCATGGCTTGTTACCTCATTTTTTAAAAATCTTGCTTGTTCAGGAGCTAGCTGACATCTCTCCTGATTCTGCCCCCCTGCTTCCCATCATTCCCAGTTTGGCTTTCCCACCTAACTTCCTGCCCAGCTACCTACTGGCCTGTCAGCTTTTTATTAACCAATGAGAGTATTACATATTTATAGTGTAGAAAAGTATTGTTCCACAGAACATGAGTCATAATGGGGTGACTCAGACCAGCATGTAGTGCTAGAAGAATATGAGATTGAATTCTACCTTGAATCTTGCATTAATTTGAATCTTGATACTTGGTATATTTCACAGTCTTAGGTGCAAAGGAGACTAGAAAATATAGTCTTTCTTTGTGCACATATGTGAACAGGTCACTAAAACCATTTGGGGATTGTTTTGCTCTTCTAAAAAATATCTGGAAAATGTAGACATTCTTGGTTGTCATAAGTAAGGAAGTATTGGTGCTACTGGTGTCTAGTGAGTAGAGGCCAGGTATGTTACTAAACATCATTAAAAGAAAAGCTCCTTTCCTAGTAATAAGTATGTGGATTTAAATTTCAATAGAACTGTAGTTAAGTGACTGAACTAAATTATGATCCACTAATAAAAGAGAAAATGAATAGGTTTGTTGGCTAAGTAGGAGTCTTTACCAGTTGAATCCCGTACGTCTTTATTTCTGCCATTAGTAGGCTGTAGTAACATTCATGTCTTAGTTTCTTTTCTTGCTGCTGTGATAAAATACCTTTATAAAATCAACAATGGATAAAGGACTTATTTGGGCTCACAGTTTAAAGATACGGTCCATCATAGTAGGGAAGGCACAGCAGTAGGAGCAAGGAGGCAGCTGGTCACATTTTATCCACAATCAGAAAGCAAATAGCAATGAATGCTTGTACCCAGCTTAATTTCTCTTTCTTATACTGTTCAGGACCCTAGCCCAGGTAATAGTGACACTTCCTTTCAGTACAGGTGTTCCCAATGAACCTACTGACCACAATCCCTCACCAGAACATACTTAAGCTAAGTAAATACCTAAAAGGTGTACCTAGAAATGCAACTGTTACATGATTCTGGATCCTGTCAAGTTGCCAATTAACATGGACCACTGCAATAACTCTACAGATTTTTTGTCCTTTCTTGTTCACACATTTGCCTTTGTTATTGGGAATTAGTGAGAGGCCCTGATGATTTTTTTTTCATACAGAAGCTCATAAAAATAACACGCAAGATCTAGGCAATGGAAGACATTTTGTATAATGCCATCTAAATGATACACAGCTTTGCCATGATGATATTAATTGGTTTTAAGAGATTTTTGAAACATAACATTCTGTTGAACAGAATTTTAAAACTTAAAAAGGAAGTTTTACAATAATCATAGGTTTATAATGGTTCCCCTTTCTTTGCTATACTCAAATACACAGCACATGAGCTCAATTACTCTAATGTTATACAAATACCCTTAGTCTCTGCTATGGGTAGTAATGGATAAAGTCTAACCTATTTAGCTAAATATTTACACATTGCTAGCACATATCAACTTTTCATTGGGAATAGAAACAGCAGGCCAATGGCATCACTTCTAGTACAGCAGAAGTCAATAGTGGCTTTGGGATTTGTGGGGCATGGTGAGAAATAAAAATGTAGGGCTTTTGTTCACAAATTATACATTTCAAGATAGCTACAGCAATGCATTAGGCCAAGCACAGGTCTCTTCTAATCATTGGATCTTATGTGTCTATGGATTGTACATGCCCATGCTAACTCTGGTAGTAGTTATTAGTGTAGAATAGGAAGAAAACACTAAGACCCTTCTTTTCTTTTTTTTTTATTATGGAATTTTTTATTCATTTTACATACCAACCCCAGATCCCACTCTCTTCCCATCTTCCTGCCCCTCCTGCCTTTTCTCCCCAGCCCCTCCCCACCATTCCCTCCTCTAACAAGGTAAAGCCTCCCATGGGGAGTCAGCAGAGCCTAGTCCATGCAGTAGAGGCAGGTCCAAGCTCTTCCCCCTACATCAAGGCTGTGTAAGGTGTCCCACCATAGGTAGTGGGCTCCAAAAAGCCAGATCATGCACATAGGATGGATCCTGATCCTACTGCCAGGGGGCCCCTTAAGCAGATAAAGCTATACAGAGGGCCTAGTCCGGTCCCATGGAGGCTCCATAGCTGTTGGTCTAAATTTCATGAGTTCCCACTAGTTTGGTCTGGTTGTCTCTGTAGGTTTCCCCATCATGATTTTGATGCCCCTTGCTCATAGAATCCCTCTTCTCTCTCTCTTCAACTGGACTCCTGGAGCTTGGCCTGGTGTTTGGCTGTGGATCTCTGCATCTGTTTCCATCAGTTACTGGAGAAAGGCTCTATGATGACAGTTAGGGTATTCACCAATATGATTACTGGGGTAAGCCAGTTCAGGAATCCTCTCCACTATTGCTAGTAGTCTAAACTGGGGTCATTCTGGTGGATTCCTGGGAACCTCCCTAGCACCAGATTTCTTCCTATCCCCAAAATGTCTCCCTCTATCATGGTATCTCTTTCATTGCTCCCCCACTCTGTCCCTGTTCCACCTTGACCATCCCATTTCCTTATGTTCTCATCCCCCATCCCCTACCCTCCATTTCCCACCCTCACTCCCCGTTTGCTCATGGAGATCTCATCTATTTCCCCTTCCCAGGGCGATCCATGCATCCCTCTTAGGGTCCTCCTTGTTATCGAACTTCTCTGAGCTGTGAAGACCCTTATTTTCATTCTATATGTTTCATGATGGGGGGTGAAAGGTCTTAAACATATGAACCACCTAGAAATTAGTCTCAAGGCAATACACTAGCCATTATTGGAGGCTTATATTCACAAATGCAGAAGATGGCTAAGTAACTCATCTCTTCATTTTAAAGATGAAGAAATGAAAGAGCAAAATGTTGAGGCACTATCCCAAACTTAAAAATATGAAGTAGAAAAGATTTCAATTTAACCCACGCAATTTGGCTTCCAGATCAGAGTTTTCCTCTACTTTTTGTAATGTCCAGGATACTTGATCTAGCATAAGAGGGAAGGGATGGAAGTTCTTTGAGAGAAAGATTGACCTAGACAATATAGGAAGGACATTATTAGATGGAGAAAACTGTCAAGCAGAAGAAAATTACTGTCTCCCTCTCCTTCCTCACAAAGCACTGCTTTTCTGAGCCTTTAGTCAGAATCAAAAGTCTCATTCTCAACAAAATAACTGAATTATTTGGGTCCAGAAAATGTACTAGGGGATACTGATACAGAAGTGACTTGGATACAATTCCAGAAAGCACCCTCTGCTTACAGACAATAATAGAAATCAGCTATCAAAATCCAGAGCTCTTGACCACCTGTTCTTTAATATGAATGAGAAACAAATTTTAAATAATAAAAAAGAAAAATAGAAATAAGTATTAAACCCCAATAGGCTGCTACAGTTATACTAAGGGCAAAGGTGTGTCATTGATGATTTACTCATGGTCTCATGTATCGTAGTACTAGTACCATAAATACCCTCATAAACTTTGGATAATTAATGCTAACCTGAATACCCCATATCTTTGTCTCTGTGTATGTGTGTATCAGTAATCTCTTATACTCTATTCAGATATCCATGCATGTTCACATTTAAAAAGGTAGGCAATATTTAAAAATGGTGATTATTCATCATTGTGTTCCCAATACTTATTCTATTATTGCTTTATTAAGCACTACTGTTGATTCTGTGGGCTGTGTTCTCAGACTGTCCATGATCCCTCTGGCTCCTGCAATCCTTACTCCCAAATAAAAGGGAAAAAAGAGTTAATGGTAGGAAGAAAATATTAAAGGATACCTAGAATAAATTTTCCTGAACATTTTCCTTTAAAAAAATTGCTGTTGATTGATAAAGAGAATGGTTGTAGTGTACTCCAAGTGGAAGACTTGGGCACAACGAAGATTTCAGTGCATCAGTGCAAAAGAAGCAGTCAGTCATACCTAAGAGATGTTTCCCATTTCTCTCTTTTTGCCCCTTTATCAATTTCTTTACTGAACAAAGTAAACAAAAAGGTGGGTATAAAGTAGTCAGTCCACTACCTGATCTTAATCTTATAGATACCGTCATGACAAGTTTTCACTTATCACTGGTAATTTTATATTGAAATGACTAAGTAAAGCATTTAAAGAGCATAGTCAGTCACTTTCTGTTTATATTCTTTTACAATCTTTACCTATCTATAATATTTATCTGTACATATTTTCCCTTAATACTTTAAATCATCTCATACTAGAATTTTAAAATTGTGATCATGTTTGACTATATGGAACATAGACATCATAAAAAAGGTTGAGTATAAATCACTTTATGTGGGTCAAATCTGGAATTAAGTGAGCTAGGGTTTAGTAGCTAATGGTAGGTCTGTCTATAAAGTGAAAAAAAATCCACCAGGCAATCAACAAGGACTTATCAAGGATTTATTAAGCATGTATTAGAAACCCAGTTCTGAATCCAGTATCAAAGAGATTATACACCACTTTATCTCTTTGGTATATCTCAGATACGTATTTCATAAAGAAATACACTTGTGCTTCATTTTATAATAGAGATTGGCTGATAAGTAAATGTGATTCTTAGAAATTGTTACCTTGAGAATGTCACCAGGTTATGACATTGATATCCTTCTGTGGCATCATTATTGAGGTGAAGCAAGAAATTTATTTTTTGAACAGGAATTAACATCCCCTATCAAAAAAACCATTACAATGCTGGTACTTCTTCAGTAGTGTCATTCCTCTAACAGAGTGAATGTTGGAGCCCTAGGTAATGATGCTGCGTCTCAGATAGCTTAGAAAAGATACAGGAAGCTCACTTCAGAGAGGCCAGATTATCTGGCATGGTTTATGCAACAGTTTCCACCAATGCCATGTTTAGATTTACACTTCAAAAAAGATTTGCTTATTTTTTTTTACGTTCGTGTGTTGTATGTGCATGTGTGTGTATATGTATCTGTGTGCCTGTGTGTACCACATGCATGGGGATGCACAGAGGCTACTGGATATCTGATTCCCTGGAACTGGAGTTATAGGCAGTTATGAGCCACCTGATATGGGTGGTGCTGAGATATGATGCTGGGTCATACAAAAGCAGTAAGCACTCTTTGCTATCCATCTATCCAGCCCCCCAGATTGCTATTTTATGTCTATTTTAGAGGTTTTTATATTTTATTTTACTTTTGAGATTATAATATAATTACAACATTTCTCCCTTCCCTTTCCCCTTCCAAACCCTCCCATATACTCCTCCCCACTCTCCTTCAAATTCATGGCTTCCTTTTTTCCACTAATTGTTATTGCATATATACATATATGTGCATATACATACTCCTTAATATAAGATTCTCAATCTGTATAATAATAATTACATGTATGTTTTCAGGACTGACCATTTGGCATGGGACAATCAACTTTTTTCTTTATTAAAAATAGACTCAGCCGGGCGGTGGTGGCACACGCCTTTAATCCCAGCACTCGGGAGGCAGAGTCAGGCGGATCTCTGTGAGTTCGAGGCCAGCCTGGGCTACCAAGTGAGCTCCAGGAAAGGCGCAAAACTACGCAGAGAAACCCTGTCTCGAAAAACCAAAAAAAAAAAAGATTCTTCTCTCATACAACACATCTCAATTTCTTTACCCTCCATACCTCCCAGTTGCCCCCCACTGCCCCTCTCCTACATTTCCTTTCACAAAGGTTATCACAAAGAGACAACAACCAGACATGACAAAACAAGTTACACTAAGACAGGGTAAAAGCCCTCATATCTAGGATGGACAAGGCAACCCAACAGGAGGAAGAGCCTCAAGAGCAGGCCAAAGAGTCAGAGACATGTCTGCTCCCACTGTTAGGAGTCCCACAGGAATTACCAAGTTTTACAACCATAATGTATATCCAGAGGACCTAGCTCAGACCCATACAGGATCTGTGATTGTGTTTCAGTTCCTGTGAGTCCATTTGAGCTCTGCTTAGCTGATTCTGTGGGACATGTTCTCCAGTGTCCTCCACCCCCTCTGACTCCTACAAAACCAAATCTTAAATGACAGCATTTACTCAGGAACACATTCAAGCCTATATTGTCATAATATTTCTAATTTTATTTTATGCTAAGACTTCTAGTTTTAAGTACTAGCCATTAAAACTGGAAAATTTGGTACAACAATTACTCAAACAGCCTGTTCCAGTTACAGGATGTTATAAATCACTATGCAATGGCACAAACAACTGACCTAGTATTGTGCTCAGGAATTTGGAAAGAGCAGAGAAAGGATGACTTTTCACTGCTACATGATTTCTAAAATCTCAGCTGGAAGACTCAAAGGTTGTCACCTGGGAGTTAGGCATCTGTAAACTTGTTCGCTGGCGTGTCTGGTGTCTGGATTGGGAGCTCCTGAGACTGGGACTGCCAATTAGATTGCCCTTTTCATGTGGCTTAGCTTCCTTTTTACATGGCAGCTGAAGGGTAGTGGGCTTTTTATAGGACAGCTCTGAATCCAAGCACAAATGAGCCATGAAACAGGGTAGAATCTCTGTCTCCTTTTGTACACTATCATGGGAATTCACAAACTGTCATTCTACTGCATTTTTTTTTAGTTACAAGCAAGTTACAGGCTGTCCAGATCAATATGTGGGAATATAGATCCCTAGCTCTCAGTAGGAGGAGTTTCAAAGTCTCATCAAAGAAAATATGTGGATGGGAGATGTGATAGAGGCAATTTTTGTTAAATATATTCTGCCCCAATACTGTACTTGACAAAACCCACTTCTTTCATGCACCCAAGTCATACTTGTATTTACTCTCAGAAATCAACTAAATGCACATATACATGAATAGTAAACTAGATAGCTGTTTTTCTTTCTTTTTTTACTAATGTTATTTTTCTACATAAGGAAAACAAATTAATACCTTATAAAAATCCTTCAACATATGAAAGTATGTATAGTTATTGAATTAAAACATATGTCAAAACTCAGGGTCTCACTACTGACCTCAGACAAGACACCTCTTGTCAAGCCCTGTGAGCAGAGCTTAGTATGAAACCTTGTGACCTTAGAAATAAGATATCTGCCCAGCATATCGAATAGGGAATATGGAGATACATGCACTGCCACAAACATTTCTAGGTACTGCCATAGACATTTCTAGATACTGCCACAGATCTAGATACTGATACAGACATTCCCAGACATTGCCACAGACATTTCTAGGTACTGCCACAGACATTTCTCTTCAAAATTAGTGAAAATGAATAAAGCATAGTAATCATTGATTAAAGGGAATTCTAGAATGTGGAAAAGCTTGGGTTAACAGATCCTTGACTGTGGATACCTTCATGGAAGTGGTTTTTTTCTTTTTTTCTGTTTTCTGGGTGCTTATTCTGTTATTTGAGTAGTGTTTCTTCCTAAGACATGACGTTTGTTTGTAACTAAGTAACTCTTTAAACTATTTTCCCCACCACAGAAGATTAAGAGCTCTTAAAACCCCTCCTTTCATTCCCTGCTGGCTTGGCTGCTTTCAAACTAAACAGATACAATTCCTTTACCTGGTGGTAAATATAATTCATGTCATTAGACTGAAGTCATAGCCACAAATCTCTGTGGGATAAGCCACGTATCTATCCATTTGACAAGAACAGATTGTGCAGATCTTCTGCACAGCATGCTTAAGTTAATAATAATGTATTATATTTTTCAAAATTGCTAAGAGAACCATGTAGGTGCCATTACCCAAAAAATGATAAATATGTTACAGGATGGTTTAACTTGATGTAAACATTATAAACAACACATTTATCAAAACCTTACATTATTCTCCATAAATCTGTAGTTATTATTTGTCAGTTGAAGATAAGCCCTTTTTTGAGCCAGGCTTGGTGGTGCCCATCTGTATTGCCTGCACAGCAGAGACTGGGGCAAGAAGATAGTGAGTTTATGGAGAGTCCGGATTACTCAGTGAGACCCTAACTCAAAACTGGAAAGCTGACTTTCTTGACCTAAGGCTCCTTATAAGGCTTCTGTGGCACAAACTCTCAGTATTCTTAGCAGTTTGTTGTTTGAAGGAGATGAACTGCAAGGCATGCTCTTACAATCCTAGTAAGACTTGTTCTCAGTTCAAAGGAGCTCTCAAGGTATTCACTTAGATAATTCTCAAGTTTTAACAAAGGAATCTTACAAACCCACTCTGGACATGCTTTTTCTCTTGAGGCCTGTTCTTATTTAAGTACTTTTTTGAAAGCTCAAAAAAAAATGACTCTAGATCCCTTATATTTCTTCTAACATCTAGTTGTACATTTAATACCCACACTATTCTGTCTGGAAATATCTTTAGCTAGATAATCAGATCTATATTTATAACATATATATTTTCTATCTTCACATTACCATGATAGTGGATGAAATTTCCACCATCTTCTATATTGCAACAAATGCTTCCTTCTGCTTTCAGTCTTGCAAGCATCTTCTTGAGACCCTTCCAAGTTTCTTCCTGGTACTTGGTCCCAGAGACAATGCTAAAATACTTAGGTGTTGGGGATGCTATAGATTATGTATATAGCTATATGTTACTACTGATTAATTACCCCAAATCTTAGTGACCTAAAGTAACAATAATCAGTTCTTTATCTCTCACAGTTGCCAATGTGGCAAGAATTGGGAAAGGTCTCAGCTGAGCCATTTCAGCTTAGGGTTTGACCTTGGATGCAGTTAAGACAGGAGAAGGAGCTGAAACACTTGAGAGCTGGCTGGATATCTTTCTCTTCTCACCTATTCTCAGAGCTTATTCATTTGCTCTCTCCACATGGGCTCATTATTATTTTTTTTTACACTTTAATTGCCTCAAAGCAGCCAAGCAACTGACATAGAGACTCATAGGTCTAGTTGTACATTCTAGCAAGCCAGAATGGAACATCAGTGCTTATTCTGACCAAGCTTCTAAAATTAATTAGTGCCAGTTTAATCGTAGTCTGTCAAGTAGGAACAAGTCAAAGGCCCATTCAAGAAGAGATATAGACTCCCATGACCAGGTTGAAAGGAAACTCCAGGATAAGTTTATGATCCCACCCAAGGACCCAAAGAACAGCTACTCTGTAAAGCTTTGGAATATTCAGCTGAACATCAGTTAATCATCATGGATTTATTCTGCATCCATGATCATTTGCAAAAGATGCTATATCTAAAAGAAAAGATAAAAACAAAAACTGAAGGAATATTTAAAATTTGAACTTTAAATATCTTGGTTAAAGGTTCACTTGTACCATAAGTTATTTTTATGATTTCTGTCTTGAAAAGAGTTTTAAGTAGAAAGATGGCCAGTCATGAGTTAACATGTAATCATATATGCCTCCAGGTGAGATGGCCTTAAGCATTTCCATATCAATCATACTTTTCCACAGCCAAAAATGATCCTCTGTTACTATCTTCTTTCTGATAGACAGGCACTATCATCCATCCAGTAATTTACATTGGAAGTTGACCTTGACAATTTGAAATCAATTTTTAAAATGTTCATGTTTGTGTGTGTATATGTGTGTGTAATATTTGTCTGTGTATATAGTTTTGTTTAACGACTGCTTTTTTCCAATAGAATGCAAACATTAAAAAAAATCAGATTTTTGTCTTCTTACTCAATGCCTTCTCCCTACCATTTGCCTTGCACATAATAATAATTCAATAAATATTGGTTGAAATATAAATAGATGAATGACAGGTAGTTAATAAATGTAACTCAGAAATTCGTTCTTCAAAAATCAATGATAAGTGGTCATAACAAGTATATAATCTCAGGATTTGGTGAACTGAGTCAGGAGACTCTTAAGTTAAAGACTAGCCTAGATTATATAGTGAGACTGTTTTAAAAAACAATGATATCAAAATTCTCTCTTGAAAAATAAATGACCTATTGGTATGAATTTTCTGTAAAAATATTATCTTTCATAATCTGCTCAAAAGGCTGAAAATATTGATTTATTTCACCATCTGTCATTAACTAACAAGGGATTATGGTTCCTTTTACTAATTTCAACTTTATTCTGAAAATCTTAGTCAGACTCACCATCCATAACTGCAAAAGGAAATCACTTGTGACTTGATATAGACAAAAGTTCACAAAAGTCAAAGACTTCTAGTGTTTTCCAAATCACATAATTTGTATTCAGACCAACTTGGTCTTGTATCTCAATTTTAACATTCATTAATAATATACCATTACAAAACCATGTAGCAGCTCTTGGCCTTGGTTTCTCTTGTGATTTACAAGGTTGGTATCTCAATGAGACTGACTACATATGTAAGTGTAGTCATAATCAATAAATTATACTTATTTATTATTCATATATATTCATAGGAACTTACAGTATGGAGAAAGGAATTGAAGCCCCCCACCCCAAATTGAGGAAAATCTCTTTAGGCAATAAAAATAGACAGGTTTATAATTAAGCATCATGTAGCCATCATTTCTTTGGAGGATTTTGTCACTGAAAATTCATTGTGTTTGAACTCACACTGTTTCTTAAAGAGGACTAGAGAGTCCATTATGTCCTTGTGCTGATTGAGGCACACTAGCCTTGAGTTCCAACTGAGCAATTTCCAGTTACAGCGGAAGGGGCATTAGATCCAATCAAATAATCTGGGTGTGGAATGTGATGGAAAGATACTTCCCCTACCCCCAGCATTTAGAAATCCTCTATTTCCTCTTTTCTAGGGCATAAGAGTCTGAGACATGGGGTTCACTAAGTATTTTATTTCTCTTTTTTTATTAAAATTTTCAAATTTATTTTACATACCAATTACAATTTCCCCTCCCAACCTCCTCCTGCTCCTTCCTCCCCGTCTCCTCTCCAACCCACCCCCCATCCACACCTCCAAAAGGGTAAGGCCTGCCATGGGGTGACAACAATACATGGCATATCAAGTTGAGGTAGGACCAAACTCCTTCTCCCGGCATTGGGACTAAGCGAGGTACCCCACTATAGGGACCAGGTTCCAAAAAGCCAGCTCGTGTGCCAGGGACAGATGCTGGTGCTACTGCTAGGGCCCCCTCAAACCCTCAAACAGACCAAGCTACACAGCTATCACCCACATGCAGAGGGCTTAGGTCAGTCCCATGGAGGCTCCCTAGCAATGGAATCGAATCAAATCGAAGACACTGACAGTATTTTATTTCTTAAGTACTGTGTTCCTTAATTATATTGAAATCATTTTCTTACAAATTCACAATGTTGCAATTCTGGACAGCTTTAGATTCAATTTATTGCAAATGCAAGATGGGCACATTTAATGGCTGGTAAAACAGATGCACAAAAATAAATAAAAAGTAGCAATAAATCTGTAATGATTTTCAGTGCCACAGCAATACTTTCCATGGAAGACCAAATATAAGATATTATCAAGAGGATATAGAAATTGAATGCATTGAACCTTCAACCAGATGAGTCATTTTCTATAGAAATTTTACAAATCAGAACATAGCAAAATAGGGTATCTAGAGGTATATACTGCTCAGTGATTGAAGAAAGATGGTGGATTGGCAGCAATAGTTAACAGTTCCCAGGTGATTAGAAAGAAGAAGAAGAAGAAGAAGAAGAAGAAGAAGAAGAAGAAGAAGAAGAAGAAGAAGAAGAAGAAGAAGAAGAAGGGAGCTAATCCGAAAATTCTTTCCTATCTGGGAGCATCTGACTTACATTAGTTGGCATAGTCACAGACCATGTATACAAATTGTTCTTTATTTTAGCTTCAGTTTACTTTTGATTCAGTCTCATCTCCATTTTGCTCCCACATAGGAATCTTACCATACTACCATAACATTTTATCCTGAACCTACTAGAAAGTAAATTAATCATTCAAAGTATCAATAACAAATCGGTTGCAGTTATGTTTTTCAAAATCAAAACTATATCCTTTGATATGAATAATTTAAGCTTCCATATTTAATTTAAAAAGCACTGAATAAGTCATAAAAGTAAATAAGAAGACCCTTAATCTAGTATTCATCTCACTTGTATATCAAGAATTAAGTGGCCATTTCCTCACTACAATAGATTAAATTTTTGTGGCAGAGAACATTAAATAACTGATTTAATTAACTATAACTGTACTCCTAAAGCATATTTGAATGAATGAGGAAATGGTTTTCAAGCATATGGGAACCCTCTTAAAATTCCATGTCACTTATTATTCACCAAACATCTATTAAATGGCCATAGTTTGCATGACAGTGTATAAAATACTGATATTCAAACCTGGTATCCTTCTATTCTACCTCTGGTACTTAATTGAAGGAGTTATTCTCTTTATCTGTCTATTCACAGTGTGTGGGGAAAGGCTATAGAAATTATATGAATGAGGTAGTCTGAAAAGAAACATGGATGTGCATATTTGAGGCTTTTTTGTTTTACATACTAAAAACAGGTTACTAGATAACTACCCCTTTGATTTTTTCCACAACTTGGGAACTTAAATGAATATTATCTCACTCATGCAGTGGTATATGCTTAATCATGAATTTCTAAATGGTTCTTTAAATGGGAGAATAGGAATTTGTGAGATTTTGCAGTCATGTAAAGAAGAAAAGCACAGTATGGTAAAGGATTACTTCCACTTGAAAATTATTTTTAGACTAATATTACAGAATTTGCTGTACATTTTAGAGACAGACATTAGAACTCTTCAAACACGTTACATTAGAATCACTGGATATTAAAACCTTCAGGTCCTAAATTCACATTCCCAGAGTGTCTGATTCCACTGGTCTTGAAAGGAATGCAATGAGAAACAGACACAAGTATATTTGCCAAATTCTCCAGCAGCCATAGCAGAGATCCATAGCTCTAGTGCAACCTTCACATTTTTTTGGGTATGAGGCATCTGTGATCTGAAAAATAAAATAATAACTACATTGCCTGAGATCAACACAATTTATAAGCCTCCAAGCTAAATCTAGGACTAAAGTATCCAAATTCCTAATCTGGGTTTCTATAGCATTTTTACATCACTCACATGCTGGTTAATGGTAGTTAGACACATTTGAGTGGATACCTTTTCCCTGCTCAGTAGCCTACTCTCATTCTAGGGAGTGCTTCCCCTGTCTTAACAAGCTGACTCTATTTTCCCTACCTTAAAAAATAGTAGATAGAAAATCTGAGGTTGTCTATAACCAATATGAGGAGTAAGTCCCCACATCCTAAGAAAGTGTGTGCTCCCTTTCTTGCATGAAATAAGTCTTCAGACAGTTATGATAGCACTGTGATTGTTAACACATATGTTTATTCCATAATTTTAGAACATTCATTTGAAACTTTGAACCAATTAAACCATTCACATATTTTTCAATTTAACATTTTCTTTGAATGAGCTACCAATTTTTTATACCTTGTTTTCAACACCTGAGACTCTTCTATGTCTTGTAATCTTTTGGTGAGGCTTACCTCTGAAGTTTCTGTTTGACTTCTTAAATTTTTCATATTCAGCTTTCTTTTAGTCTGTGTTTTCTTTAGTGATCCTATTTCTTTTCAAAATTCTGCTTTCATGTCTTGAACTGTTTTCATTATTTCATTCCACTGTGTTTTTATAGGCTTCATTAGGGTATTTACTTATAACATCCTCTTTAACATCCTTGAACATATTCATAATTGCTATTTTGAAGTCCTTTTTTGTACCTTAGCTAGATTGAATGTGCCAGGACTTACTGCAATAGAGATACAAACTTCTAATAGAGTCTTTGCTGTTGATGTTTCCGTTTTTGAATTGGGGTGTAGCATGAATCTTAAAAGATCTTATTAATAAAAACAAACCCAGAGCCAGGTATTGGGGTGAACGCTGAAAGATCAGAGAAAGAGAACAAGCCTCACCCAACCTCACCTTGCAACTTCTCAGCTGATATTGTTTCCTCAGACTGAAAGGCTCTGAGTCCTCATCTGAATGGATCTCAGCTGAACTGCTGCTAAAAAGCCTAAAAGCTTAAAAAGCTAAAGTTCTGGTCCTCACACCTTGTATGCCTTTCTGCTTCCTGCCATCACTTCCTGGGATTAAAGGCATGTGTCACCATGCCTGGCTATTCCCAGTGTCTTTTTCCTTTTCCTCTTTCTTTTATTTTAAAACAACATACTGGGGTCTATGCATTTGGAGTTATGATGAGTAAGGTGTTTTTGTGGGGTTGATATCTAGTCTTGTCTTTGTGTGGTGGGCGTTCCACTCTTTGGATCATAGGCAAATTTAGTGGCTGTGAAATTCCTGGTAGAGTGGGCTTCTGAGGGTCAGGGAATGACAGAAAGGCATAGAGATGAGCCAGGATGAAAGACTGAGAAGGGCCGCTGAAAGAGTTAAGGGGACTCTGGTTCTGAACCAAGAGGTGGGGTTCCCAGAGAATGAAGGTGGGATGGGAGGAGGGCCTCCTGCAGGCAGGCTACTACAGGACTAAGTCTTGAGAGACAAGAAGAGAGGACAGGGAGGATTGTGAAAATCTCCTACCTGAGTCCCAGCCTAGTGCGGGCTACTGAGGGTCCTTGTAAAAAGGCATGTCTGAGGTTCTGTAACTAAGGAAGGAGTGGAGATGGGTTAGAAGGGAAAGCTGAGAGGGGGAGCTAAGCTAGGTCTTCATCAAGAGTCAGAGTATTAAGGGAATGGAGGTAGGATGGAAGGAAAGTCTCTTTAAAGCAGGCTGTTACAGGAATAAAAATAAGTCTGAATCATTCACAATTTAAGGAAAAGAAATATGATGTAATATTTTAATCTTAACCCAGTTTAACTATTTAGTACTGAGTTCATGCAGTTGTTCACATGGGACCACTCAGATATCAGCATGAATATTCTTTGCCAGATTCCTTATATGATAACACTTTAGATTATCTCTCCCATTGGATTCTGAAAGTCCATACAAGTAGAGTTTTCCTCCCAAATACATTAACTTTCTCATAAAACCTAGCTCAATTCTTGACACAAAATCAACACTCAACAGTTAGTTGCTGAATGAAAACTTCATTAGCTTTTAGTAAGCAATGGGACATTGGTCATTGAACAAACTTGTATAGGACAATCTAACATGAATCAGAGTATGGAAAGATGGCTCTATAAATTAGCAATTTCACAATTACTTTATACAAGAGCTTTGGTCTGATTCATGTGATTATAAATGAGCTGATTAAAGGTTATAATTAATATCCTTTTGATTGCACTAAAGTCATTTATTAATAAGAATAATGAAGAATTAATAGCTAGTACTGTAAACACAGACAACTATCCATGGCTGGTGAAGTCATGGATACTAGAGGATAACTTCTCTAAGTCAGGAAAATTCCCAACCACATTCTAAATATATATTCTTATCCCCACAGGTAAGTGTAGCTTTCACCCCTCATAAAAGAAACTTCATTTTGCAGCAAATGGAGACCATTATACAACTGGTCAAAATATAGAGAACAAATGTTTGTGGGGTGCTTAGCCCCAACTGATACATCTGCAACACAACCCCACTCCTAAGCCTCAGGAAACATCACACAAGAGGGGGTAAAAAGATTAAATGGGCTGGATCACCAGGACATCTGTTGGGAGATAGTATCTTCTATATTTAACAGGGAGCTGCACCCAGAAAAACACTGTGGCCACCTAAACAAAACTGCACAATGACAGCACTAGTTGACATGCCAACATGAATAAGGGAAAAATCTCCCAAGGTTCCACCCCCTAGATGAAGAGTTACAGACAATTAATGGCTTCCAAGAAAGGGTGAATCAATCTTCTCCATGGATGCCTCCTGATAAGTTATCCTATCCCAAATGGTCAGCCTCAAAAATGTACATATGAGAAACACTAGACAGAATCAGCAGGCTGTGTTTACATAAACACACACACATATGTAAGAATTTTCATCAAAGCAGAAAGGGTCATGAATTTGAGAGGGGGTTGTGGGAGAAGTTGGAATGAGGAAGTATAAGGTGAAAATATAGAACTCATGTATGAAATTCTGAAATAATAATAAAATAAGCATAAGTATCAACCAAACAAACAATGAACAACTAATGTTTCTAATGAATGAGACTTCCATTTCCTAGTCTGATTTTCCTGGAGACCAGATATATATGGAAAATGGCAGCATGGTGTCTAATTCACAACTACTATCTCTCTAGCTCAAATTCTAAGTCATTGCCAGCTTGCAATGCAATATTCAGCCATGTTTGGGGCTGTCATCACCAAAGGCACTTTATCACAATGGGCAGTGTTGATAAACCAAGGCTGTCAGGACTCTATTGAACTCCATTATTCATTTTCAAGCAGCATGTCTTTCTCACAGAGGGAAGTAGCATGTGGGTACTAATCTGGCAAAGTAAGACACATGGGAGTCAATCTGTTCTCCTTCCTGAGTTTTGCATGGCCCATCTGAACACATGAACTATAATTTACCCTAACCATTCTGGAGTGCTTGCATATCTCTTTAATCCATGCACTGCCGTCTCTCTCCTCATTATGTACTCAATGATGTAGACTAAAATACCTACTCTTGCCTTTCTTTACCTATGCAGGTCCTCCTATGACTTTAAAACTCCATTTGAATGCACTAGGTACAATCTGTCTTCCTCACTCCATTTGGAATAGATACAGATGAGCTTACATTCATATTATGTTCACAGCTCTCTCCTTGGCACACTTTTTATATGTGACTGAAGGTGCTACAGGGATAGATTTAACAATGATGAAGTAATATTAATACCAAGTTCTCTTGTATTTTGGGAAACATACTGTTATCATTATCAGGTAAGCTAAAAAGTTCAGTAGAAGATTATATATCATTATAAGAAGCAGTAAACAAGCTAAAAACAGAAGATAATTGATCAGTGGCTATTTAGAGATACGTTGGTATCAAGAAAGTCATTTTAATCCCATATTTTAAGCTCTACCACTTGACTCCCCCATTTAACTCAACTATATACTCTGATCCCATTTGTCTCTAGGTGATTTGCCTTTCATACCAAGTAATAGAAACTATTTTCTGTCCCGCATCTAATTTGTGGAGAAATAATCAGCATAAAACATTACTGGCATTGACTAAAATGATATGTTTGAATATGGTAAAGATTCTTACTGGCCAAAGAATCAATGTTAAAAATCAATTCTGGAAATAATGTCTGTGCTACATATATGCCAAATGATGAATATTTAATCTCTACTATATGGCTGAAATGAACTATAGGGCCAGAGGGGAAACAGTGTATAATTAAGGGATTCATCTTAAATCAAATGTTAATGAAAGAACAGAACCATGAATGGTCATTCTAAAAGCACCTAACAAGACCTTAGTAGAAGTGTTTTTGGAGAAAGAAGAAATGAATGAATGTCACTCTTCATATATTTATAGTTTAAAACTGGAGGTTTGGAAACTGGTTTTAAAATAGTCTGATAAAATCTATGGATTAGTAAATAAGATTTAAGAAAGTCAATACTGAATATAGCATAGGTATTTCTACTTGTTAATTAAAATGATCACAAAGTCATTACTTTTATATTTAATTTCTCTGCTTTAAAAGTTAATGAATTATATCTGCACTGTGAATAATTGAATTAAACTCAAAAAGTACTCCCTATTCTAAGAACCTCCTACACCAACAGTTAACTATGATTTATTCTTCTAATTCTAAAGAATTTTAAGAACCTTCCATCAAATTTGACTGACAGTCTGTGCTTCCTGTCTCTATTCTCCCAGGAAGAAGATGTTACTCGTGAAAGTCGTTTTAACTTCAGTGGTTATGGGATGGGTCACTGCCTCCAAGTGAAAGATGGCACAGCTGTCAAGGCTACACCTGCCAATCCACTTCCACAACCCCCAAAAGATGCAGATGCCATCAAGAAGAAGTTTGTAGATCGGGCGAAAAGGATTGACACCATATCTCGAGCTGCCTTCCCACTGGCCTTCCTCATTTTCAACATCTTTTACTGGATCACATACAAGATCATTCGGCATGAAGATGTCCACAAGAAATAGTTGTTCCCTGTTAACCCTGGGACCTTCTTGCCTAAGTGTTGTGCTTGTAAATACACAGTAATATTGTCTTTATATCACTCTGACAGAGAAGAACATTGAGGGAGGGGGGAGGGAGGTCATGAGGGTGGGGTTTCTGGCACCTACATGAAAAAAAGACAAGTTCTATGGGCAGTGAAGAAAACTGCACAAAATTAAGGTGTTGCAGAATCACATGAGCATAACTCCCATTCATAGTCTTTAGCATTGTTCTTTTAGATGACAGATCACTCAGACATGATGTGCAAAGTCAAGTTCTCGAGGGCTGATTAGTGTATGGTTTGACTTGGTTTTGATGAATTCTGGTACTGAAAAGTTAGTTTAATGCACACATACACACACACACACACACACACACACACACACACACACACACACTGAAAAATGCTTACCATCTGACCATAGCGAATAGTCTATAGTAAATTGAGGACCAAACTTTTTCAGGAAAATGCTGCCTCGTTTTTAAAACAAGCCTCCTGAGCTATGATCTTTACAATGTCTGTAATTAGTGTTTCACCCAAGAAATCCTTTTTTGGGTTAAAAATTCTTTCTACTTATCCAGAAAACAACAACAAAATAAACACAAATGACAAAGAACAGATTTCTACTCTACTGTCTGTGTAGGTGTGCACTTTGATATTATTTTTCTTTCCTAGATGTAAATTGGGGGTTTCATTGTGTATTGTGTAATTGACTTACCAGTATATCCTCTTTAAAAAATGCTCATTTTATTTTAGATCGAGTTAGCCTATTATGTATATTTTTTCACTTTGTGTGACTTTAAGTGCCCAAGTGTAACTTAGCTATTGCAGCCGCTCAGCCACAGTATTTATGGAGGTGGTGTGTTCTGAATGGTGTAGCTCAGATTAGCTTGAACTTCCCGTTTCTGCTCTTATTGTAGCTGTAACTACTGTCCTAATGTTGACTGCCCTGTAATTTCTACTTTCAATCCAAGTGAATATCGTTTTAAATATCCTTGATTAACTTTAAAAAATTAAAACTGTACTGTGATTTTCATAACCCGTTGCCTTTTTGGTACCAGAGCTACGTGGTTTGAATCCTGGCTACATGTTTTAAGTAAGAAAAAAAAAAGATGTATTTTTGCTTACTCAACAGACAACCTGTAAAAATATATGGAAATAATTACATTTTACATGTGCTGTAAAAGGGATTATTTTAAGAAAAGCATTTGTTCAATTTCAATAAAGATAAGTGTGCCACTAAGTTATCCAGTGTCTTTCAGTTTTTGTACTAAAATGTAAATCATTTATGTGGCAATAATAACTTGGATGTTCATATGCAATCTTCCTCAAGAACTTGGATCATTTATATAGCTATTGTATTATTTTTCTTTTTATTATATATACTATTTTTTATTCTTGAGAATTTCATACACAATGAAATATGATCATATACACCCTCAAGTTCTTTCCTCAGTCTCTTTAGCATTCCACCCCCAAGGCTCAAAGGCCATTATGGAAGAAGGAGAAAAAATATAAGAATTGGAGGATGAGGAGGGATGCTGTGAACTGCTGTCTGCTGAGCACAACAGAGTGAGAGCTATTATATTTTTTATGCTTATAGTAGTCAAGATACTTTTCTCATTGTAGAAATATAGAAATTGGTCAGGCAGGGTGACACACCTACAATCCTATCACTCAGGAAGAAGAGGCAAAGACAGGATTATCACATGTCCAATGGCAACATGTACTGCATGACAAGTTCCAGGAAAGCTATGTGGTAAAACTCTACAAAATGAGAGACAGACAGACAGACAGACAGGGCAGTATTAGTAGTACCCAAATGAACAAAATTTAAAACTGGGTGCATTGTGTGAGACACTGAAAATTTCCAAGCCACCAACGAACAATAAAATCTGACATTGAAATAAAACTTAAAAGATCAATTGTTCCTGTTATCCATCCCAATTTCTATCAGGAATGGGGATCTAAGATGAAAGTAAAATTCTGAGAACCTAAGAGAAATAGAGTTAACTTATTGTAACCTTTGCAAATTTTTCATAACTAAAGAGATGTGCTAGAACATTCTCAAGAAGATGTTCAGTCATAAGTGAATGTTTATAGCCTTGAAACTTATTTAAATACTGAATTGTTTCTATAGAAAAGGATATTGCAAAGTGGGTAGAATTACAAATTTCGAATCGAAGACTAGCTTAGCTGTCTAACAATGTTATGATCTTAGATTAAGTACTTAACTTCAAGTAGTTTGTAGTTTCAAAAGAGCTGACTAGGGAAAATGAAGTTGAATCTATTATTACCATGCTCAACACATAATTTCTCAAAAGACAATAGTAGAATAGATGCTATTATTAATAGTATAGTATTGGTTATCCTCTGTACAAGACACTTCAGAAGACCTGTCCCTGGCAAACTGACTGTCATATTTTTTTGCAATGTTACCAAAACATGACATGTCTTTTTTTGCTCCTTGACAAACAAGGAGGGTGAAGTCTTTGTTCTCCATTCTTTTCCTCCATTGACAAAATATAAAATTGAGACTACTATTCTTCCTCACGAGTACCTGACTCTAGAAGTGTTGTAGAAAGGACACTGCCCTAGTTTCCTCTCTTTTGCACAAGGAAGAGATTGTGTTTGCATGGGTTTTCCACATGCCCACCAAGCCTCAAATGTCCTGTAGGTATGTGTAGTAATACTAGAAAAATAATGCGTTGCCAATTGGCATAGTCAGGTGAGTTTTCCTCAACACAGAAATCCCAAGGGGTACCCATCTCTTACTGCAGTTTTTAGACAATGAAATGCCTTTTTAAAAACGGTTTTGATTTCCACTATTTACCTTTTAAAAGTTCATCAGGATGACTTCCTCTTGGAAGTTTTTATGGCTTATTCAAATACCTTAGCCCTGAATAGATGCTACAAACCAGATGAGCTGGAGATTTTCCAAAGCCTTTCCTAACAGTTTTAGCATTAAGCTCTTCATCTTTGCCACTGACCAGGAGCACCAAATTCAGAAAGCAAAACTGCCAATAAAGATTAAATGAATATCATTTTACATTTCACTTGTTCCATTAATATCAAATAAAAACACTCTAACCAAAATACAACACAAAATTCCATATTAACAGCTTTGGGATGATATTTTTAAGGATTTATTCATTCCCCAGTTTAAGCATGAAGCCAATTTGTCAGATAAATCTAAATTTTATGTCTACCAGATATTATTTTTAGTATTTCAACCTGTGCCTCAAACATTTTCTTATTGTCACCAATTTGTTTTTTAAATGTGTAATTTGAATGAGCCAAACATTTGCTTTCATCAATCATAAAATAAAATAACAGATAACATCACAACCACTTATTCATTATAGTGCTCTGAAAAATATCAACATTATTTAATGTGGGTAATTTTATTTAAACCTACCTACACTATCCAAATTGGCCTGCTCAAAAACAGTAAATACACACCCTTTGATTAGTACAACCACAAAAGCTTTACGGATTAAGAGTCCTATGTCAAATTATTTTTCATATTAGATTTGACTATCTGCCACAATTTGTTTCTTAATTCTTTGACCTGCATAATGTCACAGTCACTAAACTACCTAAGAAAAGAAAGGCCTGGAAGTAAACGCATAGTCAATGACCCTCCCTCAAGGATGATAAGACAGACTGAAAAAGTAGGCAAACAGTACAATATTCACAATGGAAACGCCGAAGAGAAGTTGCTCAAAATTGTGTATGCAGCACAAATAACATCTTCAAAGTGACTGCAATGTCTTGTGTGACTGAATGGCCCCAAAGATATTCACCTTGAAATCAAGACCAGGAGAATGCAATTTAAAAGGTGTATATTTCCATTTTGATAGAGGGAAAATGACCATGGCTTTGTCACACATGTCCCCACACAAGAAAAGACATATTCTTCCCAATCTGCTGCAAATGCATTTTAAAAATCGCCAGTAATACATTTCGCTCAAACTAAAGGCTGTGTGGATTTGGTGCTTATAAACTGATGAGCCAGCATCTGGCACACACAGTTCTGTAACGAGTGAACGTACACTTACACAGGGAAGCAAAGCTTTAGGATGTCCTTTGTGGAGCATGCTGAATGCTGACCTTTTATGGTAGATCTCAGAACTGTGTGTAATAGATACCTTTTAATAAGCTTGTGGGCAGACTGCAGCTTCACTCTGGCCCCAGGTCCTCAAAATTCATGGAACAAAGGGCCATTCATATGCAAGGATCAGAAATACCCCGCAGTTAAATTCATTAGTGTATGTTTCTTAGAAATAATGATCGAAGATTACAAAGAAAAAGAAATAAAGCGAGGAGAGTAAACTAAAATCCCCTTTAAGACAAAAATCTGATCACACCACTCTGCTTTGGCCTCTGTCGACTTTCTGTCTTATTCTGAGAACAAGCCAGCATCCTTACTGTGATGTGATGAAGCCTGCTTTTCTATCATGTCCTCCTGTTTCTTTCCCATCCAGCATAAGCACCTTGCAGGATCTTGAACAGACAAAGTGCTCTCCACAGGGCATTTGTCTTCACTATGGCACACTCTTCCTAGAGTAGAAGTTGACAAGCCTTTTCTGTATGCTTTTGACAGTTAAGGGTGTAAGGTGTGAAAGTCTCTGTCTTTTGTGCAAGTATTCTCTGCCACTGTAACAAAGAATAGTCACAAACAGTGAAGAAACAAATACATATCACTGTGCTCCATTAACACTTTACTCAAATGGGAAAGCAGCAAACAGATTTGGCCTGCAGGCAGTATGTTAGCAGTAACCCAGTGACCCTCCCTCCATCTCTCCCTCTCCCTCTTCCTTTCCTCCCTACACACACACACACACACACACACACACACACACACACTCACTCACTCACTCACTCACTCACACGGTAGCTCCAGATTACAAAGCAAAAAAAAAAAAAATGTGTTTGTGATATTTTCAAGGTCTATATCTGTGCCTGGCACTTAGTAGCTGTCTAATTGACATAGAAATTGCTCAGTGAATCATAGTTCACTTTTACTAAGGAGCTAATTTAGTGTTTGCACAGGAGGTTTAGAGAAAGAACGAGGAAACCTTTAGTGCCTCATTAGATAAAAATTGGAGGTAAAAGAAATCACCAGATTCTAAATCTATTTTTTAAAAAGACAGATTTGGCTGGGCGTTGGTGGTGCACGCCTTTAATCCCAGCACTTGGGAGGCAGAGCCAAGCGGATCTCTGTGAGTTCGAGGCCAGCCTGGGCTACCAAGTGAGCTCCAGGAAAGGCGCAAAACTACACAGAGAAACCCTGTCTCGAAAAATCAAAAAAAAAAAAAAAAAAAGACAGATTTGTACTAGAGACACACATTTTCAAAAGTTCACTATAAAAATTCCTCAGGGGGTTGTTAACAATCCCACCTGGAATGAGTTCTTATAGTTTCCCATAGACTTTTAACAGAAGCCATGAACATTCTAAGATGGGAGAATTCTGCAAGGTACCCCAGGGGGGTCTCTTGAATTCTTAAAATATTTCTCCTTATAGCTCCCCTGCTGTGGGATATTTGTACACTGTGTGGAGGTGTGTTGCAGTGATTGGTGTAATAAAAAGGTGAATGACCAATAGCTAGGCAGGAGATATAGGTGGGACTTCTGGGCAGAATGAAAGGAAGAGGAGGATTAATCTATGCATGCATGAGATGCCAAGAGAGATGGAGAAGAAACAGGAGGTGCAAGATGGAAGGGAAGTAATGTCATATAATAAAACATAGATTAATATAAATGGGCTAATTTAAGTTATAAGAGCTACTTGTTCCAGCCTAGATTCCACGCTGAGATTCAAAAATTAATAATGTCTCTATGTCATCATTTCTGAGCTGGAAGCCCGAAGAAAGTCCAACTACATTCCCCAGTTAATAACAACTTAGTTCCTCATTATTAATAAGGTCATTCACCCAGGGCAGTATAGTGGCCCTCTTCTTTGTCTGCTGACTACATGGCACTTCAAGAAGCCCAAATGCTTCAGCTCAATGAAGTCAATATTATAATTTATATGTGAAAATTTAAAAATTATATACATGTATTTATATGAAATTTAAAAAAAATCAGCAGTAGTAATGAAAAGGTAAAAAGTGTTGACTCAGGAAAACACAAAATTAATGCATGTCAAACTGCATTTAATTTGTTAATTGATGAAAAACTAGCAAAATGTCAAAATGAGCCCAAAGAACACTTGAAAAAGCTCACATTTAGACTGAATATTAAGGGAGTTTTCCTAGCTTAGACACAGAATGCAGTGATGCCCAGATGATGCAATATCAAGCTTAGCATAACACTAAAGCAGAATTTGTGAAGCATTACTACCTAGTTCCAGGACTCAAGACAAATGTTTCCTTTTCAGTGTTCTTGTGGTCCTGGGACTCCTTTGCTTTTCTGTACTGAGAGGGAAGCCAAGGCCTCACTCACACGAGGCAAGTACACTCTAGTACTAAGCTGTCTCTCCAGATGGATAAATTTCTCTGAAACACAAAAACCTCAAATGTAATACTTAACTATTATGTGGGCACCAGTATCATGTCTTATGCTACCAAAGCCCAGAGAGTTAAAGTGACATGTGGATGTACATTTGGGCTTAGAATCAAAATCCCCTGACTTCTACCCTGCTTTCCCTTCATATTCCAGAAGAGAAAGTTATGGGGGGGGGTAGTTCTTTTCAGTTATTGTAATTCTGCATGATTATTTGTCCATGCTGCTGGAAGACAGCTGCCATGGCCATAAAGACATAGTTTGTGGAATCACATCTGAGTTCAAAGACAGTCTTTTATTTGCAGTGTTCTGATATAAAGCCTTTGTGTTCCAAGACTTGACATAGCACCAAATATAACAATATGTACCTCATCCAATTGCAGATGGGATTGGCTTGTTAAGTACCTGCCACTTAATGACTACAGAATAAGCAGTTTTGATTTCACTTCATGCTTACCTTTAGTTAATAATATTTTATTTTATGAGTTCACTTTTATCATATTTTAATAGCATATATTCATTATATAAAATAACTGGCTTAATTACAGCATTTTCATATAAGTATACCATGCACTTTGAGGTATTCATACCCCATCACCCTCTCCTATTCTCATCTCACCACTTCTACTTGAATAGATTTTACATATGCGAGAAAATACATAATATTTATATTTCTGTGTCTGGCTTATTTCACTTAACACAGTTATTTCCAGTTTCATATAAGTTCCTGAAAACAACATAATTTATCCTTCTTTATAGCTAAATAAAACCCCAATGTGTATACTTAAATTTTTTCTTTATTTATTCATCTATTGATGGACACCTAGTCTGATTCCATAACTTGGCTTTTTGTACCACGGTAACATGGATGACCAACTATCCTTGTCCTATCCTGACTCCCATATATTCAAGAGTACGGAAATGCTTGCTTTTTAATAAGTCTATTCTTGCTTGTTTTACTGTAACTACCACAATTTGCAATCATAATCTAAACATCATAAACGCTATTTAACCTTGTTTAGCTCATGTTAAGTCAATCACGTTGGCAAGACTTGAAAGCTCACAAGTCTTCAACTCTATAGAAATAACTATAGACAACTAAGATATGCTGGGAGAGATAAAAAATGGTCTTCCCATGGGAAAAGCACACCAATTGGTAGTACGATACCAAATGGTCAGCTCTGAAAACATATACATACAAGTAACATTATACAAACTGAGTCAGTTTTATATGTATGTATATATGTATATATATACATTAAAATTAATGAAATAGTCATGGACTTGAAGGAGAGTGGGGAGAATTTGGAGGGAGGAAGAGGAAGGAAGAAATACTGTAATTATAATATCAAAATATAAAAGCAATACTTTTTGAAAGTCAACTGAAAGTAAAAGTATCATACATAGAAAAAGTATGAACAAACTTCTTTGGTAAATGTTTTACTTTCATCTAATTTAGAAAGAAAAACATGTTTGTATATAATGTATTTGTGTTTATTTTCATTTTTTAATGCCTTCTCTCTGAGAGCTACAATGGAAACTTCCAAAGGAAGGAAGCAACCAGCAGTCCTCAAATAGTGTGGCATGACAATACTAAGGTTGCAGTAAAGATGCAATGGTGCATATACCTTGATGGTAACCAACAGCTCTCTAACCAAACTTAAGGACCACTTAACAAGGGAAAAATCATGTATGGTACTAGAAACATAGCCATCTTATTCAGGGCTAGGGAAGAAAAATATTATGTTGTGTTTTTTAAAATAGCTTAAGTCAGCATGACTAGGCAAGTGGGAGAAGTTACCAGAAGGGATAATATGTATCATATGTATGATATATTACCATTAAAGTTTACAAATAGAATTTACATAAATTCTGCAAAATCATCCTGTGAGCACAGTGATACCAGCCTCAGCCCAATTTCTTTCAGTGTCTCACTTTATTCTCCTATGAAATGCAGAAGCAAAACAGTTTTGCATCAAAGGACCTAGTATGGAGCAGGTCTTCAGTACATGATATCCATCATAATTTTAGCACCATCATTATTATCAACAGCATCAGCAGCACCCATCATCATTCATACATAAAACCTTAGCATACCATGGCTAACAGATGGTCCACTGTCCAGGATGTAGATTCTATTATCAGGTACTAGCCATTATGACTATTGACAATGTCTGTAAAATATAAACTATATCTGCTCCATCTCCCTACCTTTCAAGAAAACTATGAGAATTTTTTTAAAATATCAAGTCAAAAGTCTCTGAAAATTGCTCCATAGGTAAGGAAACTGGGGGAAAGACAGGTTAAGCAATTTGTCAATGACATACCACTCATAAATGTCACAATCAGGATAAAACCCAGACAGTATTTCTGCATAATTCACTTTATTACTTACCATTTGATATTGATTCTTCAGTAAAATGAATTATGTTGGAAGAGATGCCACCATTCTCTGTAAGATTTCTGGGTAACGTTTTGAATATTTTAATAGATCTTATCATTTGTGTATTGTAACTGTTTCTTCTGGTCATAACATGTCCTTTGCTGTCTGAGTCAGAGGAATTGTAATTCTCTGCAGAAAGACACCCTGAAGAAATCAAGCTAAGTAACAATCCTTCATAGAGGGTGATGGAGGATCCCAGGGATCATGAGGATCATGTGGTTTAAGAGGCTCACAGGGTGTGCGGGCCTTTAGGAGATCCACAGTAGGTCTTTCCCTTCTCTGAGGCAATATAAAAGGTAAATAATTGCTGTGAATGAGGCTCATCAGTGGTTCAGCTTTTTCTTATGTCATCCATAATGAGGGTGGGACTTCTCAGTGATGTTTTACTGTGGAACAATCTTTTTGTACACTATGAATATGTATTATTCTCATTGTTAATAATAAAGCTGATTGGCTGGCAGCCATGAAGGAAGTATGGGCAGGACAACCAAACTAAGGAAGGGAAGAGAAGGGTGGAATGAGACGCCATGAGCCACCCAAGAAGCAGGGTGCTGGAGGACCTGTAAGCCATGGACCATATGGCAATAAATAGATTAATAAAAATAGGTTAATTTAAATGAAAGAACTAGTTAATAAGCCTGAACCATTGGCCAAGCATTTATAATTAATATAAGCCTCTCAGTAATTATTTGGAAGTGGCTGCCAGACAGTGCAGGACAGAAAAAAAGCCTCCATTTACAGTGTTTCACCTCTAAGTTGCTTAAGGGTCTTTACAATAGTGTATTTGTCTTTGTGTAAGGACCCCAATCAACTCATTGGTTCAGAGGCTGGACTTCAAATCCTTTCTTTGGTCTGTTTGTGCCTTCCCTGTTTATAGTACATGGAAATAGACATTTCTTTAAGTCTCTTAGGAAAAATCATGTGAAAATATCATCTCAAATATGTTTTCTTTATTTCTCTACTATCATCCTATGAAATTTCAAAAGCTGCTGTACAAACTGAATGGCATAAAACAGCAGAAATTTATTACATTATAATTTTGAATCTTGGGTACCAAATCAAGGTGTGAATGTGGCCATGCTGCCTCTAAAATCTCTGGGAAGGTTCCCTTTTTACTTCTTCCTTTCTCCAGTGGTTGCTGCTAGGTACTTCTTTTGCGTCTGTCCTTGTATAGCCATTTTCACTTACTATGTGATATCTCCTGTTCCTTTTATTATTTGGAGTGTGTGTGTGTGTGTGTGTGTGTGTGTGTGTGTGTGTGTGTGTGTATACATGTGAGTTTTCAGGTACATGTGCAGGGTACATGCCTGTGTGTGCATGTGTGTAGAGGCCAGAAGGATAACCTTAGGTGTTATTCCTCAGATATCATCTACCTTTTTTCTTTTCTTTTCTCTTTTCTTTTCTTTCTTCTTCTTTTCTTTTCATTTATTTTTAGGCAGAGTTTTTAACTGGCCTAGAACTCTCCAAATAAGCTAGACTGGCCAGCCAGTGAGACCCAAGGATCTATCTGTCTCCACTTCCCTGGTTCTGGGATTACAAGCATATGCGACCACACCCAACATTTTTAGTGCCTTTTTTTTAACTTATTTTACATACCAACCACAGCCTCCTCTCCCTTTCCCCTCCCATCCCTTCTTCCCACCTCAGAAAGGATAAGGTCTCCCATGGGAGTCAAGAAAGCATTCCACATCAAGTTGAGGCAGGACCAAGTCTCCCCACCCCTGCACCAAGGCTGAGTGGGACATCCTACCAATCCCACCATAGGTAGTAGGTTTCAAGTCACCCACATGCAGAGGGCCTAGGTCAGTCCTATGCAGGCTTCCCAGTTGTCAGTCCAGAGTCAGTGAGCTCCCACAAGTTCAGGCCAGTTGTCTCTGTGGGTTCCCCTTTCATGACCTTGACCCCCTTACTTATACAGTCCCTCCTCCCTCTCCTCAGCTGGACTCCTGGAGCTTGGTCCAGTGCCTGCTCCTGGAACTTCGTCCAGTGCCTGACTGTGGATCTCTGCATCTGCTTCCATCAGTCACTGGATGAAGGTTCTATGATGACAATTAGGGTGTTCACCAATCTGATTACAGGAGAAAGCTGGTTCAGGCACCCTCTCCACTATTGCTAAGAGTCTTAGCCAGGATCATTCTGGTGGATTCCTGAGAGTTTACCTGGAACCAGGCCTCTCCTAAACCCCATATAATGGCCCCCTCTATCAAGATATCTCTTTCATTGCTCTCCCCTCCATCCCTCCTCCAACATTTTTTTTACATGGACTCTGGGGCTCAAACTCAGATCCTCACCTTTGCGTAGCAAACACTTGACTGCCTGAGCCATCTCCCCAGCCCTCCCTTTCCTGATAAGAACACTTTGAAGGGCCTGTCCTAATCTAGTGTGATGCCATCTTAATTCATTGTGCTTGCAAAATCTCTTTTGCCAATCAGGATACATTCTGAAGTTCTGAGTGGATATTAATTTCAGTAGAGAATCTATTCAACCCAGTACCGGTACAGACACCAACTGTTTCTTTCTGGTACCTAGCCCAATGTAAGATACATACATCTTCAGCTATATATAGCTTTAGTGGATAAACATGCAGGCACTGGAGTAAGATTGCCTGGAATAAAATGGTCCTTCTGCCTCTAACAGCTGTGAGCTTTTAGGCAATAGTACTCAAATCTTTAGACCTCAGAGTCTTGATGCTTAAAATGATCCCAATTTCTCAGGATGCTAGTGAGATTTAAATTAGTTCATTCAAGTCAAGTGTTTAGAACAGTAACTAGCTCATAACAATAATAATCAATGAAAATTATTAACATTGTTTTTAGATGACAAATACAAATTTGCTAAATAAACTAATGAAAGCAAGGAGTGCCAGAAAGCACCAAAAGGAGCCAATATCCATGCTGTTAATATTATAAAATATTTTCCCATCAGCTCTTTCTCTGTGCATCAATGAACATTCAATTTAAAAGAGGAAAGGGCTATAAGAGCAAGAAAGGTAAAAGGAAAATGCTTTCCTTCCCTTCCCCCTTGGGGCAAAGAAGAAAAAAAAAGCCATGAAGAAACAGTATTATTTCTAAGAGACCATGCTAGGAAAATGGAATTGCTTTTCAGAAAGTAGAAGATTAATACCTGGAGGGTCTAAAATGTAATTATGGTATTGATCTCAGAAAAACCTTGGGTGGGTCTAGCTATTTTTTTTCTTTATTTTTTTTGCTCTCTGGTATCATTAAAATGGGCTCACATGTCAGGATCCGCAGACTGTGAAGTGTCTGAACTGCATACATCAAGGCAGGCCAAAGCACCCTGTTAATCAGTTCCAAAAGGTATCTCTCAAGGTAACATCCATAGCATGCCAGCATGACTCCCTCTCATCAGGCAATTTTCCTAATGGCTTTAGGAACGGATTTAACAAGCTGTTAAGTGGCAAAGCAACCTTAGGTTGCAAATCTACCTAAAGGTCCTGTGTCCTATCTTCATCCATCCTGTGGGGAGAGTGAAAGAACAGGGTTGAAAATGAGTTAAAGAATATTTTACAGCTTTCTTTCGGCCCCTCTGAGGAGGTGACCTTTTTTTCAAGTTCAAATTGTACCTCCTGTGAAAAGATAACTGAGGTCATTTAAGTTTTAAAGTTTCTTTGAGTGGACAGGTACTCACAAATAGGCCATAAACCACAAGTCATTTGGATTCTGCTGAAAGCTGGGAGGCAAAGGAGTTTGCTTTCCTTTTGCATATGCCCAGGGTGTTGGAGCCATCAAAATCGAACGACCTCTCACTTAGTAACTGTAACTTTTTTGTTTCTGTCCCTTCCAATAAGCTGATAATTTTGCACCCACTATCTTTCACATTTGGCTGGGCAAATACACAGTCCAGTGTTTTAGGATTTCTGATGGCCTCCAAGTCCAATGAAAGAGAGAGATTAATGACTTGAGATGCTGGATGTTAAGGAAATGCCTTAACCATGGCTCATCCTGAATGTATTAGGAGCCCTTTGGGGTAGGTGGCAGAGAACAAGTTGAAGCTTTGTTTTGCTCTTTATTTTCCTTTTTTTTTGAAAATAGATTTTTTTCCTCACACAACATATCCTGATTAAGGATTCCTCTTCCTCTACTTCTCCCAATTCCTCCCCACCTCCCCTCCCATCCCAATCCACTCATTTTCTGTCTCTCATTAGAAAACTAACAGGTTTCTAAGAGGTGGTATGAAAATACAAGATAAAGCAAAAACTAACACATCAGAATTGGACAAACAAACAAACTGAAGGAAAAGCACCCAAGAGAAGGCACAAAAATTATGAATTCCATCAAAACACTAAACTGGAAAACATAATCTGCAAAGGCCCTACACATGCTGCTTCAATCTCTTTGAGTTCATATGAGCTTTGATCATGTTGATTCAGAGGGTCTTGTTCTCCTGGTGTCCTCCATCCCCTTTAGCTTTAACATCCTTTCTGCCTCCTCTTCTTCGGGGTTCCCTGAGCACTTAGGGGAGGGATTTAATGGAAACATACATTTCAAGGCTGAGTGTTCCAAGGTCTCTCATTCTCTCCATGGTGTATCTGTATTTGTTCCAATCTGCTGTAGTAGGATGCTTCTCTGATTATAACTGAGCAAAGCACTGGTCTATGGGTATACCTAAATGTCATTAGGAGTCATTTTATTGCTACGGGTTTTGTTTGTTTGTTTGTTTGTTTGTTTAGACTAGTATCATTTGACTTTACCCTAGGTCCCTGGGTTGTCTAGTCTCAGGTTCTTGGTCATACAAGCAGTGTTGGGTATAAGTCAAATCAGAGAGTGGTTGGTTACTCCCACAAGCTTTGTGCCACCATTGCTCTAGCATGTCTTGCAAGCAGGACACCATTGTCAATTCAAGGGTTTGGGTTTACATTTCTCTTTTGCTAGCATACAGAGTATCTTCCTGTGCCACAGATGCTAGAACATAGGGTGAATATATATATATATATATATATATATATATATATATATATATATATATATGCATCAGCTTGACTTATCCATGTTCAATGAGTTGTGTGGGTGTTGTCTTCAGCCTTACTGTCAGTTTGTAAAAAGCAACCTATAGTTATAGTCTTGGCAATAGCCTAGGCTGTTTGGGGATTCTCTTGGGATCCCTTTAGCCAACAGCTCAATTGAATCCAACCCGATCCCAGAACTGGAAGCTTCATTTGGGGACAAGAGATGGCCAGTTGGGTTTCTGTCTCCCTCATTATTTGGCAATTACATTTAGATCACCTTCATATAAGTATGTTTTTAGAAAGCTTTACTGTATAAGGTTTCTTTGCTACCCCCTCAAATGGCCTTTAATTTTATGTCTCTCTCCCTATATTGCTTCCCTTGTCCCCTGTCTTCCTTCCCCCTTTCCACTTGATCCTCCTATTATATGTCCCCATCCATCCATAACTATTCTGTTTCCCTTTTCTAGGGAGACCTATCTGTCTTTCCTAGTCCCTTACTCTATGCCTACCCTCTGTGGTTCTACAGATTGTAGCTTGGTTATCAAAGACTTAACAGTTAATATCCACACCTCAGTAAATACATACCATATTTATCTTTCTGTGTATGAGTTACCTCGCTCATTCTTTAGTTCCATTCATTTATCTGTGAATTTCATGATTTCATTTTTGTTAATGACTGAGTAGTACTCCATTGTGTAAATGTACCATATTTTCTTTATCCAAGGAACCTAAGGAATTTCAAGATTTTTTTCTGTACCCTTTTTTCTCCCTTTTGGGAAATATCCTCCAAAATGGTATGCTATGCCTTGTCTTGCATAATAATCCACAAAATGGGGGTGATTTCTATGGAGAAAAGAGAAAGCCTAAGGTTCTCTAGTATGATTTACAACTCAACAGAAAGGCTTTGCTAACTCTAGAGAACATATTTTTAGAGGCCACTAGCCTGCACATGTGGATTTTATTTTCAACACTTATGCTTTTTTATAATAAAAGGGACACAGTTCCACCATGCAGAACATCACACTCTTGGTTAATTATTTCATGGTGTAATTTTCCTTGCTTTTTAATACCCAAGCTTCAACCAAGTACTTTTCAGTGGATTTGATGATTGAGATATATATATATATATATATATATATATGCCTGAATGTCAACACAATCAAACGAGTGTGTATAAAACTTCTCAAGTTCCATGCCAAATCCAGTTAGCATTTAGAGTGAATTAATTTAGATAGATAAGCAGTTCACATAGACATTTTATTGTCAGAGAGGATCTGTGCTGGAGGTTGCTGGCACTTAGAAAGATATCACTACTTACTGAAAACTATGTTCTTTGGTGTTAAGAAAACAATGTCTTAAGTATTTATATGATGTTAAAGAAACAATGTTTTAAGTAATAATATGTCAAGTAATCATATGACAGTTTGTTCTTTACATATAGAATTTTATGATATAAGGGAAATATGGTTCCAGATTGTCAGGCAACAACTCAATATTTAAAGAGGCAAGATGGCTTAGCAAGCCACTGACATCACCTTAAATCATATGGAAATGGTTCAGTAAGAGAATTTAGAAGCCAGTTGGAAAGCATGAAAAACTCAAGGATTATGCAGGTACACAGACTGGTGAATACCTATAATCCTTTCACTTAGTCAAAGCAAGAGGATTGTGGATTCAATGCCAGCCTGGCCAACATAGAAACATCCCATCTCCAAACAAAGAAAGAAGCAAATAAATGAATGGCAAATAAGAACCATGTAAAACAATATCCTCATGGTATCTTCTGAAGTTTAATATACTTCTCCTATGGCACAGCAACTCTTCTCTGAAATATACAAAAAATGAATATATACCATTGCCCAAACTTAAGTATCAGAAAGTTTGGAATAGCACTATGCACAGTGACTGTCATAGTCAGTGTTCTATTGCTGTGAAGAGATACCATGACCACAGCAACTCTTCTTTAAAAAAGAAAAAGCATTTAATTGGGGCTAGCTCACAGTTTCAGAGGCTTAATTCATCATCATCATGGTGGGAAGCATGGCGGCACACAGTCACCCATGATGCTGGAGAAGTAACTGGGAGTTCTACATCTGGATCAAGGCAGCAGGAAGATAGAGACACTGTCCTGGCTTGAGCATCTGAGACCTCAAAGCCACCCCCAGTGACATACTTCCCCCAACAAGGCCACACCTACTCCAACAAGGCCACACCTAATCTCTCTAAAATAGTGCCATTCCCTGATGACTAAACATTCAAATACATAAGCCTATGGAACACATTCTTATTCAAGCCAGCACAATGGCTAAAAATCAGAAACTATATTAATGCCCACTAAAATGTAAAAGTACTTTGTGGTTTATTTTGTACATATTACTACAAAGCGGTGAAAATGAAAATTACACCTTTGTTTAACAACATAGGTGAATCTTACAAGTCCATACTAAGCAAAAATATAATGGAATACCTATTTTGTGGTTCCCTTTATTTAAAGATCCAAACAAGTAAAATGAATAGGTGCTGTTAGAAGTCAGAAGTATCATTACCCTTGGAAGGAACTGATGAATAGGAATAGATATTAGGCTAGTTTGTGGGGTGCAGGAAATAGTATCTTTTTAGATGGGGGTGCTACTTACAGGAGCAATCAGATTATAAGAATTCATTATACTGTAAATTTACATCAATAATATCTTTCTAAAGTGGTGAACCCTAAAAGACCTCTAAAGTACTTAGTCTCCCAAATAATACCACATTTTAGAAGGGAAAAAAGAAGGTTCAGCAAAAGAGGGAAGAAACATAAAAGTAAGCCATAAAAAGAGAAATGATGGCAAGAACATAGAGGAAGTTATTGGGTACTAGGGCCTGAGATAGCTACCACTCTTCTAAACTATGTCTCTGCTAGATACTTCAAAATCCTGATAGTTACGAAAGGGTCCAGAACACTTTTTCTACAATGACAATGGCATTCTTATTTTGACTAAGTTTTAATACTGCTTAACATATAAGTCTTCTCTATGGCTATGGGTATGACTTCCAGATTATAATGTGTCTTCTGTTCTAAATGCCACCCTGTCATTTCTGTCAATGTCATTATTCTTTCTTTGGTCATTTTGATATGCTGGGGATATGTGTGTTTGTGTGTGTGTGTGTGTGTGTGTGTGTGTGTGTGTGTGTACATGCATGCACACTGGTAGAAATGATCATTACTTATCCAAATCCTTGCAATTTTACATCATTTGCTTTGATTAGGAACAGGGGTTCCAAAATTATAATGTAAAATTCATTCTCTGCTAATATCATTCCCAGATAATCCAGCTTCTTCAAGAATGATAACATAACTCCAGCCTATAACCACTGTGTTTCTCCTTATTAAACAAACACCTATAAAACCTCATTTGCAGTTATTACATAATAGTAAGTTATCAGTACAATTAAAACTATAAAAATTATTATTAATCATCACATTTTATTTATTTTTAATGATTTTATAAATATTAGCATCAATAGGAATTGTAAGGGATTACCTTCTCATGTAAACTTAGAAGAAAATTGAGGCCTAGAGAACTGAATAATTTGCTTTATGTTTAAATAAAGTTGTAGCAAATGCAAATGAAAGTGCAAGCTTTTCTGATCCCCTCTCTAGCATCTTTTCCAGTGCCTCATACCTTTGAAAGGTTTTTACTTCTTGCCACGTGCAGTTAGCATTAAATGAACATAATTCCAACATTGTTCACTTACTACGGTAATCAAAAGCTTCCAGCTCTAATGTCCACAGGAGCAAATAATTTGGCTTTTACTTAAAACAAATATGTTGAAACAATATCATTAAGCAATATGTTTCATATTTCTTTGGTTACTAAGGTTTCTTTTCACTTTATTTTGAATATTTAAAACTTGAAGGATAAAGAACAGTAAAAAGAACTCCTATACAACTTTATCCAAACTGATGATGCTTTTAACATTTTGCCATAGTTGTATATGTTCTCCCCCTGCCCCACCTCTTTATTTTTCTCTCACATTCACAAGTAAGCTTTCTCAATAATACATTGCATTTATTGTTAACACCACCAGTGTTCTTTAAAATATTTCAGTGTGTATTTTATTTATTTTTATGTTTGTAGAATGTATACATGTATGCTTGTTCAAATGTGTATTATCGTGCGTGCGTGAGTGCGTGCGTGTGCGTGTGTGTGTGTGTGTGTGTGTGTGTGTGTGTGTGTAGAGTACCAAAGTTGATATCAAGAATCTTCCCCTATTGACTCTGCCTTGTTCACTGAAGCAGAATGTCTCACATGAACCCAGAGCTCTCCAGTATGACTATTTTAGATAACCAACTTGTCCTGGAAATGCTACTTCTACCAGCAAAGCACTGAGACTAGGGCTAAGCCACTACACCATCAGTTAGGTTCTGGCCACCCAAACTCTGGTTTTCACAATTACACAACAAACATTTTGACTACTGAGCCATTTCCCCAGCCCTCAATCTGTATTTTCTAGGAACAGAATATTTTTCGTTTATAATAAATTCTCACAATCAAGTTCTCAAATTCAAGGAAATTGATTTTAGCATAATACTTTCACATACACTAAAATGCATATTACAATTTTGTCAATTATTTGAACAATGTCCTTTGAAGAATTTCAGCCATTCAGTCTAATATCCAATCCAGCATGACATTTATACTTGACTTTCACCCTTCTTTAATCCCCTACAACATGAAACAATTCTTTGGTCTTTCTTTTGTTCATGCCATTGATGTTACTGAAAAACAAAGCATTTGATACAATACAGCTTTTAAAACTTAGGTTGTATTGGTTAGCTTTTGATATATAATAAATCACCCCCAAAGTGAGTGGCTTAAAATAACAACAAAAATATCACAATAAAAAATTTCCATTTCTCACTATTCAGTTAGACAGCTTGATAGTTCTGTTTCATTTAGCCAAGCTTGACTGAAGTAGAATAATCTATCAGCAATGTCCAACCTGTGGCCTGAAAACTACATACATTCTAAGAGATGTGAGTGCATTCTAACATGTTCATACATGAAGATTTCATATTATAGTGTTCGAAGATTGGACACCATTGGCAGATGAACTTACTCCCATGCCTGGCAGTCGCCTGAGTAACAGATGTGGTGCTAAGGGTAGCTTGATTCTCTGTCTCTTGTCATGCCTTAGACCAACCTGAGTTCAATAATAGTGTTATGTACAGAGTTCCTGTGCTCATCAAGAATAAGCCCAAGTTCACAAACACTTTTTACATCTTTAAATCACATTAATAATGTCTGATTGGCCAAAGAAAATCACAAGGCCAGCCCAGATTCTGCGAAAGAACAATGCCATAAAACATAGACCACAATTGAATTATTTGCAGACACTTTATATTCTCCCATAGCATCTAAAGACCTGTGATAAAATATTTATCATGGGGCAAATAACATGCTAGTAATGAAAGAATGAGGAGCAAAGCTTCTCACCAAAATGAGGTCATTACAACTTTAATACGTGTGTGCACGCGTATGCTTCTAATTTAGTTTAGATTTTATGTGATTCCCAAGTATGCAAATGAGTGGGTCTCTGATTCTTGTGCCTTTTCTTGGGCTCTTTTCCTGCTGTTTGTTTGTCCAATTCCTATGTGTTAGTTTTTGTTCTATCTGATTTTACTTTATTATTATCTCTTATATGTCTGTTTGTTTCCTAATGAGAGTCAGAAAGCAAGTGGATCAGGATGAGAAGGAGGGTGAGGAGGAATTGAGAGGGGTAGAGGGAGGAGATCTATAATCAGAATATATTACATGAGGAAAAAAATTGTTTTCAATAAAAGACAAAAATAATGATAAAAATAAATAATAAGCCCAATCCTCAGAACCACAGAGGACAGCTACAGGGATGTTATGTGTATATGCAATGCATATATATACACACATAACATGCATATAATATGTACACATTTAGCTTGTATATGGACATGTACATGCAAGCATATTATTATGTCTATATACCTATATGTATATATGTACATAAACACTAGATTCACATCTATGTACTTATGCATGAATACAAAATACATACAACAAATATGAATGTTACATATGAAAAAAATCTTTATTTTTTAAATAGTAGTCTATCAAAAAAAGGCATGAGTTTGGGAGAGGGACATGTTGGGAGGGATATGGAGGAAGTTTGAGGGGGAAAGCAGAGGCAAATATGATCACCTTTCATTGTATACCTCTGACATTCTCAAGAATATAGAAAAACATAAATAGATGTGAGAGTCTCTTCAGAGCAATACAAACTGCAGATGGGAGCCACTGCAATCATTATTTTTAATGTGCTTTGAGCTCATTAACAACTGTGGGGAGTGGCTCTTCTATGAAGTCACTGATGCCCAAGCATAAAGTCAGAGTCATTTCTCATCTCAACCTAAGGAAAGGTTCATGTGTAGCTTGGTCATTCTTGCTCCTCTGAAAGGTGATGTTTCATCTTTCTTGAACTACAACTACAAGCTTAAAGAATGGTACTTCCTCAATAGCTTCAGGTACATGAAGGCCGTTAGGCAAAAGAGGAGACTAAGAGAAAATGTGCTATATTAGAAAAGAACAACAGAGGAAAAGGAAAAAAAGAAACCAAAGTATGTAGAATCTTGTATATTAAAATAACTATGTATGTAATCACAGACCTGATTAAAATTAAGGAAGCTAGATAATATGCATTGTTTCTATGCTCCTATAAAAGAGTTATTTTTAAAGATTTCTAAAATTTATTTATTTTGTTTATGTGTTGTGCCTACATGTATGTCTATGCACCACAGGCGTCATATCCCCTAGAACTGGAGCCATAGATTGGTTGAGTCACTGTGTGTGTGCTAGGAAGAAAAATTAGGTCCTCTGTAAGAGCAACAAGTGCTATGAACCACTGCACCATCTCTACAGCCCCATAAAAGAGCTCTTTACTCCTAAGACTAACCTCCAACATTAATAGTACCTTCTTAGCTTTAAATAAAATAAGATAAAGAACATTTCTCTAGAAATGAGAATAGCATGTTAGACATGTGAAATTCCCTCTCCTGATATATGTAAAAAGAGTTGTAGGCAGCCCTGAGAAAACTGGAAAGTCTCCAAAAAGGATTCACAGGGAGTGGGTAAAGATGAGAACTGTTCTTGGTGTTCAATGCCAAATGACAGTAGCATGCATTTCAATTGATTTTACATTTATCTGACTCTTGTATTGAGAAAGCTATCTCCTCTTCCCACAAAACCCATAGGATGCAAGGAAAGGCTTTTAAGCTATCTGACAGGAGAGTATGATGTTGTTTCTTATAATTGATCATTCATACATTGACTTTACAAACATACTGAGCATTTTGTAAAGAAATGGGTTTCAGAGGGAAAGAAAATTCTTCTTTGTGCTCAAATCACTGCAATCTTAAGAGGAGAAATATACACAAAATTAATGTGCCTATCAATTTATTATAGACATGATTTGTCCTGACAGAATGAGGTATATGAATAAGCAAAAATTTCCTATGCTTTTCTTGTTTTTTTATTAGCAGGTATAACTATACATAATAATGTGTTTCATTATGACCTTTCTAAACATGTACATAATGTGGTTTTGATAATATTCACCCTGTCATTAGCCTCTCTTGTTGTCCTCCCACTCCCACTGATCCCCTTCCTCTTCCCAACTCCTCCTCTTTCCTTTTTTTTCTTTTTGATGACCAAATGAGTTTAATTAGGACTGTTTAAAGGAGCATGAGTGAAGGACTATATACAAGAGCATCGGCAACTTATCACTGACTACACCACTAAAGAAAATACCTCCCTGTCCCGGCCCAAGCTGCTGCCAAGGACCATGTCTGGGTCCATAGTCCTGCTGCAGCTTGAGTCTGTGATTATGTCTATTGTCCCTGTTACCATAGAGGGTAATCGGAAGCATGCTGTGCTGAGCCAGCCCTGCCCTTCACTGGCCCTGGGATAGCTAGCACTGCCCCTTGCTGGATACTGCAGCAGGAGAGCTGGTCCTGCACCTCAGGAGAGATCTCCCCCCCCAACTCACCCCACCCCTAATCCTGCACTTGGGAAAGATGGTCCCACCCCTCACCACAGGTGTGCAACTCACCTGGGCAGCACACTAGAGCTGCCCCTGTGGTCAGGATGCAGGTGATCCAGCCATGAGGGTGTGAGAGCAACAGAGCTAACCCCATCCCCTCCTCGTCTGCCATATGGTGTCATGGGTGAGGGAAAGATGCCCTCCTGCCGCCACCTCTTGCTACCTGTGGAAGGTGAGAGAGCTGGTCCAGGGATCACAAGAGTGAGAGAAATAGCCCTGCCCCTCACCAGCTACATCATACAGGAGAACAGGCTCTGCACCCCACCTCACACTAGAGCTGACACTTGTCTGGGGTGCAAGTGACCCAGCTCTAAGGGTGTGAGAGCAGGAGAGCTGACCTCACCCCACCCCTTGTATGCCACCTACAATAATTGGGAGAGAGGATTCTGCACCTCAACTTGGCAAAACAGTAGAGCTGGCCCTGGTAATGTGAGTGTAGGGGTGATCTGAGGACCTAAGAACAGGAGAACTGGCCCTGCTCCTTGCTGCAGGCTGCATTGGCGGGCTGGCTGAGGCAGTGCTGAAGAGCTCATCCAATAGTGATGATGAGGGAGAGCTCATCTTCATGATAGTGGGCTGACCAACCCAGCTGTCACCCAGGCCCAGAACCAGGGCTATGGGTTGGCCCATCCCAACATCCACCCCATCTGTGAACTGCTGGAGTATGAGAAGGGGACAAACCTACAGACCCCAAACTGCAGGATCCCCAGGACACAGGACAACAACGGGATATCCAAAAGGAGCCCCAGTGAGAGCCCATTTTCGGTGATGTAGCCGAAACTAGAGGCCTTGAGCCCGACCAATGATGTATGGCAATGAATGCTTGCAAGTAAAGATGAACAGACAAAAGTGTAAAGTGTGTGACTCAACATGTCACACTACAGCTTCCATGATGAGATTCTTCTGTTTTGGTTGTTGTTTATTTTTGGGTTTGGGTTTTTTTGTTTTGTTTTGTTTTTGTTTTTGTTTTGTTTCTTTGTTTTGTTCAGTTTTTGGTTTTTCTTTTCAATTTGGTTTTGTTTTGTAGGAGGTTGCAAGAGCAGATGGAGAATGTGAGGAGACAGGGAGATAAGTGGGATTGGAATGCATGATGTGAAACCCACAAAGAATCAATAAAAGTTAAAAAATAATGTCTCCCTCCCCCAGCAACTATTAACTTCATATAGGTTGTCAGGGAGAGATGGGGCCTTCTGAGTCCCCACCCTCAGCAACTGTTAACTGTCTATAAATTCTCAGAGGGGGGTGGGGCTTCAGTAGCCCCTCCCAGTCCCATAACAGAACAATAGAACGTTGAGGAGTCTATCTAGTGTAGGTCTTATGCAGGTCAAATCACCACTTTATGCCCAGAACACAACACTCAAAACACTATGAGTACTGAAAAGATACACCAAGGTAATATTGGAATGCTATCACGAAGGAAAACTTTTATCACATAAAGGAAATTTGTTACATGGTTCCTTTGAGTAAACCACAAGATGAAGGTTCATGGTGGGATACCAAAATTTAAAAAATAGGTCTGGTATTAGAGTTAATAATTGATTCTTAGATATATCACTTACAAATAGAAAAACTAAAAAAAATTGTAAATTGAAATTCTTCAAAATAAAAATGTACACCAAATAGTACAAAAAGTGAAGGGCAAAACTTACAAGAAAGGCAAATGGACAAACTTTTAAAAGTCATTTACCTGGTAAATGTCTCATACTTAGAATATACAGGAAACCTGTACAACACAACAACATAAAAGAAAAATGTTATAGTTAAAGAATTACTAAAGGACTTACTATATGTGTCTCCAAAAATACATATGCGAATAACCAATGTACACATGAAAAAATACTCCGCGTCCTTTACTATTAGAGAAATCCATGTTAAAGCAACGAGGAGATATTTTTTCATGTCATCATAGGATGCTATATTAGTTACTTGTCTTGTAACTAATGCTGTGATAAAATACCCAATGAAAGCAACACAAGAAAGGGCTTATTTGGCCCCACAGGTCAAAGACACAATTCATGATGGTAAGAGAGTCCCAGTTGCAGAAGCTGAGCTTGTTTCATGACCAGTCGAGAAGCAAGGAGAAATGAATGTCTGTGAAGCTTAGCTGACTTCCTCCTTTATCCACCATCCTGGAGGCAAGTCCATTTAGGGTAGATGGGGGGGGGTAGATCAACTGAGGCTTTGTGGTGGTATTGTGTTCCCCAAAATATTGTGCACGCTAATAAACTTATCTGGGGTCAGAGAACAGGACAGCCACAATATTAAATTTAGAGGATAGGCAGTGGTAGCACACACCTTTAATCCTAGCATTCCAGAGGCAGAAATCCCTCTGGATCTCTGTGAGTTTAAGGCCACATTGGAAACAGCCAGGCATGGTGACACACACCTTTAGTCCCAAGAAGTGAGCCTTTAATCTCAGGGAGTGATGGCAGAAAGGTATATAAGGCGTGAGGACCAGAAACTAGAAGCATTTAGCTGGTTAAGCTTTCAGGCTTCTAGCAGCAGTTCAGCTGTGATTCATTCTGGATGAGGACTCAGAGGCTTCCAGTCTGAGGAAACAGGACCAGGTGAGGAATTGGCAAGGTGAGGTAGCTTCTCTGATCTTCCAGCATTCACCCCAATAACTGGTCTCA
Organism: Peromyscus leucopus; assembly: GCF_004664715.2. Classification (NCBI taxonomy): domain Eukaryota; kingdom Metazoa; phylum Chordata; class Mammalia; order Rodentia; family Cricetidae; genus Peromyscus; species Peromyscus leucopus. Next base: position 29,108,225 of record NC_051083.1, read on the forward strand.
GGTTTGATTTTATTAATAAGAACTTTTAAGATTCCTGCTACAAGGCTTTCCCTGTGGCCCCGAGGTAAAGGGAAGCAATGCACCTCTTTCTCTAAAACCAGGAATATGCTTGGTAAAGCAGTAATGTCCTGGATCATGATTTTTGGGGAGCAGTGGCTTTCACATCTTGAGAACCCAACTTTTCATACTAAGGGACTATGGGTATCATCAGGCCATGAATTTAAGAGAAAAGAACACAGAAGTCTCCAAAGCTCTAATAATGAGACTTAATCTTGAATGAAGATGGAATAAAAATGGGAAAAAATGGGATTAACAACGTGTCTTCACATGATAGAAGTGGAAAGGGATGAACCCATTCTCCTAGTCTCTTTTAGAAGGGCCATAAAAACATCCATGAGGGCTCTTCCATCATCATTTAATTTCCTTTTCAAGTTCCTCAACTCTTAATACACTGGTATTTGCCTTTCAATGTATTAATTCAGGGAGATAAACTGAGACCATATGAAGGTCATTTACTTGGGGTAATTCCAGAAATGAAGAGAGCCTAAAGTATCAGAGTAGCAAGTCAATTGAAACTGTGGAAAGGAAATGCTGGCCATGAGAGAGTTTCTCAGAATTTTTGGGATTTGGTAGATTGGGTAAGAAGGTAACCAGGCTGGGAAAAATGATTGGCGAGTTAAGGATAGGTGATAGATTCATGGAGAAAGATGAGAAATTAGTTTCAGAGAGAATTTTTTTGGGAAAGAAAAGTACATATAATCAGCCTTCCATATTTATGCATTCCACATCTTCAGATTCAAACAACTACAGAGTAGTACCTGAAAAAAATTGTATCTGCACTGAACACATAGAGACATTTTCCTCTTGTCATTCATTAAACACTACAATATGGCAAATGTTCATATAGCACTTATGTTGTATTTGGTATCATACATAATCTAGAGATGATATATAGGAAGATGTGCATGGTTTATATGCAAATCTGTGCTACTTTATACAGTAAACTTGAGAATCTATAGATTTTTATATCTATAGGGGATACTGGAATCAATTCCCAGTGGATATTAAGATCTGGCTAACTTTTTAGAGATCTAGATTTCTATAATAAGAATGAAGAAGAGAGTGCTATGAGTATTTACATTCTCTAGACATGATGGGTAAACTGACATAGAGATGAACAAAGAAGGCGTGATGAGACAGTTTGGAAGCAGGGACTCATGGGGAAAGCCTTACTAGAACATGGGGAATAGGTTACTGGATAGAACTACCTTATTGTATGGGGTAGGGTATGTTAACTATATGTCTAACCAGAAAGAATCAAAAGTGCTTGCTTTATGAAAGACTGAATCTCCATTTACAATTTTAATTGAAGTGCTGAGATCAAGATCTCCACAGCTAATAATACTGCTGCTGCAAGCTAAGGTTGCCATTTAGACAACAGTTCTCATCCTTCTATTTTCCTTACAGCAGGGTCTGAAGATGACACACTACAACAGGAATTCAGGACAGCCAACATATGCAAACCAGCAAGTTGGCCAACAGCTACACTTCTGTGAAAACTCAAAAGTAAATCCTAACTATTCCTGGAAAACATAATATAACCATGAAGACTCCTTAGTTCAAAAAAGAATGTCAACACCACTCTAAATAAACTCTTCAGTCAAATGTTGGCCAGGAGTGGTGATTCCTGTCTATAATCTCACACTTGGGAGGCTGGGGCAGAACACCACCAGTTCAAGACCAGTCTGGACTACGTAATGTGACCCTATTAAAAACTAATCATATCTTTGTGCTACTTTCTATTATTTTAATAGTTTCTTTCTATGTATCAGGCTTGCTTCCTTCCAATTCAATCTGTAAATTTTAGATGGAAAGATGTATTATAAAAGAAATTTGATCTTTCATTTCACTTACATTAAATCTCTAATAGTTCCAAAACATAAAGCCTGAATGTTAGCATGGCATACAGTATAGTGAGCAATCTAGCATTGGCCTACCTTTCAGTATTTAGACCACTGTCTTTTCTGTGTATTTGTACTTCAGAGAGTGATCTAAATTGAGCTTATACAAGTAGGACAATGAAAATTGTTGAGCTCTCTATAACTATGTCAGAGGGTTCTCTCCCTGATTTAGAGACCAGTACCTTCATCCTATGATCCAATTCTAGTCTTTGATATCTACTTTATATTGCAGTCACAAAAATCCTACACAAGGTGGTTGGTTCATTGCTGTTGATATATATATATGACACAAATGGAACCCAACCGAGATAATACATAATAGCATGAATAAATTATATTCTAAAAAGTAGCACTATACAAGCACAAGATAAACAACTATAACCCTATGTAACAACATGAATGGCTATAACAAACACTGGGAATATCGGTACAGAAGAGAACACTCTACTTTGCAAGATTAATAAAAACACTGAAACTGTGATGTTTCAGATCAGGACAGGCTTATTCTTGCAAAGACTGAGGGTATATTCTTTCTGGAATGTGATACAAAGAGTTTGTAGGAGTCAACTGCTATTTTGCTTCCATAAATATTCAATTTTTAGATTTTTTTTTTTTTTTTTTGGTTTTTCGAGACAGGGTTTCTCTATGTAGCTTTGCGCCTTTCCTGGAACTCACTTGGTAGGTAGCCCAGGCTGGCCTCGAACTCATAGAGATCTGCCTGCCTCTGCCTCCCAAGTGCTGGGATTAAAGGCGTGCGACACCACTGCCCGGCATAGATTTTTTTATTATATATGTAACCATAGCCTATGCAGAGCATGCTTGTTGACTATGGGAGCTTTGGTATTGCATTTTATTGATTTGGAAATGCAGTACCTCTTGATTAAATTTTCTTTTTTGTTCTTGACAATATCAGACAAGTATATAGTATGTTTTGATCATATTCATTCCCCTTTACTTATCCCCTTCTCACTATATCTAGACCCTTTCTTCTCAATAAGTTTCTTTCTAATTTCCATACCTTTATTTTATAAATTACCCACTGAGATTAATTAGGGTTGCTTGCATGAACACGAATGTGGGGTTATTTACTGACACGTGGCAACTTGCCAGTGAAGAAAAATAACTCCCCCTCATCCCACAGCTGTTAACTCCCAGTAGCTACCCAGGAGTGGAGCCTCTGAGCCTTTCTTTTATCCATTCTGGAATTTTAATAGGCTCAGTCTTTTGCAAGTTTTGTGCAGGAGACCTCAGTTGTTGTTATTTAATTAACAACGTGCCTTGTCATCTTCAGAAGACAGTATTTCACATCCTCCAGCACTTACATTCTTTCTACCTTCTCTTCTGAAATGCTATTAAGTTCTGGAGGAGTAGGGAAGGGAAAGTCCATATACTCTTTAAAGCTGACCATTCAAAAAGCCACTTATTCTCAGTACTTTGAACATTAACCATTGCCCACTGCAGAAGCTTCTCTGACCAAGGAGAACAGCACTAATCTATGGATATAAACATAAATATTTAGAAAACATTTTGGAAACACATCCATTCAGCAAAACAGTGGTAGTAGATTTCCTTCACTTATACCCATGGCTCCCCAGTCACGGATTTTTTAACCAGATTTACAGTACTACATATGAATTCTCTCCTATGGAGCGAGCCTTGAATCCAGTGAAAAAGCCCAAATACAGTCATATTACTATTGTACTAGTGGGCACATCTTATCTGAAGAAGTAGTATTAGGAGGTTACAGCTGGTTATACTGCTGATGTCTTTTCTCCTCCAGTAGCCTGCATAGCACCTTCCATGATTATGAAAGCTAGTGGATAGGAAGGCAGCTCCCAGCTCAGTTCCAGCTTGATGTCTGTATATCTTTCAAGCAAGGTAAGTAGTATCTTTAGGGATATAAAGATATTCATACAATTATTACAAAATTATAAAACTTATTCATACAATTGTGATGGGCAACCAAGAGTAACAGCAATAGGCTGTATTGTCTTGGGGATTTCTGGAGCTTCACTTATGACACTTACCTCATAGGGAAATACCTCATGCTCAGCACTGGGATTTCCATTTACTAACATATGGCTTCTGGGACCAGCATTATCCACCCATGAAGGTCCATTCAAACTCTTTTTTTAATTGTATTTTAATTGGATTACAAAGTGGTGTTTGTATGAGACATTTTGATTTTTAATTTTTCCTAAAGATTTATTTTTATTCTCTATCTGAGTGTTAGCCTACACATATGTATATACACTACATGTACTCCTGGTGCATGTGGATGCCACAAGAGGGCATTTGATTCCCTGGAAGTGGAGTTACAGACTGTTTTAAGCCACCATGTGCTTAATGGAAACCAAACCCAGGTCCTTTACAAGAGCAGTCAGTGCTCTTAACCACTGAGCCATCTCTCCAACCCCAACACTGTTTTATAGATTCTTGGTTTTGGTTAACTCTATCCTCCACCCATTCCATTCCCCTACCCCATATCCTCATCCCCACTTAAACCTTTTCTACCTCAATTATTCCTCCATCTCTTCTCATCACGTGTTCTGCTCTCCCTTGCCCTCCTTAAGGCCTCTTCGACTGCCTGTTTTCATAGGCCCTTTCTAGCTTCCTGATTTCTACAGACATTCCAAATTAAGTATACAAATATAACATTCTGAAATTAGGATACACATAAGAGAAAGAACATGTGGTGTATGCCTTTCTGGATCTGGGATATCCCACTCACAAATTTTCCAGATCCACCATTTTCCTGAAAATTTCATGGTTCCATTTTTCTTTAAAGCTGAATAATCTTCCATTTTGCATATTATATATCACATTTTCATTATATGTTCATTATGCATTTCATTATACATACATACAGTTTTCATTGATGGTCCTCTAGGCTAATTTGATCCGAGAATATAAATATGATGTTTATTTTGTGAAAATTTGTCATGCTAAATACTTAGGATCTGTGCACTTTCCTGGGTGTTATACCACAACAGCTCAAACTTTTTAAATCCTCTGCCTTTATACTCTCACCTTCACCAAGCTAATTATCATTATTCCAATTTTCAATATGATGTGTTCAAGAAGTGTGTTCCTGGATTCTTAGACTACTTTAGTTCATCATTCTGTGTGCTCAAAGTCCCCTGTTGTTCACCTATCTTAACAAGTCTTTGCATTTAATTATAACTACTTGTTAAATTAAGCTTTTCAGACTGGCTCTATATATCCTTTCAAGCTAGTTGTGAAAGTGTATTGTGATTGATATATTGTACACCCCAATAAACTTATCTGGGGGTCAGAGAACAGAACAGCCATAATATTAAACATAGAGGTTAGGCAGTGGTAGCACTGCCTTTAATCCTAGCATTCTGGAGGCAGAGATTCATCCAGATCTCTTGAGTTCAAGGCCACACTGGAAACAGCCAGGCATGGTAATACACACCTTTAATCGCTGGAAGTAATGGTAGAAAGCAGAAAGGTATATAAGGTGTGAAAACCAGGAAGTAGAGACTTTTTAAGCTTTTAGGCTTTTAGCAGCAGTTCAGCTGAGATGCGTTCAGATGGGAACTCAGAGGCTTCCAGTTTGAGGAAACAGGATCGGCTAAGAAGTTCTAGAGTTGAGGTTGGCTATAGCTTGTTCTGTCTCTCTGATCTTTCAGAATTCACCCTGATACTTGGCTCTCGAGGGTTTTTTTTTTTATTAATAAGACCTTTTAAGATACGTGTGACAGTGCATACATAAACTTTAACATAGAGCATGTGAAGGAAGACAACAATATTCCATATCAACCCTGATATTCTGCTGTGCCAAAGAAAGGGTAAAACTACTTATCAATTACGATATCACAAATTACTCTAAACTTATTAATTTAAAACAACATTAATTTATTCTCCTCCAGTCTTTGTGCATCAAAAGTCCAAGTCAGCATTCATCAGCTGGATCTTACACAGTCACAGTGGCTCTGGGGCTATACTCCCAGAATTCTCTCTCTATCTCACATGGTTGGGGCTATGAATCAAATTTAGTTCTTTGTCCCTCTTGGACTGAAATTCCAGCATTCTTGCTTTCAGCTGACAGCTATTCTATGCCCCTAGAGTCTGCCCACATTTCTGGAAGCAGGCTCCCTCATGGGTCTTTCAACATGACAATTTCTTTAAAGTCAGAAAGCAAGACTCTTTTGTCATAGTCACCTATGAGGAACTCATAAAAAGTAATAGAATTAAGAAAATGATACCTTATTACCTTTGTCTTATAACATAAGCTAATCAACACTTTTAAATGTTTAGATACATTATAAATGTGTCCCATTACCTTTGTCATAGTCTACTGAATAGAAGCAAGTCACAGGCTCTTCCAATATAAAAGGGAACTGAGATACATAAAAAAAACATAACATATTAGCGGTTATCTTTGAATTCTGTCTACCACGAAATAGAACTATTTGGAGACAAGGTAAATTTTCCCAGAAACACTTTAGTGTCACGACATAGATGTAGGAGCTAGTCTTTAAGGTGGAGCCCAGTACTTGTGTATAATACTATTACACTTTGTATTGGGCTTTTTTGTGTGTAACCTATGGAATATGGTAGAAGTGGTGTTGTGACTTCTGAGGCTAAATTATGTTTAAAAAATCAATGCAGATCCCATTCACCTGTTTTTCATTCTCAGGGAAGCTGCTTCCATGCCATAAGGACATTCAAACAGTCCTTTAGGTTCATGTGCCAAGGAACTCTGAGATTTACTGCCAATTAGACTGCAAGATAAAATCCATGATGCTAGTACAGTTCAAATTTCAGATAAATAATGAAGAATTGCTCACTGTAAGTATGAGATATACTGCCAAATTATTATTAATCTAAAATTCAAGTGAAACTTGCCATCTTGAATTTTGTTTTTGCATGTATTTTTCTCCTAAATATAGTAACCTTATGTGTCACCAGCTACAAAAGTGACCTAGATTCCTCAGTTTGATCATCTCACTACAGCTGTAACTGACATATTAACTGTAACTTTATGTAAGACCCTAAGCTATAACTTCCTGGGGCAAGTGGCTCCCAGATGTCTGTCTCTGAAAATTCAGACAACTTATGCTTGCCACCTAAAGATAATAAATTTGAGGAGTACAGTAATCTATTATGTGGTTAGAGGGATTAACTCAAAAGGTAACTGCTACCCAATATCTTGGCTGGCTTGCCTGCTTCTTTTATGAAATGCAGTGGTCTAGGATGGTTCTAAAATTTGAGAAGCAAATTCTCTTCTCTAGTTGAGGAGTAAGATGATAGCTCAAAATTATCAGTTAAGGACAAATATTTAGAATGCCATTACAGATTTTACTGTTTAGTAAAGTGGTAGCTGTAGATCTGTGATCTCACTAGCCTTACGTAGCTGGGTAAATTTCCAGTAGCAGGTGTGATTTCCCCATTGTTGAATGGGTCTTAAGTTCAACTAGAGAACTGTTGGTAATTGCCTAGTTATGTGTGCCACTACTGTATATGTAACAACAAAAAAGGAATAAAGTAGCAATCAATTTGAAAGAAAACAAAGAAGGGTCATATGGGAGGGTTTGAAGGGAGGAAAGGGAATGGGGATATGGTGCAATTATATTAAAATCTCAAAAAAGTAATAAAAATCAGTTAAATTGCTATAGAAGCTTGCTAGAACATATACATATATAAAAAGTTTAAATGGAGCTACCATATAATTGGAGGACAAGACCCCTAACTAGACATCATACATCAAGTAAAACCCTGAGTACTTGAAATGTTGACAATGGGTCCCATAGAATCTCACAAACACTGCAGGTCATTACCAATGCTATTGGACATCTTCCAGACTACTAGCAATTGATTGCTGCAAGGAGAAGAAAAGTCAGCTTTCTTTGAGGGCGTGTTATCTGCTATGTCAAGCATTGTCTAGTGCAGGCCACAGACAAATGCCCAGGTGTTTGTTGGCCAACAAAAGGACTGGATAGTTTTAGGGAGAGTGAAAGAGACAGAGGGAGAAACATGAAGTTGGGTGGGCTAGAGAGGATCTGTGAGGAGGGGTGAATTTGATCAAAATACATTGTATAAAATTCTCAAGGAATTGCTAGCAGTCTTTTGTGGGAGTATCTTTGTGGATTTCTGTGGGCCTCTTTAGCACTTTGTTTCTTCCTTTTCTAATGTGGTCTTCAGTTACCATGGTCTCCTATTCCTTGTTCTCCCTCTCTGTTCTTGATCCAGCTGGGATCTCCCACTCTCTTTCCCTCGACCCTCGCCCTTCATTGCTCCCACTCATGTCCAGGCTGTTCATGTAGATCTCATCCATTTCTCCATCATTGGGTGATCCCCGTGTCTTTCTTGGGGTCCTGTTTTCCAGGTAGCCTCGCTGGTGATGTGAGTAGCAGTCCAGTCATTCTTGTTCCACATCTAGTATCCTCCTATGAGTGAGTACATACCATATTTGTCTTTCTGAGTCTGGGCTACCTCACTCAGGATGATTTTTTCTAGATCCATCCATTTGCCTGCAAGCCTCATGATGTCATTGTTTTTTCTCTGCTGAGTAGTATTCCATTGTGTATATGTGCCACAATTTATTTATCCATTCTTCAGTTGAAGGGCATCTAGGTTGTTTCCAGGTTTTGGCTATTACAAACAATGCTGATACAAACATAGCTGAGCAAGTGCTCTTGTGGTATGATTGAGCATTTCTTGGGTATATGCCCAAGAGTGGATCTTGGGGGAGCTTGATTCCCAATTTTCTAAGAAAACACCATATTGATTTCCAAAGTGGTTGTACAAGCTTGCATTCCCACCAGCAGTGGAGGAGAGTTCCCTGAGTTCCACATCCTCTCCAGCATAAAGTGTCTTCAGTGTTTTTGATCTTAGCCATTCTGACAGGCATAAGGTAGTATCTCAGAGTTGTTGTGATTTGCATTTCCCTAATGATTAGGGATGTTGAGCAATTCCTTAAATGTCTTTCAGCCATTTGAGTTTCCTCTGTTGAGAATTCTCTGTTTAGTTGTATAGCCCATTTCTTAATTGGACTGTTGGTCTTTTGATGTCTAATTTCTTGAGTTCCTTATACATTCTGGATGCCGAGAGACAGCCGGGACTGACCTACTCTGGTGATGGGATGGCCAAACACCCTAATAGCTGTGCCAGAAACCCCATCCAAGGACTGAGGAATCTGGATGCAGACATCCACAGCTAGGCCCCCGGGTGGAGCGCTGGGAGTCTAATTAGCGAGAAAGAGGAGGGTTTATATGAGCGAGAATTGTTGAAACCAAGGTTGGATAAAGCATAGGGACAAATAGCCAAACAAATGGAAACACATGATCTATGAACCAAAGGCTGAGGGGCCCCCAACTGGATCAGGCCCTCTGAATAGGTGAGACAGTTGATTGGCTTGATCTGTTTGGGAGGCATCTAGGCAGTGGTACCAGGTCCTGGGCTCATTGCATGAGATAGCTGTTTGAAACCTGGGACTTATACAGGGACGCTTGGCTCAGTCTGGGAGGAGGGGACTGGACCTGCCTGGACTGAGTCTATCAGGTCGATCTCAGTCCTCGGGGGTGGCTTTGATCTGGAGGTGGTGGGAATGGGGTGTGTGCTGGGGGAAGGGGAGGGGAGTAGGAATGGGGAGAACAAGGGAATCTGTGGCTGTTATGTAGAACTGAATGGTATTGTAAAATAAAAGAAAAAAATAAAAATAAAAATAAAAAACAGAAAAAAAATTCTCAAGGGATTAATAAAAACATTATTTTTAAAAAAATCCATAAAGTTTGTCATTTATTAATGAAATGTCTTCATAATTGTTTGATGCAATTAAAGTCAAACAGACTCCTTGTTAAAGAACTCTGCTGGGGGATATCTTTCTGTATGCTGTGAATATGTGTTGCTCTGATTGGTTAATAAATAAAGCTGCAGTAGTCTATGGCAAGGCAGCTTAGAGGCAGGCAGGAAATCCAAGGAGTGAGAAAGGAAGCAGAAAGGCAGAGTCTAGAGAGGTGCTAGTATGGCCAAGAGAAGCAAAATGTGAAAGTACCAGTAAGCCATGGCCACATGGCAACTTACAGATAAATAGAAATGGGTTAAGTTAAAGAGCTAGGTAGTGAGAAGCCTGCCACAGGCCATCAGTTTGTAAATAATATAAGCTTTTGTGTGTTTACTTGTGTACAAGCAGTTGAGGGACCATGGGTGAGAGATTTGTCTGGACTTCAGGGGTAGAGGTGGTAGTGGTGGGGGTCCTGAGAAATTTATGGCTACAGAACTCATGACATTTTCCTTTGTTGTCCATGCTTACTAAGGTTAGCAACAGCAGCTTCAACATAACAAGGCCTGACAGCTTGGTTTAGTCTGAAAATGCTGCTGACATGCAAGTGATGTATATTGTAATTAGAAGGTCTCACAGAAATGGCAAATACACACTACCAAACTAAGAGATTAGGTAGTGTCCATGCTTCTTCTGGAGGAATAAAAAGATGTTTAATAGGATTTATGAAGTGGCAAGATAGCTGAGGGCTAAAAGCATTTTTCCCCCAAGCCTGATGACCTGAGTTTGATCCCAGGGACCCATGTGGTGGAAGGAGAGAACTGACTCTCACAAACTGTCCCCTGACTTTCGTATGCACCCTTGCATGTGTGCACATTCAAGAATGCATACACCAATAAATAAAATGTAATAAAAATTTTAAAAATTGTTTATACATTCTTAAAAGTATACCTAGAAAGAAAAGAGGAAATGGTAAACCCTAGAACTTAAGGAGTAGTTGAGTCTCCACCAAGGGCTGTTCAACTCCCACTTAGGGTATTTGTGAAAATCTAGAAAAATACAGTTGTCACAACTGAGCATGGTAGCTATTTGAAACCTAGTGGATGCTCACTGGGGCAACTACTAAACTAACTACATCTTCTGAATGTACATGGCAGCCCCCATTAAAAAGAGTCATCAGAGTCAAGGTTGAGATGCCCTGATCCAGAGAGGCATAAATGTACTATCTGTTATACTGGCAAATTATCTTACTTCAATCCTCTGGTATTCAGGCTATTTCTACTCTGAGAACATTTAGTTTATTGATCCAGTCTGCACTAGTATATTCATTTATATATCCCTACAATTATTTTTCATTCAATAAAATTGTTTTGAGCTCTTCAAAGTGACAGGTATTGGGAAAAACTAACATGTATAAGAAATTCTTTCTGCTATTAAAGAAATTAGTATGCACCTGCAACTCATATGGGAAATGAGTCAAATATGTGCTGTATTTTTCTATTATGTGTTACATCTGGACTGCAATTTCCCCTCTCTCCTCTCCTCCAAGTCCCTGTCTCCATCTCCCCTTTCCCCCAGAACCACTCCTCCTCTATTTCCCTTCAGAAAAGAGTAAGCCTCCCAAGGATATCAACCAAACATGGCATAACAAGTTACAATAAGACTAGGTACATATCCTAATATGGGTCTGACCTAAGTCTTTGACATATATGTTATGGTTGTGTAGCTTGGTGTTCTTGTTCACTCCTAACAGAGACCCATGGCTGTCTCTGACTCTTTGCCTGCTTTGGGGACCCTTTACCTCCTACTGCATTGTCTTGCGAAGCCTTGATATAAGAGTATGAACATCTTAACTTTTTAAACTTAATAAGCAAAGCTTGATAAAATTGTAACAATGGGTAATTTTCTTTTTTTTTCTTTCTTTTTTTTTTTTTTTTTTGGTTTTTTCGAGACAGGGTTTCTCTTGTGTAGCTTTGCGCCTTTCCTGGAACTCACTTGGTAGCCCAGGCTGGCCTCGAACTCACAGAGATCCGCCTGCCTCTGCCTCCCGAGTGCTGGGATTAAAGGCGTGCGCCACCACCGCCCGGCTGGGTAATTTTCTTAAAGCAAACATTTGAATAACAGTTGGCACAACACTGTAGGCTAGACAATATGTAAAACTATGTGAACATGTGTTTTCATTAATTTACTTTCATTTATCTTTCCTCTAGTACAACATATAGTAATTTGTGAAAAGAGTAAAAACGTTTGTGAAAAACACTGATAGAATGATAGATAAACCTATAATGGTGAGTACAGAACTGTTTTTAGGAGGCATGAATGCCTTTCACAAAAAAAAATGAATCTTGGAAGAAAGACTGAAGAAGCATTTCAAGTAAGTAATGTCAAGGGTCTGTGAGGGTTCTGAACATACCTTGTAGGAGTGCCAATGCTGGTTATATCAGAAAAAGAAACAAATTTCCATCAGAAAATGGGCATATCTGGCAATTTCAAGAGAGGCGTCAGAGGCAAGCAAAGGGAAGGTGTAATAAAAGAACAGTCTGGCTGGTATGTGGGATGTTAGAAGAGGAAAATGAAGAGAGAAGAGAAGAGAGTGAGCAGAGACAGATGAAAAGAACCATGACTTGGGGGGAGGGGAGTGTAGATCAGTAATAGACCACTTGCTCAGCATGTGCATGCCTCTGGGTTCACTCCCTATAACAAAAGAGACATAAAATTTTAAAAGGAAGGAAAATTAAAGGGACAGACACTGTGGGCTGTGCTGCTAGCACGGGCCATGTTAATGTCTGTGGTCCATGCTGCCTCTGAGAGTGATATCTGGGTTTGTGATCCTACTGTAGCTGGAGATTGTGTTCATGTCTGTGACCCAAGTTACCACTGAAAACCATGTAGATGTCTGTGCTCTGTGCTGCTGCCTGAGGCCATGTTGATATAAGTAGCCTGTGCTGCCACCCGAAGCCATGTTGAAATCTGTGGTTTGTACTGCTATACAAGTCTGTGGCACATTCTGATGCCAAAGACTATGTGGAAGACCATGATCCATGCTCCTGCTGACAATAAAGGACAAGGAAGGTACCTTTGCTATGGTATTGATGACTGCAGACTCATAGTTGAGAAACGGGGAGATAGAAGGCCTATACGACAACCCCTACCCCCACCCCTCAAAAAAGTAACAGCCTAGATAGAAAGCCATTGAAGAGAACTCTTAAAAATCATGATAAGGATGCTGAAGTGTAGCTCTCCACAATTTATGGCTTCTTGTGAGGCGTGGATGGGAAGGACTCAGTTTTCTTTATTTTTAACTTTCTATTTATTCTTCCTATCTTATACATCATGCATCTTGATCCCATTCATTTCCCTGTTCCTTCATATTCACCCTCTGCTCTCACAACCTCCCCACAAATAAAATTTAAGAGAAAAAAGAAAATTAAAGGAAAAAAATCTCATCATGGAAGCTGTAGTGTGACACAGTGAGTCACACAGATATGTTTATCCATATATCATTACTATATCTTTGCAAGTGTCCATTGCAAAGAGTCATTGGTCTGGTTTGAGGCCTCTGGATGTTGGACTTTAACTGGGACTCCTGATGTTGCCCTGTGTTTTGGAGATCCTGTAGCTTTGGGTTTGCAGGATTGGCCCCTTCATGTGCACTAGCCGATCACAGATGGGGTAGATATTGAAGTGGGCCAACTTATAACCCTGGTTCTGGGCCTGAGTAGTTGCAGGATTGGTCAGCTTTCTTCTATCCTCACACCAGGGTGTAAAGATGTAGTTGGAAGTTTTACAATGTCCTGCCTAGTCCCACAGCTGCTCAGAACCAATTAAACACACAGAGGCTTTATATTATTTATAATTGCTTGGCCGTTAGGTCAGGCTTATTACTGACTAGCTCTTACACTTAAATTAACCCATAATTCTTAATTACGTTTAGCCACATGGCTTGGTACCTTTTCTCAGTTCTGCCTTGACATCTTGCTTCCTCCATGTCTGGCTGGTGACTCCTGACTCAGCCTTCCTCTTCCCAGAATTCTCCTTGTCTGCTTATCCTGCCTATACTACCTGCCTGGCTACTGGCCAATCAGTATTTTATTTATCAACCAATAAGAGCAACACACATTCACAGCATACAGAACAACATTCCACAGCACTTCCCCTTTTCTGTCTAATCAAAAGGATGGTTTTAACTTTAACATAGTAAAATTACATATATCAAAACAGTTATCAAGCAAGAATTACAGTTACAATATCTAGTCTATATTTGGCAAATTCAAAGAAAATATTTTATTTATCCTATATTTGTGAGTCTAATGTTTCATATGTAACTTAATCTTTTATCATAACTAAGAAAACTTATAATTATAACTATGTAGTCTTCAACTACATCAAAGACCCCAGAAGGATATAATATTATCTAACTAAACAGGAAGTGCATTGTAAGCAACTTTTAAAATTCTGGAAATGACAGAGACAGCTGCTTGCCTAGACAGTCATCCAAAGTTCCTTTGCAACATTGGGGTACCCATCTTCAGTCTATAGACCTAGTGTCTCTCAGTTGCTTCTCTCTGTGTCCTATAGAATATCTAGCAGTTTCCTCTGTGAAGCAGGAACCTGAAGGACCATCTCACCTTGCCAAAGTTCAGTGGTCACCTTCCTATGGGTCCAGTCGATACAACATTTTGTCAAGCAGTCCAGGCAAGAACAGTTTCTTGACCAAATAGCTATTTTTGCCAAGAAGAAGATAGACTCCATATGGAGTGTCTTTGACACCCATCTTCCTCTTTGAAGTAAATCAGTGCTGCCAGGAGTAGACATGTCTCATTGTCCAGAAAGTCTAAGTTTTTAAAATATTTTTTCCATGATAGAGTTTTATATAAAGATAAAGATGTCAATTTTACAATGTGACAAAACATTCCTTCACATACGTTACCTCACAGCTAATAAACTGCAAATCAAGGTATTACACATTCTTTTTTTTTTCTGTTTCTTTTTTTATTATTATTTTATTTTATTTTACAATACTATTCAGTTCTACATAACAGCCACAGATTCCCTTGTTCTCCCCCTTCCTGCCCCCCTCCCCTTCCCCCCAGCCCACCCCCGATTTCCCATCTCCTCCAGAGCAAGGCCTCCCCCAAGAACTGAGATCAACCTGCTAGACCCAGTCCAGGCAGGTACAGTCCCCTCCTCCCAGACTGAGCCAAGTGTCCCTGCATAAGCCCCAGGTTTCAAACAGCTAACTCATGCAATAAGCCCAGGACACTGCCTAGATGCCTCCCAAACAGATCAAGCCAATCAACTGTCTCACCTATTCAGAGGGCCTGATCCAATTGGAGGCCCCTCAGCCTTTGGTTCAAGTTCATGTGTTTCCATTCGTTTGGCCATTTGTCCCTGTGCTTTATCCAACCTTGGTTTCAACAATTCTTGCTCATATAAACCCTCCTCTTTCTCACTAATTAGACTCCCGGAGCTCTACCCAGGGCCTAGCTGTGGATGTCTGCATCCAGATTCCTCAGTCCTTGGATGGGGTTTCTGGCACAACTATTAGGGTGTTTGGCCATCCCATCACCAGAGTAGGTCAGTCCCGGCTGGCTGTCTCTCGGCCATTGCCAGCAGTCTTTTGTTGGGGTATCTTTGTGGATTTCTGTGGGCCTCTTTAGCACTTTGTTTCTTCCTTTTCTCATGTGGTCTTCATTTACCATGGTCTCCTATTCCTTGTTCTCCCTCTCTGTTCTTGATCCAGCTGGTATCTCCTACTCTCTTTCCCTCGACCCTCGCCCTTCATTGCTCCCACTCATGTCCAGGTTGTTCATGTAAATCTCAGCCATTTCTCCATCATTGGGCGATCCTTGTGTCTTCCTTGGGGTCCTGTTTTCCAGGTAGCCTCACTGGTGATGTGAGCAGCAGTCCAGTCATCCTTGTTCCACATCTAGTATCCTCCTATGAGTGAGTACATACCATATTTGTCTTTCTGAGTCTGGGTTACCTCACTCAGGATGATTTTTTTCTAGATCCTTCCATTTGCCTGCAAACCTCATGATGTCATTGTTTTTCTCTGCTGAGTAGTATTCCATTGTGTATATGTGCCACAATTTATTTATCCATTCTTCAGTTGAAGGGCATCTAGGTTGTTTCCAGGTTTTGGCTATTACAAACAATGCTGATATGAACATAGCTGAGCAAGTGCTCTTGTGGTATGATCGAGCATTTCTTAGGTATATGCCCAAGAGTGGTATAGCTGGATCTTGGGGGAGATTGATTCCCATTTTTCTAAGAAAACACCATATTGATTTCCAATGTGGTTGTACAAGCTTGCATTCCCACCAGCAGTGGAGGAAAGTTCCCCTAGTTCCACATACTTTCCAGCATAAAGTGTCTTCAGTGTTTTTGATCTTAGCCATTGTGACAGGCATAAGGTGGTATCTCAGAGTTGTTTTGATTTGCATTTCCCTAATGATTAGGGATGTTGAGCAATTCCTTAAATGTCCTTCAGCCATTTGAGTTTCCTCTGTTGAGAATTCTGTTTAGTTCTAAAGCCAATTTCTCAATTGGACTGTTGGTCGTTTCGATGTCTAATTTCTTGAGTTCCGTATATATTCTGGATATCAGTCCTGTGTCAGATGTGGGGGGTTGGTGAAGATCTTTTCCCATTCTGTAGGCTGTCGCTTTGCCTTGTTGACCGTATCCTTTGCTCTACAAAAGCTTCTCAGTTTCAAGAGGTCCCATTGATTGATTGTTTCTCTCAGTGTCTGTGCTATTGATGTTATATTTAGGAAGTGATCTCTTATGCCAATGCATTCAAGACTACTTCCTACTTTCTCTTCTAGCAGGTTCAGAGTAGCTGGATTTATGTTGAGGTCCTTGATCCACTTGGACTTAAGTTTTGTGCACGGTGACAGATATGGATGTATTTGCAGCCTTCTACACGTTGATATCCAGTTATGCCAGCACCATTTGTTGAAGATGCTTTCTTTTTTCCATTGTACACTTTTGGCTTCTTTGTCAAAAATTCATAAGTGTGTGGGTTAATGTCAGGGTCTTCAATTCAATTCCATTGGTCCACATGTCGGTTTTTATGCCAATACCAAGCTGTTTTTATTACTGTAGCTCTATAGTAGAGCTTGAAGTCAGGGATTGTGATGCCTCCAGAGGTTGTTTTATTGTACAGGATTCTTTTGGCTATCCTGGGTTTTTTGTTTTTCCATATGAAGTTGAGTATTATTCTTTCCAGGTCTGTGAAGAATTATGTTGGTATTTTGATGGAGATTGATTGCATTGAATCTGTAGATTGCTTTTGGTAAAATTGCCATTTTTACTATGTTGGTCTTGCCTATCCATGAGCATGGGAGATCTTTCCATTTTCTGACATCTTCTTCAATTTCTTTTTTCAGGGACTTAAAGTTCTTGTCATATAGGTCCTTCATTTGCTTGGTTAGTGTTACCTTATGTTGTCTTATTACTCTGGCTAGAACTTCAAGTACTATATTGAATAAGTATGGGGAGAGTGGACAGCCTTGCCTCGTTCCTGATTTTAGTGGAATTGCTTTGAGTTTCTCTCCATTTAATTTGATTGGCTGTTGGCTTGCTGTAAATTGCCTTTATTATGTTTAGGTATGTTCCCTGTATTTCTGATCGCTCCAAGACTTTATCATAAGGGGTGTTGGATATTGTTAAATGATTTTCTGCATCTAGTGAGATGATCATGTGTTTTTTTTTTTCTTTGAGTTTGTTTATATGGTGTATTACATTGATGGACTTTCGTATGTTGAACCACCCTTGCATCCCTGGGATGAAGCCTACTTGATCATGGTGGGTAATTGTTCTGATGTGTTCTTGGAGTCTGTTTGCCAGTATTTTATTGAGTATTTTTGCATCAATGTTCATGAGGGAGATCGGTCTGTAATTCTCTTTCTTTGTTGTATCCTTGTTTGGTTTAGGAATCAGGGTAATTGTAGCCTCATAGAAAGAGTTTGGTAATGTTCCTTCTGTTTCTATTATGTGGAACAATTTAGAGAGTATTGGTATTAACTCTTCTTTGAAGATCTGGTAGAATTCTGTGCTGAAACCATCTGGTCCTGGGCTTTTTTTGGTTGGGAGACTGTTAATGACTGTTTCTATTTCCATAGGGGTTATTGGATTATTTAAATAGTTTATCTGGTCTTGATTTAACTTAGGTATATGGTATCTATCCAGAAAATTGTCCATTTCTTTTAGGTTTTCCAGTTTTGTGGAGTAGAGGTTTTTGAAATATGACCTGATAATTCTTTGGATTTCCTCAATGTCTGTTGTTATGTCCCCTTTTTCATTTCTGATTTTGTTGATTTGGATTCTCCCTCTCTGTCTTTTGGTTAGTTTGGATAAGGGCTTGTCTATCTTGTTGATTTTCTCAAAGAACCAACTCTTTGTTTCATTAATTTTTTGTATTATTCTCTTAGTTTCTATTTTATTAATTTCACCTCTCACTTTGATAATTTCCTGGAATCTATTCTTCCTGGGAGACTTTGCTTCTTCTTGTTTTTTAAAACATTTTAAATGCCATATTCTGTAGGTCTTTTAAGTGTTTGAAGATTACCTAATTGAAGTATATCAATATATACCTAGAAAACTTAACTAACATAACTATAACTTTGATTATAGATAACTAATTATTATTCTGTGTTTCTCAACTATACATTACAATTTCAAATGAGTTCCACAAACAAAATGCTTTAAACAAGAGTAGAAATACACATACAATATAACAAAATTAACTTTAAATTTGTATCCATAAACTAAAATCCATAGCAATGTAAAGCATTTTAAGCAAGTTGTTGTTCTTTAAAAGAAGATTCAATAATCTACCCACTTATCCTATCATATCTATATCCTATATTTCTATATAATATCCCCTTTCTTCTTTTAGAAAGAGATTGACTATGACCAATAACACTTTGTAACCAACAGCCTAAACAAAGACAAACATCCATAATCTATTTTTTGGAAATGTGGGTGTAGTGTTCTAGGCTACTTCCTGCTGATAGGGAGCATTGGTAGTGTTTTGATGATCCTGAGATAATTCAAGGTAATGGTCAAGTCCTGGGAAGACAGGCTATAACCTTTGTTGATAGGTAACATCTGTTAAGGTTCAGGAGGTCTGGCTTGATCAAATCTGATCCATCTTAACCTGAAACAAATCCATAGCCTCTTGCTTCCTGTGGAAACAGAAGCAGAGTCTCCTTTCTAAAGCAACATATCCTTAAATCCAAATTTTGAAGTCAAGATACCTTTAAAATACATATATTTATTTAACTTAGCAGCCCTTATAATCAAATGTCTCCAGTGAAAAATCCCAAAGACAATATAATCCAGACTCTCAGTGTGATTTCCATCTTTACATGGCTTATTTTTTATATTACTTTTACTGTCTCTTTGAAAGACAGTTTTGCCCAAGCTAGTTTATCCCTTGCAGCAATGAGCAAGGGGCAGAGTCAGTTCTCCAACTTTCACACCATCAGAATAGGCACTCCCACACTTACACCATCAGGGCCAGCTCTACTGTGTTGCCCTGGCAAAGTTCAGGGTCCACTCTCTTGAGTACTGCAGTTGATAAGGGGAGGGACAGCTCTCTTTCTCTCATGATATCAAAACCAGCTCTCCTATCTGGCACGGGTGGTGAGGGGCAGGGAGAAAGGACATCTCTCCCCTATCCACACCATCATATGGCAAATGAGGGGTACGGCCAGGTCTCCCATGGTCACATTCTAGGGCAGTTCACCTGCTCCCCTCTTATGTGCTGCCCAGGCGAGGTGCAGGGCCCACTTTCTGGAGTGCTGAAGCTGGTGGGAGGAGGGTCAGCTCCCTTGCCCACCTCAGGTGACAAGTCAAGGGGAGGGAGGGCATCTTTCCCTCACTCTCACCACCACATGGCAGACCAGGGTCTGCAGCAAGCTATCCCACTCTTGCACCCTCGGGGCCAGTTCACCCAACCCTCCATCAACAAGTTCAGCTCTACTGTGCTGCCCAGGCAAGGGACAGGGCCTGCTTTCCTGAATGCTGCAGTTGGTAAGGCGGAGGATCAGCTCCCTTGTCTGCCACAGGGGCAAGGGGCAAGGGGTAAAGGGAGGCATCTTTTCCCTTCCACTTCGAGACAAGTAGTGGGAACAGCTCTCGCATGCTCACAACATTAGGGTTGGCTCACCCACACCTCTGCCAACAGGGTTGGCTCTACTGTGCTCCCCAGGCAGGATGCAGGGCCTGCTCTAATGAGTGCTCCAGCTGGTGAGGGACAGGGGCAGCTCTCCTGCACGTATGACCTCAGGACCAGCTCTCCCACCCTCCTTAGGCATGGAGGGGGGTGGGGGCATCTCTCCCCCACCCTTGCCACCATATGGCAGATGTGGGGATGGCCAGATCTCTCACACTGACATTCTCAGAGCCAGCTCACCTGTGCCCCCCTCACCAGGATCGGCTCTGCTGTGTTGCTCAGATGAGGTGGAAAGTCTAATTTCATGAGGCTGAAGAAGGGAGGGGGAGGGGGAGGGCATCTTTCCCTCACCCCCACCACCACACCACAGAGGAGGGAGGCAGTACCATCTATGCCCCTCTCATGTCCTCATAGCTAGCTCACCCGTGCCCCTGTCTACATCCTTAACTGTGCTGCCCTGGTGAAGGGCACGGCCCATTCTCCCATGTGCTGCAGCTGGGGAGGAGTTGGGCCAGGTCATCACCTGCTGCAGTTGGTGAGGGTCAAAGGGAGGAAGGCCTCCTTCCCTCATCCATACCGCCACATGGCAGATGAGAGGGGCATAGCTGCTTTCCCATTCTCATGCCCTCAGGGCCAGCTTTCCCATGCCCCTGTGAACAGGGTCAGCTCCATTGTGCTGCCCAGGTGAGGTATAGAATCCTCCTGAGTGCTTCAACCTATGAGGGACAGAACCAGTTCTCCCTAGTGTTGTAGCCAGTGAGGGGTTGGTGCTAACTCTGTATAGCCCTATCCTCTCAGTCTTTGGTGGTATTAGGAGCCATGGACATCAACAGAGACCTTGGCTACATCAGGGCCATGAACCTAGACATGGGCCCCAACAGCAGCCCAGGATGAAACATCACCATGGCCCTGGGTGGCAATCAGGCCACCCACCTCAGCCTGCTCCTCACCACTTTCACCTCTTCTGATATGCCCCTGTCCTTGAGATATGAACCATAAGCAGGCCCATGCAGGCCCATGTTTTCTCCTCAGAGCCTGGGGCAGATTGTCCCGGGCCTGCACATGGGTCTCCTTGTCCCTCTCAGTCCATTATGGCACTGGGTAGGATCATGCTTCCCCCTCAGAGCCCTGATCAGTCCCAGACTCAATTTTCTTTAAGGGGCTGGCCACCAGTAACTTGATCATCTTCCAGATTATACTTGTTTTCTTGTTGTTGTTCTTCTTCTTATTCTTCTTCTTATTCTTCTCCTCCTCCTCCTCTTTCTCTTCCTCTTCCTCATCCTCATCCTTCTCTTCCAGGTAGGCCACAAGGGTGGAGGATGGACCTGGGAGGACTGGGAAGTGAGTATAATCAGGATTCATGATGTGAAATTCCAAAATAATCACTAAAAATTATGAAAAGAAAAAACAGGACACAATCACACTTTAGATCATTTGAACTGCCCAATGTGATTCTTACATTTGGGCAACGGCCAGGAAGGAGGGAAATAAAAGGATGAGTGCTCAGTATTCCTTCAATTAAAGTCAGTTTTGACAAATCGGGTTTCTTCACTGCCATAACCAACAAGAGTGGGATTCTAGTAGAGGTACCTTAAAACATATCTCTAGAGCACTCTGTAGATATCTGCTTTCTCTTTTTTCTTCTGTGTTCCCCAGCAAGTAAAACCATTCTTATGACTTTAACCTCACAATGTCATAACTTTATACACAATATGATGCTCCCAATTCAGAGATCCCAAGTGAGGAAGCTGACCGGCTCGAATAAGAGCCATCTGTTGAACCAACTCCCAGGATACTGTAAGGTTGTTTTTCATGGCCCCCTGGTAACTCCTAACTCATACTATTATAGAGTGAGAAAGGAGCAATTACTTTTAAAAGGGACAGCAAATAAAAATTTGAATAAAAAGTAATGTGTCTATAAACTAACTGTCCAAAAATAGAGTAATATTCGATATCTTAAGGAATACCAGTATGTGATAATAATAAGTAGCCATTAAAATTTAAATTATGTTCTATAAATTTAATAAGATCGCAATAAATGCCAATATATTTTGTCTGGAACTAGGCAAGCTGACTGTAGAGTTAAATTAGAAAATAGATAAGAATAACTCAGCAAAGCCTGAAAAATAATAAAAGCAACCAAGAATGACAAGTGCGACTATTATTGAAACATATTTATAATGGCACAATAATTTAGAAATATAGAACTGGTCCATAACCAGAAGTACAAATGTAATTGAATAGTCCCAAGATATGGTGTAAAAGCATGCATGGTGATTTATCATTTGACAGAACCACCAACCAGCATCTGAAGCCTGTTGGGTGAGGTTGAGCCTGTTTTAAATAGAATAGGGACAACCAGGTGAAAAAGTGAAATTGGTTCTGTACTTCATAGTGTGCATTGAAATTAACTCCAAATGGATCAGTGATTTAAAACTCTGAATTCCTAAATGTCAAAGAAGACAGAGCCAGACATGGAGACTCAGGCCTATAATATCATTACTTGGGAGGCTGAAGCAAAAGAACTTCCACAAGTTTGAAGCCAACCTGGACCACTATCATGAGTTCCAGGCCAGCCTGGACTACAGTGTAAGACCTTCTCTCAAAATATAAAAATAAAAAAATAAAACATCTAGAGAGAAAATATAGACAATGTCTTTATTCTCTGGGGGGAGAAACAACTTTCCCATGATTTATGGGGGGAAAAAGTACAAATGTTCTAACATATTTTTCACACTCTTAAACATAATATTCAGAAATCTCTCATTATCTCTCCATTTTGTTTGTAAATAAGAACATTCTGCTTTAGGCTTTTCTCTGTATTTCCATTCTCTTATTTCACTCACCTAACCCAGTCCCTTCATTTTGATAACATTTTTTTTTCTCTTTCACTTTCAGCTGTTTCCCCACTTTTGTATATGGCAGTGCCCTCTGCTATATGCTTTCTCTTATCACGCTTTCAGCTAAACATGGGCCAACCATGGGTCAAAAAATGTAAATGGAAAGTCCAAAAATAAACAACTCATAATGTTTAAGTTACATGTCATTCTGAGCAGTGTGATGACATCTAGCACTGTCTTACTCCATTCCAGAATGCACATTATTCATCCCCTTATCTAACATATCCACATATTAGTCCCTCAGGAGCCTTAGTTCTGACATTAACTATTCAAGTGTCACAGTGCTGTGTTCAACTAACTCTTTTACTTGATAATGGCCCCCAAAGCACAGCACAGATGCTTAGAGCTTGGATATGCTAAAGAGAAGCCAAAAATTTCTTCCTTTTGTGGGCCCTCCTTGTTACCTAACCTCTCTGGGGCTGCATGGTTATCTTTTACTTTACAGCTAATATCTACTTATGATTGAGTACATACTGTGTTTGTCTTTCTGAGTCTGAGTTACCTCACTCAGAATGATGCTTTCTAGTTTCATTCTTTACCCATTCTTCAGTTGAGGGCCATCTAGTTTGTTTCCAGGTTCTGGCTATTATGAATAATGCTGCTATGAACATAGTTGAGCAAGTGTCCTTGTGGTGTGATTGAGCATCCTTTGGGAATATGCCCAAGAGTGGTATAGCTGAGTCTTGAGGTAGATAAATTCCCAATTTTCTGTAAAAGCCATATTGCTTTATCAAGGGGTTGTATAAGTTTGCACTCCCACCAGCAATGGAGGAGTGCTCCCCTTACTCCACATCATCTCCAGCACAAGTTGCCATTAGTGTTTTGATTTTAGCTATTCTGACAGGTGTAAGAATCTCAGATTTGTTTTGATTTGCATTTCCCTGATGGCTAATGACGTTGAACAATTCTTAAATGTCTTTTGGCCATTTGAGATTCTTCTGTTGAGAATTCTCTGTTTAGCTCTGTACCCCATTTTTTCATTGGATTCTTTGGTATTTTGATGTCTAGTTTCTAAATTTCTTCATATGTTTTGGAGATCAGCCTTCTGTCACATGTGAGATTGGTGAAGATCTTTCCCATTCTGTAGTCTGCCATTTTGTCTTACTGACAGTGTCCTCTGCCTTACAGAATCTTTTCAGTTTCATGAGGTCCTTTTTATTAATTATCAATCTCAGTGTCTGTGCTACTAGTGTTCCATTCAGGAAGTTTTCTTCTATGCCAATGTTTTTGAGGCTACTTCCCACTTTCTCTTCTACCAGATTCAGTGTAGCTGGATGTATGTTGAGGTTTTTGATACACTTGGACTTGAGTTTGTGCATGGTGACAGATATGGATCTATTTGCAATCTTCTGCATACTGACATTCAGTTATGCCAGCACCATTTGTTGAAGATGCTCTCATTTTCCATTGTATATTTCTGGCTTCTTTATCAAAAATCAAATGTCTATAGGTATGTGGATTTACCTCTGGGTCCCCAATTTGATTCAATCTGTCTATTTTTATGCCAATACCATGCAGTTCTTATTACTAAAACTATGTAGTACAGTTTGAAATCAGGAATGGTGATACCTTCAGAAGTTCCTTTATTGTACAGGATTTTTTTTAGCACTTCTTTTTTTTTCCGTATGAAGTTGAGTATTGTTCTTTCCATGTCTGTAAAGAATTGTTTTGGGGGCTGGAGAGATGGCTCAGCGGTTAAGAGCACTGACTGCTCTTTCAGAGGTCCTGAGTTCAATTCCCAGCAAGCACATGGTGGCTCACAACCATCTGTAATGAGATCTGGCACGTAGGCAGAACATTGTATACATAATACACAATAAATAAATCTTTAAAAAAAAAAGAATTGTGTTGGGATTTTGATGGGGATTACCTTGACTCTGTAGATTGCTTTTGATGATGGCCATTTTTACTATGTTAATCCTACCAATCCATGAGCATGGGCGATCTTTCCATCTTCCAATATCTTCTCTAATTTCTTTCTTCAAAGACTTGAAGTTCTTATCATACAGGTCTTTCACTTGCTTAGTCATAGTTACCCCCAAGATATTTTATATTTTTTGTGAAGGGAAATAGAAAGGAGACTGCTTGATAGGAAAGAAAAAGCTCTGTAAGACAAATTACTAAATGGTCTTATTAATAAAAACCCAGAGCCAGATATTGGAGTTAAAACTGAGAGATCAGAGGAATAGGACAAGCCACAGCCAACCTTACCTCACAGACACCTCAGTCTCCAAAGAGATCTACTTCCTGTATACCAATGCCTATATGCCTTTCTGTTCTGCCAACTCACTTCCTCTCTCCGCCCTGCTATAACACTCCCTGTCTGTCTGTACAAACCTCCAGACCTCTATGGTTAATGCTGGGATTAAAGGCATGTACCACTATGCCTAGCTGTATTCCCAGTGTTACCTTGAAATCACAGAGATCCAAATGGATCTCTCCCTCCCAGGTGATAGGATTAAAGGCATTGCCTGACTTCTATGTTTAATATAGTGGCTAGCTTTTTCCTCTGATCCTCAGATAAGCTTTATTAGGGTGCACAATATTTTGTAAGACACAATATATCACTACAAGGCTCCAAGTTGTAGCCATACCCCAAGCTCAGAAAATTACTTTTCATTTCATAGTAGAGTCTCACTTTGAGCTTACTCTGGGTCACCAACAAGGAAAACCTGTCTGTTTAGGTCTGTGGGCCCTGGTAAACATCCCAGCCAAAACTCAATTTTTTTGCACAATTATATAATCTATTGAGGCATAATAAAATGAAACAAAACAAAATTCTGTACTCTAAGCTTGATCTAGTCCCCAGTTTAAACAATTGGAAAGTTGGATTAATTTGACAACTGTATGGTGTCAGTCCTGTCCAGCACCCACTACTGGATAAAGACCCATAACTTATAAAAAATTCCCTGATCATAATCATAGAAACTCCACAAGGCATTAGAGCATAATCAAATGTTATGATGAGGACAAAAGAGAGATTCTCCACTTTATACCATGTCTCCAAATAAGAACAAAAATTGTAGTGGATATGTCTTCAACACCCACAACATCACTGAGAGAAGTCAGAGCCTGAACACTGAAGAACTAATGAGCATCAGAACATGAATGAAGCTGGATATTTAAGTGTGGTGTGGCAGTATATGCCTACAATTCCTGTTACTTGCAAGGGGTTTAGGACCTAGGATTCAAGGCTCGCCCAAGCAACATAGTAAATTTCAGACCACTGTAATCCACACAGTGAGACCTAATCTCAAAAAAGGAAAGAAAATACTAAAAAAGATTTGTTTATTGGCACATTATATATGCCTTGATAGTTCTTCAAAATCACTGATGTGAGGTTTCAAGGAGAACAGGAGTCCCAGAATTTGAGAAATGATAGAAATAAGGAGGTTTCAACTAAGAAGCTATGCTTCAACTGGAATGTAGTATTTTTTTTCAAAGTGCTCTTTGGTTCATCAGCAATGATAAAGCAAGTAAATCAGACTGATTTGGGTCACTGATCACAGGGAAAATGCCTACCTGCTTCAGGTTGTAAAAAACTTGCCTGCTAAAAACCTGACCAGGGTAGTTAGGATGACTGTGGGGGAAAAGCACTGGGCCAACTGAAACCTTGGCATTATCAGAAATGAACAATGAGACTGGAAAGCTGTGTCTGAACCTCTCTTCCTCATTTGTGAAACAAGGAAAATGTACTGTCAGTAATTTTCAAATACAATTGTCTTCCTTCTAAAATTCCTAATGGGTGTTTAGAACTGCAGGTAATACAAAAATTCTACCTACACTGGTTTTTCTTATACATACGGATGTATGATAAAGTGTAAAATATAAATTAGACATAGTAAAAAGTTAATAACAAAATTAATAATAAATAGAACATGTATAGCAATAAATCTTAGAAACCTGGGACTTATGCAGGGACGCTTGGCTCAGTCTGGGAGGAGGGGACTGGACCTGCCTGGACTGAGTCTATTAGGTCGATCTCAGTCCTCGGGGGAGGCTTTGCCCTGGAGGAGGTGGGAATGGGGGGTGGGCTGGGGGGAAGGGGAGAGGGCAGGAAGGGGGAGAACAAGGGAATCTGTGGCTGTTATGTAGAAATGAATGGTATTGTAAAATAAAATAAAATTTAAAAAAATTATTTGAATGTGATCTATTTCTTAACAATATCTGATTTTGGAAGCACACGTTTTATTTATGTACCTTCCTATACCCATTTATCATTCTAAACGCTGTAAATTAAATAAATAAACAAGCAAACAAAGTATTCTCTTTGTGACCTAGAGGTGATAGGAACTGTCAGATTACAAAATTATTGATGTAACCAACCGTCTTATTAAATAAGAAACTAGAAGCTTTTGGCTGGTTAAGCATTCAGGCTTTTGAGCAGTAATTCAGCTGAGACCCATTCCGGATGAGGACTCAGAGGCCTCCAGTCTGAGGAGACAAGACCAGATGAGGATCTGGCGAGGTGAGATAGCTGTGGCTTGTTCTGTCTCTCTGATCTACCAGCATGGACCCCAATAACTCGCCTCAGGTTTGATTTTATTAATAAGAACTTTTAAGATTCCTGCAACACAAAATAGTAGCAGATCTTTGCCTATTTCTGTTTAGCTCACCTGTTCCAACCTCTGGCTGTCACTTCTCTTTCTTTCTTGGTTATTTTAACCTCTGTGTAATAGG
Organism: Peromyscus leucopus; assembly: GCF_004664715.2. NCBI lineage: Eukaryota > Metazoa > Chordata > Mammalia > Rodentia > Cricetidae > Peromyscus > Peromyscus leucopus. Next base: position 29,135,699 of record NC_051083.1, read on the forward strand.
GACTAAAAGTATCAATTCCAGTATTCTGAAAATTAAGAGAAGACTCAGCACAAAGTAATCAAGCTCTCCGAAACATTCAAACTCCAACAGCTCTTTTCCCTTTGACAGAGCTCTTTCTCGGGTCATAAGATGAGGAACCAGTGAATCTGTAAATCAACTCTTTGGTCTAAAGACCAAGTAATGGTCTGAATAGACTGGTGGAGCGTCCTGTGAACAACATTAACCACTGCCACTCTATAGATCTCCAAGGTCCTTAAGCTCATAGTCACTGTGGCTGACTCCCTTCTACCTCCACCTTGACTGGGGCCTTTCAGTTCCTCTTGCCACACTTGGAACATTATTCAGGCCATCACAGAGGCCAATGACCAGTCTCAGGGAGGGCTATTGACAAAGCAATTGCAAAGTTGGTGCTATTTACTCTTGGAGAAGTGTGGTAGAGCCTGGTATAGAATGGAAGCTAGAAGATGAGGGTTAATTCTGGATCTCAGTAGGCAGTAGTGATCAGGCTTGAAGAGGCCATTACAGACATACTGAAGTACTGGGCTTCCTTCTCAGTCCACTTGATTAGCTTCAGATTCATCCTACCCAGGCAAGCTTTAGCCACTGCCTCATTGAGCTTCCTTGGCAGGAAGTGAGCCCCAACAAGTTATTTGTATGAATGATTCCACAGCTCTCAATCTGTGCCATAACTTAGTGTGGCCCATGGCACAAACCAGGTTGACCATCCAGCCCTCAGGTAGGTGGATGATCTAGTGTTTATATTTTAGGCATCAGTGGACCATCTGTGGCTTGATATTCACCTTCAACATTATTCAACAAATGTTCAACAGTATCCTTGTTAAGACACTTCATATCAATTTCCAAATCCAAGTGTCCAATATTTCACACAATGACATCATCCTTCATCTGTCCTAAGTGCTATCCACAGTGAGTTCCAGGACAGCTGGGGTTACAGAGTGAGGCCTTGTCTCAAAAACAAAAACAAAAACCACAAATTCCTGGCCTAGTATGATATCAAGACAGCCTAGTGTGGGGACAAAGATGTTTTCCTCCTTACAAACTTTATTCATGGTGGTCACATCACATCATTGTCTTCCATTGAAGCTCTCCTGTAGTACATTGATAGGATCAATCTCATTAATGATGACTTGAGTCTAAAAACCTTTCAGGACCTGTACACAGACCTTGCCCACATTGCAATACCCTGATACCACCACCATCTTTCCTTTTATCAAAATCTGTGGCCTGCTTAATGCCATCTATGAGGGACTCCAGGCATCCACAGAGGTTGAAAAACTTGCTATTGGTAATGAATCATTGAATTTGATGGCAGACAATTTTGGTCATCATCTTGTAGAGGCTGTGACCCTGATTCTTGTCTTCTCAGAGATGGCTTGGATGCCTAACAGAAGTTGTGGGTACTTGATGTGACTGAGGTTGGTAAGGTCACCACCATCATCCAGAATCATGTTAGAGAGTCTGTCCTTTAAAATATAGTATCTGCTCAATGTACCACAGGTTCTCTTTACCTGCTTCGCCTTTCTAGTCATACATTGGAATGTCAGCCTTGGCTATCATGATCCTGAGTAGAGAAGATGTTGCATCTAGACCAACCACCACAACTCAGAAATCAGGGCCACCAGTGTCTCAGTGATGACAACACTTTCCACAATCATCTGCAGGTTGCTAATAATGCAGCAGTGACTTGGTGGTTGAGTATGTCTCCCTTATGCACATCTAATCTGGCATGACATTCTTGGCAATGTCCAGGACCTTTCACTCCCAGGCAAGCAGAATGGTCTCTTTGACTTTGTAGGGCAGTTTATCAGACATACTGGCAGTGCTTCCTATCATAATGATGGATTTAGGAGAAGCGAGCTGGGTGGTGTGGGGCAGGCTCCTCAAATATGTTATACTCTAGATCTCAGCAACACCAACATATGTTTTTTCCTTTCCTTATTAAATCTGAAACTTTCTTACCCTTTCATTTAAATGAAGACCTTTATAACTTCTCTTTGACATATTAGGATTGCTGTTATCATTACACTTGTGTTTCTAGGATATAATTAAGTAAAATAAATGTTACCTGAACATGAATACTGATATTCCATGGCAGTTGATGTAATAGCCATGACTAATGGGCAAGCAGATTGTAGAGTATGGATATGCTACACAAAGGAATGACACATGTCTCATGGAAAAGTGCTAGACTTTCTTCACATTACTTAGAATGGTATGGGATTTAAAACATAAACTATCTGTTTCTGAGATTTTCCATTTAGTTACTTTAGACTCTGGTTAGCAGTAAATAACTGAAATTCCAGAAAGGAAACTTTAAATAAAGGTGAATTCCTGTAGTATTACATGGAACATTCAACCCTATGGAGTACCTAAGCCCAGAAGGGTCTCATGGCCCTGGAATACCACCTCCCACCTCTTCCACAGCAACAAGTCTGCTCTTCTATATTTATGGGAGCTACTTCACTAGTTTTCTTTGAAGGATATTTATAGCAGCAAAATAATGTTGGTGAGTGATGTCAATCTGTATGCTGTGAATATATATTGCTCTGATTGGTTTATAAATAAAGCTATTTGGCCAATGGTAAGGCAGAATAAGATTAGGTGGGACATTCTAACTGGAGAGATAGGGGAGAAGAAAAGAGATCTGAGAAGATGCTGCCAGCTGCTAGGGAGCAGCATGTAATGTTACACAGGTAAAGCCACAGAACATATGGCAGCATATAGATTAACAGAAATGGGTTGAGTTTAAGTGTAAGAGCTAGTCAGTAGAAAGTGTGAGCTAATGGCTGAGCAGTTTTAATTAATATAAGCCTGTATGTGTTTACTTGGGTCTGAGTGGTTGTGGACCAGGCAGGACACAGGAAAACATCCAACTACAGAACCAGAAAAACTTCAGCTACAATTGGTGTCAAAACATGGGGCAAGAGTTTCCATCTAAAACCTGAGAAAACTTTTTTTAAAAAAAAAGATTCTAAAATGAAGCAAAAAAACATCTTCCTAGTTATCTCTGTCAGACCAGCCTCAGCCTGCAGTCTTGAGATACTCTATGGCAGGTTCATGGCATGTGGGCTTGACCTGAAGCATGGAGTATTTCTGCTGCAGTATACAGAGGCATCTCAAAGCCTCATATTACACTAAGTGTTGGATTTAGCCTTTGCTAGTACAGACAAAAAAAGGTTTCTATGCTACATGATTCTTTGTTAGAAGTATAGACCCATTGCCTCCCCAGAGTCAGTGGACAGCATGGCTCCCAGAGCTGACAGTGAATTATCTCCACCATGTTGAAAAGCTGAGATGGATGGAGTCAGCAGCCAAGGCTGCTGCTTCAGTACTAGCCACTGCAGTTTAAAGCAATAGATTCACAATAAGGCAGATTTAGGTGGAATAAGACTGTTAATGGTTTACAGTGTGTGTAAAAATGTATGTAAGCTTGAAAGAGAGAAGAAAATGAGCATAGACAGTTATATAAAGAAATGGAAAGTTTTAAAAAATAAAGTCTGTAAAGAGACAGTAAAAGCAGTATAAAAATAAGCCATGTAAAGATGGAAATCACACAGAGAGTCTGAATTATATTATATTTGGGATTTTTAGCTACAGAGAGACATTTGATTGTAAAAGCTGCTGAGTTAAATCAATATGTACATTTTAAAGGTATCTCAATTTCAAAATTTATGTCTAAGAATGTGTTGCTTTGGAAAAGAGCTTCTGTTTTTGTTTCCACGGAAGATGAGAACCTGTGGATTGCTTCCAAGCTAATATGGTTTGACCAGCCAAGACTCCCTGAAAGGTCTCTGATGACACCATGTCCCAGATGATCCAACATCAAGTACTTCAAGGAAGATGATGGGCACTGAAGACACTCTATATGGAGTTTATCTTCTTCATGGCAAAAGTTAGCCATTTGGGCAAGAAACTGTTCTTGCCTGGACTGCTTGACAAAATGTTGTATAAACTGGACATGCAGGACCCATAGGAAGGTGACCACTGAACTTTGCAACGTGAGATGGTCCTTCAGGTTCTTGCTTCACAGAGTAAACTGCCAAATATTCTACAGGACACAAGAAGAGGCATCTAAAAGACTCTAGGACTATTGGCTGAAGATGGATGCCCCAACGTTACAGAAGAACTTTGGATGACTATCCAGGCAGGCAGCTGTGTCTGTCTTTTCCAGAATTTTAGAAGTTGCTTACAATGCATCTCCTGTTTACTTAAGTAATGTTATATCCTTCTGGTGTCTTTAATGTAGTTGAAGACTAGATAGTTATAATTTTCATTGGTTAAGATAAAAGATAATTAGATATGAAACTTTAGATTCACAAATATAGGATAGATTAAATGTTTTCTTTTATTTTACAAAATAAAAATAGACTAGATATTGTAATTATAATTCTTGCTTGCTATATGTAATTTTACTAGATTAAAGTTAAAACCTTCCTTTTGTTTAGAAAGAAAAGGGGAAGTGATGAGGAATGCCTTTTTTATGCTGTGAAAATATGTTGCTCTGATTGGTTGATAAATAAAGCTGTTTGGCCAATGATAAGGCAGAATAGGGTTAGGTGGGACATTCTAACTACAAAGGAGGAAGGAGAAAGGCAGAATAGGGAAGATGCTGCCAGCTGCCACCATGAGAAGCAAGATGTAAAGATACCAGTAAGCCACAAGCCATGTGGCAAAGTATAGATTTATAGAAATGGGTTAATTTAAGACATAAGATCTAGCAAGAAGCCTGAGCAAATAGGCCATATAGTTCATAATTAATATAAGCCTCTATGCATTCATTTGGGTCTGAGCTGCTGCAGAACCACAAGGCTGTGGGAGCCGGGTGGGCACAGGAAAACTTTTAGCTACATAATGTTGTACAATCACTTAACTAAACTAAAGTAGGAATTAACAAGAGAACATTATGCTTAAGCTGTATCGGTTGAACCATGTCAGCAAGAGAGAAGGATAATGATCTGTTAGCTGTTCCACTCTGAACTGTGTGAGAATACACACAAAAGGGTACTCATGAAAGAAGTAAAGAGTTGTCTCATAACCAAGTCATTTTGGGCTGTGTGGGCAACAGGGAGGTGAAGCTAGGGAGATGAGGTGGCAGAGGAGGTAGCGAAAGGAATCAACAGAAGAAGACTACTAGATGTCTGAGGTAGGCTGAAGGCAAGTATGTGATACATAACTGGCACAGCACCAACCCATCTGCTTTCTCCCCTCCATGGAAGAATATCCTTTTTCTGTAACCTGAACATTCATTCCTAGGTCTGAAAGCAGATTTACAAATATAAAATCCATCATTATAATCATTATAATGCTGAAATACTTAAAGGTTTACAAACTCAATTCCCAAAGAGTCAAAGGCCTCTCTTAAATGAAAGTCTATTGGTCACATAACAAACTCACTTTTCACAGGGTCCCTGTAGAAAGTTGTCTCTCAGTTTGCAGTTAGCTATCATCATGTGAGGAGAATTTGAAAATTGGCAATATATTTTTCTAGTATGAGAAAGTAACATATGTTTATCAGTTCAAATTTCTGAGATGCCATTTGCTTTGTTCAATATTACTTTTCAATTCTGTCTGCTTCTAATAGAAACATAAATACTCGGTGCTGAAAACTGAATTCAGAGGATAATTACTGGATTAGTATTAAGTTGCAATTATAGTAATTTAATGATTTCAATTACTTTGACTTTCTCTTTGACAAGGATGACTGAAACAAATTGAAATTGGAACTGATAGGTCATGTAGAGGTAAGATTATTGGACAGCATTTTAGATGGAAATATTCAGTCCCAAATATACCTCATTAGAATCACAGCCACAAAGTACTGCCAATCTTTCCTTATAGAAAGGAGGTTGGCACATCTTGTCTCAGTCAATAACATTCATTGTATTCTTCTAATTTCCAACAAAATGCTATGTAGGAAACAATTGATCATTATCCAATATAATAGTGTTTCAACAGCTGCTTCCAAGATGATAGATTGGATAAAGCAAACCCAATTCAAACTCCAGCTTCTTTCAAGATTCAGATAAGAAACATGTGCATTCTCTAGGTCTCCAAGTCCCACCTCTTGCTCACAGTATGCTCTTCCTAAAATTCTTCCATGTGAAATATGTGAAGTTCCTCCCTCCATTTTTTACAATGTCCAAAACAAAAAAACAAAGAAAAATAACTCTCAAAAAATAAAGGGAAAAAAACTCCCACAATGCAGGAAAAACCATATTATTTAAAGAGGAAAAGGAAGTTATATTTTCAGCATTAGTAGTGTATCTCTGTTTACAGACCCACATGGCATCCAGGGTTGCAGTCAACTCTGACAAGGTTCTGAGCATTTCTAGGATTCAATTTTTCTCAATCAGGAATAATTTTGCTCCTTAAGGGACACATTTTCCAATCTTTGGAGTTATTTTCTGTTTTTAAAACTTGGGAATGCTATAAAGATGTAGTACATACATAGAGGCTAAGGATGCTGTTAAGCATGGTACAGTCAGTGTACAGTATGGCCACCATAACAAAGAATAATCCAGTCCAAAATGCCATTAGTGTTAAAGTTAAGGAGTCCCACCTAACCCAGTTCGGCCTTGATACATCATTTGTCAATGATATTTAGCCATACTAAATATAGAAGCCCATAATTCATTTCTTTGTGTTACATAGTTCAATCTAAAACTACAGCATGGTAGAAGAGCAAAAAAGTTAGCAGAGGCTTGTAAAGTAGGGCAACTTTAGATTTAACCTTAATGGAAGAGCTGTTATGTACTGATTCCCCATGAACCCTCTTTAATTTGCAGAACAATAATCTGTTAAAACTCTGTTTGTTTAAAGAAGCACAACCTGAGACCAAGTGAAGTTTAGCCATATGACCATGTTGCTGCAGATGAGTAAGTAACAAGCCGGTGTTTATCACCAGAACTCTTTCCATCCAATGACATTTGAAAAACATAAGGTGGTATATGACTCATGGCCATCACACACAAAAGGAAATGACAAACCTAGAATTAAGATTCCACTTACCAATTTTGTGTTCTCTCTCTTGGCAAAAAATGTTTGGTTGCTTGCTTGCTTGCTTGAGACGGGGGTCTCATTATGTAAGCCAGGCTGGCCTGGGACTTTCTATATAGAAAACTCAACCTCTGCCTTATAATCTTACTGCCTTAGCTTCCCAAGTATTGAGTTTATGGGTATAAACCACCATACCTGCTTTCAGTGTGCTTTTGTATACAATAGTTTGCCTATTGTCTTTGTTCAGAAGATGCCCCTGGCACCTAACACCACTTGGCCTTCACAGAAGGAAAGCAGATAATGCCCAGGATCCTTCTCAAACATGATCAGCCAACAACTCCAGGTTCTAAAAGTATGAAGGTCTATTGTTCAAGGCACAAGAACAGTTGAGAAATAACTTACTCCTCAGTTCTCCTTTAGGGTCAGTTTGAAGTACTCTCTGAAGCATCACTTGAAATGATACTCTGACTTGTCCTACATCCCCAAGTCCCTCACCATCTTCCCTTGAGTGCACTTCCTTAAGAAATGACATATACACAAATCCTTTCTGGGTCAGCTTCGAGGCATTCCAATCCAATAGATAACTTTTGACTTGGTTTGGTGGTTTATACTGATTGCCAGTTTGAGAGGGTCTAGAAATCACCCTGCAGACAAATCTCTGGGAATGTCTGGGAGGCATTTTTAAAGATTAGGTTAATTGTCAGACTGAATAAAAAGGAAAAAGTGAGTCAATTACCAGCATTTATCACTCTCTGATTCCTGAGTATGGATGCAATGTGAGCAGTGTCTTTATGGCCATGACATCATACCTTCCCTGAGTGTGACCTGAAACTGCAAGCCAAAGCAAACCCTTCCTTACTTAAATTGATTTTGTCAGATATTTTGTCATATGTGGGAGTCCACAAAGGTGTTCTCGTGAGATCTGAGCTTGCTTTACACAGCAGGGCTGCATTAGGGGATGGCTTGACCACATACATGGTCACCAGGTGTCTGGGATAGTCTGTACTTGGCTGTGCTGGGGGAAGGTCTTTTGTTCCATCCCTTGGCGTCTCTATAAAATCCCTTTAGTAGAGACAGAAGGGGCCAGTGGGCTTGGACTCAGGCCCACCCGAGGCTATCCTGTGTTTTCTATCTGTCTCTCTCCTCTATATTTCTATCTAAATATTCCTCATTTCTTTCTGCTCAAGAGGACCCTGGGGTGGAAAAAGAAAGGGATGATCTCCCTCAGTCATACAAATGAGACAAGTAATTAATACATTTGGGAACCAAGCTGTTAGGATATTTAAAAGAAGAAAAGGGCATTTAAATGGACTTTGGAAGATGCTACAGAGTGAATAAATTTCCTTCAAAATTAGGATGTAAACAATGTGATAGTACTAAGAAGTTAGCCTTTAAGAAAATGGTTGGAACCTGAGTCTCTCTCTCTCTCTCTCTCTCTCTCTCTCTCTCTCTCTCTCTCTCTCTCTCTCTCTCTCTCTCTCTCTCATGTGTGTGTAGGGGGGGGGGGGGCTTGGCTACTTTTTTATTGCTATAAAGAGATATTATGACCAGGGCAACTTATAGAAGGAAGAGTTTCTTGGGCAGTTTTGCTTACAGTTTCAGAGGCTGAGTCCATGACCATTATGTCAGGGAGCATGGCAGCAAGCAGGCAGGCATGGTGCTGTAACAGTAGCTGAGAGCTTGCATGTTCAGATAACAACCATGAGACAGAAAGAGAGCCAACTGGAATGACACTCCAAGTGATATACCTCCTCTGACAAAGCTACACCTAATCCTTTGCAAACAGTTCCACCAACTAGGAACAAAACATACAAACATATGAACCTGTGGGGACCATTTTCATTCAAACCTCCACATTGATCCTCCCTCCCTGTATCTCTCTGTGCAAATATATATATATTAACTTTTAGACAAAAAGAGAGGAAATGTAGTATTGTATTCCCCCAAATATTGTGCATTCTAATAAACTTATCTGGGGTCACAGATAGAGCAGTCACAATATTAAACATAAAATATAGGCAGTGGTAGCACACGCCTTTAATCCTAGCATTCCAGAGGCAGAAATCCATGTGTTCAAGGATACAGACAGGCATGGTGACTCATCAAGACTTTAATCCAAGAAAGTAAGCCTTTAATCCCAGGGGAGTGATGGCAGAAAGCAGAAAGGTATATAAGGTGTAAGGATCAGAAACTAGAAGCATTTGGCTGGTTAAGCTTTTAGCTAGTTAAGCTTCAGGCTTTCGAGCAGCAGTTCAGCTGAGACCCATTCTGGATGAGGACTCAGAGGCCTCCAGTCTGAGGAAACAAGACCAGCTGAGGATCCAGTGAGGTGAGGTAGCTGTGGCTTGTTCTGTATCTCTGATCTTCCAGCTTCACCCTAATACCTGGCTCACAGGTTTGATTTTATTAATAAGACTCTCTAAGATTCCTGCTACATCTGGAATAATAATATACATTATTCCAGTTTTTCTGTGTACTTGAAAGACTGCTTCCTCCTGCTTCAGCTTCTTGAGAAATGGGATTACAAGAACATACTACCCTGCCCAGCTGTGGAGCTAGGGGCTCTTTTCTTGCTAGTAGGAATGAGGGTCTTATAATGGTGCCACACAGTATTAGCTACCTTGTCCTTCAACTTTCTGCTATATGAGGGTTAAATATGAAGACCTCCACTAGAAACAAAATCCTGGTACCTTGATCATGAACTTCCTAGCCTCCAGGCCGGTGAGAAAACAAATTTCTGTTATTTATATATTTCTCAGTCTTGTGTATTTTGTTACACCAGCACTAACAAACTAAATCAATTGATTGGGAAGACTTAGAAAGATTTAGAAGAAAGAGGGGCATCAATGACAGTGGCAAGTAAGGTCAGAGAAATAGGGTGTACTCAGGGTAAGCCTAACTAAGGAGTGTTGATATATTCTATGAGCAATAAGAATTATTAATGATTTTTCAGTAAAGGAGAACATTCTTCACGAAGTTGAATCAGCTACATTACATTAATAAACCTTACCTGATACTAACATAATTTATTGGACATTTTCCAAGTCCATTACTTAGTAATGGGGCACTTGCAAGTACAGCACAGTGTTAAAGAAGAAAATGAAAAAATCTTAGGTGTTGATTACTTTCTGCATACAAAAGAGTTTTTGTGCTTTAGAAATACAAGAATATAACAAATGACTGTGGATTGAGATTACAGCCAACCATAAAAAGGATTATTGCTTTCTGGTGGCTAGGGCCACTTATTTTATATATAAAAAAATATTTGTTTCTGTAACAAGCTAATTTTTAAGCATGAAACAAAACTACTTAATATCTCAGAAAAAATACCTTTTTGTTTTATTATTAAGTATTTTCTACGACTTCTTAGCATGTGTCTTAGTTAGGATTTCTATTGCTGCAAAGAGACAACATGACCCTGGCAACTCTTATAAAGGAAAACATTTAATTGGGATGGCTTACAGTTCAGAGGTTTAGTCCATTATCATCATGGTGGGACATGGTGGTGTGCAGGCAGACATGGTGCTGGAGAGGTACCTGAGAGTCCTACATCTTGCAGGCAGTAGGAAGTGAACTGAGTGTCACACTGAGTGAAACTTGAGCAAAGGAGACCTCAAAGCCCTCTCCAACAGTGACATGCTTCTTCCAACAAAACCACATCTACTCCAACAAGGCTACACCTCCCATTAGTGCCACTCTCTTTGGGGAACATTTTCTTTCAAACCACCACACCATGTATTGACAACTAAATAAAGTGTTTAAAAGTTTATAGTAAACTTAAATATTGCCCTAAGTTTCTTCTCTAGTTGTTTTGATAAAATCCCCCAACAAAAGCAACTTAGAGGAAGAAGGGCTTATTTTAGCTCACAACTACAGGTTGCAGTCCATCACTATGGACAAGCCAAGTTATTAGGAGCTAGTCACATTCAGAGCACAAAGTGAAAATAAACAGATGCAGAACTCCTTGTTTTCAGCATCCTGTCTATAGTTTCACAACTAGACCAGGATCCCCTGCCTAAGGAATGGTACATCCCACATTAGGCTGTTTCTTCCCACAACAATTAAAATAATCAAAACAATCTCCCACAGACATACACACAGGACAACCTGGTCTAAGCAATATCAAACTGAAACTCTGTTCCTAGGTGATATTAAAAAGTAATCATCATAAACATCAAAACAGTTTTATGGTTTTTGCCTCCATTATATATGTACATGTAATTAGAAAGGAGTTTCCTACAATGTTAAATCCTAGTTTGAGCCCTAAAAAGCAAGTTATTAATGATAGTCAATTAGAAATTATGTTGATTTTTTTAGTTGTTTAAAGTGTTCCAAAAGAAATTATCTTAAAATGAAGAACATAGAAGGTTTGGTTTATACTTAATGGATATTATTGTAATTCAACTTTAAATTGTCAATACGTTTTTATTTTAAAGAGCTATATAATAATTACTTTATACTTTCCAGGCCAAAGAAATCATTGAAATTATTCATCAATGTATTGACTTTCCATACAAAAGCAATCATAGATAGCATATAAACTAATGAGTATGCTATGTCCAAATCAAACTTTATGGACACTAATGTCTGATTTTCATTGGATTATTACACAACGCTAATTATTTTTTATTTCTAAAATTGTTTAAGAGAGTAAAAAGAATTCTTATGTCACACATATAGCATACAAAACAGATAGCAAGAAGCATATAACTTGAGAATCTGGTGTCTAAATGGGCTGAATCATAGTCTATGGGTGCAGATAATTTATTTGAGAAGTGTGGATAAAGGAAGGAAGAATAAGTAAAGGAGCCTGAGATAGAGGAAGGCATGGTGTGTAGAGAAGAAGAGATAACAGAAGAGAAAGAGAAAGAGGAAAAGGGAGAGTGCAGGGAAAAAACATTAACTAGTATGTTGCTTGAGTGGGAGAAACTAGTAGCATGGTCTCTGGGATGTGCTTCTGAAGGATGAGAGGCTAGTGTCATTACATATCAAGTATAGTCCCCTTCCTTCATGTGGCCCTAGGGTTGCTTAGTCTAGTCTGACTAGTCCAACAATGGCTGTATCCCAGTGTAAAGTCCAAGAATCCAGTAGTTGTTCAGTCCACAAGGCTGGATGTTTCAGCTTGTCTTCAATGTATGCTGAAATCCTGAAAAAGTAGGCTGTTATACCAGTGAAGAAATGAACTTGCCAGCCACAGTGAGACAAAGCAGGCAAAAAGCAAAGACCTTCCTTCTTCCATGTCCTTAATATAGGCTGCCACCGGAAGGTGTGGCCCAGATTAAAGGTGGATCTTCCCATTTAAATAGATCTGGACTTAGAGTGGATCTTCCTACTTCAAATTATTCTATCAAGAAAAATCCCTCGGAGGCAGAGCCAGGCAGATCTTTGTGAGTTCGTGGCCAGCCTGGTCTACAGAGCGATATCTAGGACAGGCACCAAAACTACACAGAGAAACTCTGTCTCGAAAAAAAAAAAAAAAAAAATCTCTCGCAGATGTACTCAGCTGCTTGGGTTTTAGTTAATTCCAAATGTACTCAAATTGACAACCAAGAATAGCTATTATACCTACCTATAAGTAATTAAAACTCCATATATATTGAGAAAACACTAAAGGATAAAAGTGAAGTGTAGTTGTCACGGTTTGAATAGGAATGACCTCCATCCGCTTATCTACGTCAATGCTTGGTCATTAAGGAGTGGAACTACTTGACATGGATTACCAGGTGTGGCCTTGTTAGTGGAAATATGTCACTGGGGATAGCCTTTGGGGTTTCAAAAGCCCAAACCAGGCCAGTGCCTCTCTCTTCCTGCTACCTTCTTCCTCTACATCCTAATGTAGAACTCTCAATTTCTCCAGGACCATGTCTGCCTGTGTGCTGCCAGCCTCCTCACCATGACAATAATGGACTAAACTTCTGAAATTGTAAGCAAGCCCTAATAGAATTCTTTCTTTTTATATGAGTTGTCATGGTCTTAGTGTCTCTTCACAGCGATAGAACTCTAGCTAAGAAAGAAGTACAAAACCTCAAGATGGACTGCTGCTGGCCAGCCTGGGGACTTTTCACAAAAGAGCACTTAACAAACACAGACAGACCAAGGCAATGTAGTACAGGGAACAAAGAATGGATGTCATAGCTGACAATAATCCTCAGTTTACGATATTCTATTTCTTGTGAGTCTAAACTCACAAATGTGAGGGGATTCATATTTTGAAAATTGTGTTGCTTACAGTCTGCACACCTAAACATCCAGGAGAAAAGCCAATATCCTAAGGGTCTTTAACCAACTGGCCACATATCAGGAAGAGAATGTTGGTCATGAATCAAAAAACAAACCCCTAAAATCAAAACTTGCAACTACCAGTCTGAGTGAACCAATACAGAATGCTCTTGAGAAGTTACTAAGCATAAATGAGTATGGTTTTAAAATGACATTACCAAATGAGATCTTCTTATTGAAGAAAGAGAACTCTTCCTCAATAGGATATATTACAAAAAAAGCAGTAGGAAATGAATAGTGAATGACTGCTAATTTTTTGCCCATGCTTATTAACCTTTATAGTAAAACAGCATTCATCAAACCTTTAGATATACTCTTGAGACATTCCATCAAAGAGAAATCTTGGATGAAGCCCAATGGCTACTTCTGACTGGATTTTAGCCCTTGACACTGGAGCCTCTTAACTATGGTCAGTATATGTAAATTTTTGGGCTCTGGACTGGTTCAGTGGTGTGGTGGTTTGCAAGAGGACTGTTCCCCATAGGCTCAAGTATTTGAACACTTGGTCCCCAGTTGGTGGTGCAATGTTTGGGGAGGCTTATGCTGGAAGAAGTACATGACTGGGGGCAAGCTTTGAGATTGTATAGTCTTGGCCTACTCCCAACTTGCTTTCTCTTTGTATCGTGTTTGTGGTTGAGGTTGAAGTCAGCTTCTGGCTCTGGTCACTATGGCTGCTGCTATGCCTCCTCACCAAGATGTCCTTCTGGCATCAAAAACCCAAATAAGTACTTGATTCTCTAATTTCCCTGGGTTATTATGTTTTATCACCACAACAGAAGAGGAAATAATACCAAAATTGATACCATGGAGTGGAGTATTGGCTGTGAAGAAGCCGACCATGCTGATTTTGAAGGAATGTGGAAGACTTGGGAACTTTGGATGAGAAAAACAGTTGAATACCGTAAGCAGAGCATGAAGGGCTATTATAGTAGGAGTCTTGACGATGACAGCACTGACAGCAATGTGGAAAGTAGCAGTTTCAGAGGGAAATGATACTAGTAACTGGGCTATAGGCCACTCTTGGTATATTTTGGCCAAAAAAAAAATGGCTGCTTCTCATTCATGCCCAAGGAACTGGACTGACGTTAAATGAAAAAGTAATAAACCACCTTCTTTATGGAGGAAATTTCAAGTCAGTATAACATGGTAAGATTATTATTGATAATGCTTATGCAAGTCTACACTAAAAAGAAGCCGAGAAACCTAAAATGTATGGTTTGGAGAAAAAGGGAGCACTAGGAAATTTAACTCTGCAGCCAAGGTCTGTGCTTCAAGACAGGCTGTACTTGTTAAAGAAGTTAGTTAAGGGGAGGCCTCCTGCTCTGCACTGGAACAGGGGAAGGGTACCCTCAATACAAGACCCTACACAGCTTGACTTCCAACCTATGAAAAGAAAACCTAAAGAGTTATCTGTCCCTACAAAGCAATTGAATAAAAAAGCTGCTGCTACTATGATTCAAGGTGGCCAGGATCCATCCCAATCTGGCAGTTGAATCTGGCAATGTCTTCTATGTAGCACTCACATTTGTTGCTGGAGGGCTTCTATCCAGGTTCCCCAAGCCCCGCAGTCACACAATCCACTTATAAAATAATCACTCAGACACTTATATTACTTATAAACTGTATGACTGTGGCAGGCTTCTTGCTAACTGTTCTTATATCTTATATCTTAAATTAACCCATTTCTATAAATCTATACCTTGCCACGTGGCTGGTGGCTTACCGGCATCTTTAAATGCTGCTTATCCTGCGGTGGCTGCAGTGTCTCTCCTCCTTCTTCCTGTTTCCCCAATTCTCCTCTCTTTTTGTCCCACCTATACTTCCTGCCTGGTCACTGGCCATCAGTGTTTTATTTATATAGAGTAATATCCACAGCACTTCCCCTTTTCTTCTTTTTTTAAAAAGGAAGATTTTAATTTTAACATAGTAAAATTACATATAACAAAACAATTATCGAGCAAGAATTACAGTTACAATATTAAAGAAGATGTCCTATCTATCTTATATTTGTGAGTTTAAGGTTTTATATCTAACTTATCTTTGGCATGGAGGATACAAGAGCAAAGGGCTCATGGATTCTTCCTCCATGGTTCAAGAAAGCCACTGAGGCCAGGCAGTGTGTGCTGGGGCGTCCTGGCATAATGGCCTCAAGGAGACAGGAAGTACTAAGAGGCCACTGCAGGAAGCAGTGAGAATGAAGCCTTATTTGCATTTCTAGCAAGCTCCTGGGGATTATCCATACGGCTAATTGGGGATCATACCTAAAGTATGACGGAAAGAAAGAAAGGAAGGAAAATGCAGTAAACTTCATGACCCCTATTGAGTATATAAGCACCCTGTAGTTGAAACTGGGCAGAGCGCCAGTCTCTGCGTTGTGTGTATGTCTGCTCCTGGTGGCAGTGAAAAACTTAGGTATGATGGGAAGAAAAAAAACCTCATATGCTTAAATGTTTCACCTCAAGGCACAGATCAAAATCAAAGATTTTCTGTAATCATGCCTTTTTAAAAATGCTTCTCTCCTATAGCAACATGAATGGTGTATCAAAACTCTAATTGGGGCTTTGAGTTTGATCAACCCTGAATTTGCTTGCAGAATTACACTATCAGCTGAATTCATGGAACTTTCCAGGGGCTTGACATGAGGGAAGGCAGGTGACCCCGACAGAATGCAATCACAGTATTTGAAGCACTCTTACGGTTCCTATAAGTTTCCAGATCCCTTTGAAAGGACCTCCCATGGACTTCCATGGGATTGCAAAGTAGATGTCCTTTCTTTGCTTTAAGGAAATCATTTCCTGTTGTATCTTGGTGTAAAACAAAGTTAGTGATTCATATCCTACCAATTATTATCACTAGGCTAATTGCCATAATCAGAGCCTAGTTTACTATGGGAAAAGACTGAATAAGAAATCAAACTAGGGAACTGAAGGCTCATACAAAAGAAGTACTAGCAGAATTCATTAAATTAGGTGGGCAAATGTTAAGTGTATACTTTTGGGGAAAGAGTGAACATGCTAACACAAAAGGAAGACTATATAAAAGAAGATGAGAAAAAATTACAAAAAAAAGCCATGTATTTTAGGAATGCTTGAGCATAACTATAGGAAAATACATCCTGGAGTGCTATCACACTTGTCGGTTTTACCATGAATTCCACAGCTATAATGGCAAATATGCTGAGTTGGCAAACAGGTCTGTATCAGTATTAGTTTTCCACTGTTACCGCAACAAGTTACAAAAACCCTGTGGCTCTATAAAAACAATGTGACCCTATGCTATAGCATTGCTGAAAGCCAGAAGGCTGCAATAGGTTTCACTAAACTGGAATGAAGGCAGAGGCAGGACTGTGATGCTTTCAAGAGATTCCCTTGCTTCCCCCCACCCCGTTTCCTCAGTTCTTGCCCCTTTCCCCATCCTTAAAATCAGCATTCATATCACTCTAGCATTTTTTCCTGTCCTCACATCTCTGACTCTCCAGTCTCCTTATTAAGACCCTGGTGATGACTGTGGGTCCCAAAAAATAATCCAAGATAATCTCACAATCCTTAATTTAATCACATCATCAAAGTCCCTTTTGCCATGTAAGTCAGCATCATAATCATGGATCCCGGAGATTAAGATTATAATTAACTGTTGAGGTTTCTGACCTTACACAGTCTATCAAGAATAGATTACTCCTTTCTCTGAAACTTTTGACCTCTACTTACAACATCTGCTATAGAAATTCTGCCATTTTCCTACACATAGGGAATGTCATCAATTTCTTTTGTAAACCTTTCCACCTATATTGGCATGTTATTCTTGGATCTTTACCAAGGTTTTAAAGCTTTCATCATAAAAAAAATACTCCTAAATCAATATATTCCTCTTAATGCAATCTTTTGGTTTTTACCACCTTTGTCTATCCAGTACCCTAAATCCAGAAGCATAGATCTCTTCTAGAGTCTGACAGAATTTCTTCTGAGGCATATCCTGTTTTTCCCTTAGAAAGCCACTGTTTCTCTGGCAGGCCTTATCTGCCACAGGAGATAACAGTGAACCATCACAGTTTGGACAATCCTGTGGCTACACCATGTCATAGACTATTTGACCTCTACCTTACTAGTGACGAGGTCCTGATTGGCAACAAGATGGTAGGTGTGGTTATTTGTATGTGAAATGTCCTCCACAGATCACGTGTTTGAATACTTGATCTCCATCTGGTGATATTGTTCTAGGAGATTGTGGAACCTTTAGGAGGTGGAGCCTTACTGGAGGAATTTGGTCACTATGAGTAGGTACTGAAGTTTATAGTCCAGCCCAACTTCTTGTCCTATTTCTGCTGCCTATTCTGCCCAAATCTTGGCAAGCAGCCTTCTGCTGCTTCCTCTACAGCAGAGACCTGCTCTTTCCACCACACCTCCTATGCCCTCAACTAACCCTTCCTCCCTTAAGGTATCACTTGTCCATTATTTGGTCACAACAATGAGAAGAGTTACAGATGTGGTAGATTATTCCATTTTAGGCCATGTGTCTTCACACCACTCCTGGCATACAGCCTCTTGGTTGTGGGAGTACTCTTAGAGAAATATGTAAGGAATCTATGTCTGGAAACAATAAGAAGTTCACTGTAACAGTCGTAAAGCAATGGCTTCAGCTGAGCCTAGGTAGAGAGCTCTGAAACTCACATTGCACTCTAAGTTGTCTTATATTGAGCCAAAGGGGCTGGGGTCTTCATATACAACAACTTAAGTGATATAAGTGTAAATGATATAGGGATGTGACATACTGTGTCAGCCAAGAGTAGTTTCAAAAACAAAAAGAAAACAAACAAACAAATAAAAAACCTGCCAAGAGCTTCCAGCTGCTAGCACAAAGTTGATGGAGAGTCTGGTGTTTCAATCTGGAAGAGAAACCTTCATGACCCATTACAACTAACATGATGGGAATATCATGAAGAAGTACCTTGCTCCAGCACTTTGGATGTGTAGCCTTTTCCTGATCTCCATTTTGGTGTATGACATCTTGGATCATTACCTAAAGGTGGTGAAATCTGGCCATTCTTCTTATCATCTATGACCAAGAATAGAATGTGACAAATGAAAAAACTTCTGAAAAGGAAATAACATTTTTTTGTTTTATTGAAAATAGCTTTTTTTCCCTCACATAATATATCCTGATTATGCCTCCACCCCTATCCGGACCCACCCCCCTTTCTCTCACTAGAAAGCAAACAGACTTCTAAGGGATAATGATATGTATGATATGAAATGATATGATGTGATAAACCAAAACTTAATATGTCAAAATAGGACAAAGCAAACAAAAGGAAAGGAGCCCAAGAAAAGGTACATGAAACAAACACAGAGACCCAGTCATTCACACACTTAGAAATTCTATAAAAACGCTAAACTAGAGGCCATAATATATACATAAATTACCTGTGTAAAATTAAAAATTAAATTAAATTAAAAATAAAAAGGGAAAAGCCATGACATGACATTATGAGACAAGGAACCTGCAAAGATGCTGTTGAGTTCTTTTGTGTTGGCCATCTACTGTTGGCGCATGCAGTCTGCCCTTAAAAGTAATTTGTTTCCCCGGGGAGACTTCCTTAGAGAAAACTAAATTTTTACTCCCAAATGGTTATCAATTGAAGATAGCTTCTGCGTTAGGAATGGGGACATGTGTCCCCTTCTCACATCCCTAGGACCCCATCTATTTTAAACCCCTATTTGTGCTATTGCATATTCTACTTAGTCTTTCTTTTGTTCTGACAGGTAAAGAAGGTGAGGAAAACTACCTAAAAGGAAACTTTCTGTGTCACTGATGAGTAGGCAAAAAGTAGGTCGGACTAAAATTCTCTAAACAGTCGCAACAAAATTTCTAAATGGTCTTCTTTGCTATTTTGAAGTTCATTTCAACCAGAAGACACTATAGTATCAGCTTTATCCTTGCTGCCACATCCACAGTGCCAAGTTCTCCAGGCTTTTAACTAGATGGATTTGTCAAAAATCTAATAACATATTTAATAGGTCACTGAATTAGAGTTCAGTAAGTCAAATGATGTGAGCTATGAGCCAGTGAAGAAAATGGGTCAAAGGCAAAATGAAGATGAGGACTTTGAGGAAAGTCAAGTTTTGTTCATGTCTTTGGAGAACAAGCTATTAGAGAACCCAGAGGAATAGATATAATAAGTGGGGAGACCTCCATTTTCCTCAGAATTTAAAGTCTTTTCTCATTAGTGACCTTAAAGCCTCATTCTGTGCTTGTCATGTCTATGAAAAGACACTTAAAACATACTGAAACAGAAAAAGATACAAATAATAAGTGAAATAAGCCTAGCAAAGAAAGACAAATGCCACACTAATGAGGTTGTATGGACTCTAAATAAGTAAGACTCAGAAGGGATAGTGGTTACCAAGAAGAGGGAGATGAAGAGGGGTCAGGAGAAAAATAACACAATGAGCAAATGGTCCAATGTTTCAGCTTGTCAGGAAGAATACGATAAACCGATCCGTTGCATAAAATGGTGACAATAGGTAACATACAACATATTTTGAAGCTGCCAAAGAGTAGACTTTAAATGTTTTCACTATATATAATTAATACTGTGTTAATTAGCTTAATCTTGTATTTCTAAGATGTATACAAATAATCAAAACATCACATTATACCCAGAAAACAATATCATTATTATCTTTTAATACATAAAAAGAAAAAAAAAATCATCTAAATCAGTGGTTCTCAACCTGTGGGTCTCAACCCCTTTGAGGATCACATATCAGATATCCTGCATATCCTGTATTTACATTACAATTCATAACAGTAGCAAAATGACAGTTGTGAAGTAGCAACAAAAATAATTTTGTGGGTGGAGTCACCACAACATGATGAACTGAATTAAAGGGTAGCAGCATTACGAAGGTTGGGAACCACTGCTCTAAATATATATTATAAATCAAAATTTAAAAGCATACCAGTTTTCTAATTGCAAATGGTTTTCTTCTTTTGGCAATTTCATGAAATTATACAATATCGGTTTTGACACTTTCATATAATATATTTTGATTAAAGTCACCTATTATTCTTTCTCATCTCCCTTTACCTCCTGCTGACCTCCTTCTTTCCAAGTAGTTTCCATCCTGCTTTCATGTCTTTTTATTAATGAACTCAGTATAAATATCAGAAAGGAAAAGATGAATGAAACTTTACATGAGAAACCAAGAAGTAAGAGTTTAGTTCAAAATGAAGTACTAACCAAGTATGCCCCCAAATTCTGCATATGCTCTCTATACTCCCACATCTAATTAGGAGGACACAAAAATAAAAAAAAAAACATGACAAGACAAAAAGAATGATAAAACAAAGTTTATTTAAAAAATACTAGAAAATTAACAAACCTTAGAAAACCAAGATCTAGTAAGAGAACAACAGAAACAGAATTGGAGAGGTGTATGCTTAAAATGAAACAACAATGTATGCAGGCAATAATAGGTAGAAAGAAAAGATGACATATGAGCACAGTGTACTCAAGGGAAGTCCTGAATGAAGTCATTGAGCTGGAACTACATTCTCTGTAGTTGGGCATATAGTCCATATGTACTGAGATTGCAAGTATTACAGAAAAGATATAACCAAGAAAACTGGGTGAACTATTTGTTACTAGAGCAATGACAAGACAAAAGAAACTAGATATGAGGTTAATTATTAGAACCCAAATATTTGTAGGAGGAGCCCCAAGATAATGAGACCCAGCCTCTGAGGACAAGGCACTGCCCAGCTTGTACAAGAACTTTTAAGAAACTCAATGAAGCCAGTTAGGAAATATGACAGTCCTAGACCAACTGCCATTGTCAGAGTGAGTAAAGAACCAAGACTGCAATACCAATGACAGGAACAGAGGTGGACAGAAAGGAACCAGTCCCTTTTCCTTCCAAATGACATCTCCCTCTAGTGCCCCCTACTGGCAGAGACATCAACTGGCAAAGGCTAAGTGCCTGCCTTACATGACAAAAACCACTGTCCACTCTTGTTTTCTTATTTTTGGCAACTTCATACATGTATGCAATGAGGCTTTTGACAAATCACATGAATTATTTTGACAAGATTCACTCAGTACTCTCCTGTCTCCCTCTATCTCCTATTGAATCCCTTCTTTCCAATATATGACTACTTAAGTTTCAAATTTAAACACATGAAAATAAAATGAAAGAAAAATTTTAGTTCTTCATCTGCACTAGGCACATTTGGAATTCCAAATGTAGGGGACAGTGTTATCCAAACCACATAGGAAGGAATATAGATCAAGTTTCATCATTTATACTGTGTCTGGAATCCTAGAAACTAGTTCCAGTTCAGCAAAGATAACCATTCTTCAAACAAATAACAAAACCATGTTAATAGCAAAAGACTTGTCTTCCAGATGATGGCAATATTAGGTGTAATTACATTTAGAGTCAGCTCTTCTTCAAAACAGTTAGTTCATATTACTCATCTAATATTACAATATAGTTAAGTAGTTTTACATTATGTATTTCATGCATATAGCTAGATTTTAAATTATATTAGATTTAAATTTGTATTGATTGTGTGTGGGAGTATACATGGGTCTGAAAATCAGAAAACTTTTTGGAGTCAGTTTTCTCCGTTTCCTATGTGGGCCCCAGGACTGAACTTAGGTCATCAGGCATGATGGCAAATACCTTTACTCACCAAGACATCTTGTAGATCTTAGAAGATGGATTTAAAAACAAAAACTTGTCAAACAAAACAGTGCTTCCTGGACACAACAGGACTAATGCATATATGAACTCCTGGAGACTTTGTCAGCATGCACAAGTTCTGCACAGGTCCAAGCCAGATGGATTCCCAGAAATGAAAGTGGGAAATGGACACAAAGTCCAACTCCTAATCAAGAAACTATTTGTAATTGATACCTGCTGGAAAAATGAGAATCAGTTTGCTCCAATGGAGTGACACTGGGTATATTAACCATACTACAGGGTAAGACCCCATGCCCAGGAATAGTTGGCCAATACAAAATTAACTTCATACATTATTATGTGCAGAGGACTTTTTTTGTTTTGGCATTTTTTGGACTTAATAGCTTTTTGTTTGTTTTTATTCTAGTTTTAGTGGAGTTTTTTAAAAGAGAGATAAAGAATACAAAATTGGGTGGGTAGGGAGGTGAGGAGGATCTGAGAGAAGCTGGGAGATGGGAAAATATGATCAAAATATATTATATAAAAATAATTTAAAATGTATGTTTTGGTTCAAGCCAGTAAACAAATGACACACCAAGAAATGGAATCTGTTCCTAGGTGCTGAGTCCCTGAGCATGTCTGATAGTTTATATGTTTCTGGGTTTTGTAATTTATCCATCAAATTGAAATAAAGGAAAGAACTATAAGCAGCGAAAAACAACTTGACAGAGCTACACAGCCGATTCCAGAGCTGTGGATTAAACCTCTAGAAGTGTCTCAGCTATCAAAGGGAGCCCACACTTTCACATAAAGATTTTCTTTGCTTTCAATTGTTCAGCAGGATGTTAAGTGTTAAGAAAGAATAAACTGAGTCCAGAAACCCAAAAGTTAATAATGGAACATAATCACATAAGGTATTATGACAATAAAAGTAATTTCAGCTCATAAAAAACATTCACAACAGACCTTGGGGAAGAATAAAGGTTGTTTTTCTGGCTTGATGATGAGTCACCACACTCATCACACTCAGGATTTAGAAATAGCTCGGAATGAATCCTTCACCTGTCAGTCTGTGATGTTTACAAGATGTTTGCTTATTACAGTCGTGGTGAGAGGAATGCCTTGTGTTCTTGTTCTCTGTAATACTGACCCTGGTATTATCTCTGCTATGCTAATCAGAGACAACATGATCGAGACATGGTTAGGTCAGTCATTAGCTCTGAAATTATCATAGTTACTAAATCATTTAAGCTTCAGTTTCCTTGCCCTTAAAGGATATTTTGAGGATTAAATGAGGTTGTGGATACATGTAAACAAGCTAAAACATTTTTGTCATGTAGAATTGCAGTATTATCAGTGGATTTTTCCAGTATAGAAACAATTATCATTTCTTATCTGATAAACTAATTTGTACACTTAGCAAATGTTAATTGAATGTATAGTAGATACCAAACAGTCTACTAGATTCTTGTGAATATACCAGTGAAAACACCAGACAAAAGTCCATGGCATTATAGAGCTAATGGCATCCATTATATCAAAGACATAACACCATTTTTCATGAGTAGGAATCATTCCTGTCCTTAAGAAATTGATATCTCTTTATCTTAAAAACTTATAAATGCACTTTGAAAGGAGCCATGTTTACCAACAAATGGAGCATTCCTGATAATAAGAATTTAATGTATGGGGGAAATCTTAACTTTAGTATCAGAGAATCTAGATAATAGCACTATTTGGTTCTCACATCTTGCATTATCAACTACACTCTCTGAATTTGCTTTCTTACCTGCCAAGATGGAAGGAGGATCTCAAGGGTCTTCTCAGCAATAAAGCACTATGTTATAAGCTTCTTATGATCATAGTAATGAGATAGGCTAAGTTTATGAAGACTGGAAGTATTTTTCTATTTAATATCATAACCAAAAGTACTACTATCCTTGTAACTTGAGATGGAAGTTTTTAGGGTATCAACATAATTTTTCTATTGAAAATAACAAAAATAAACTGTGTTGTTTTTTAAATGGCAACTAAGATCAGCAGAATGTTGGCAATTTCTTTGACAAAAGATTCTTAAAGCATAAGGTGGTATCTCAGAGTTGTTTTGATTTGCGTTTCCCTAATAATTAGGGATGTTGAGCAATTGCTTAAATGTCTTTCAGCCATTTGAGTTTCCTCTGTTGAGAATTCTCTGTTTAGTTCTATAGCCCATTTCTTAATTGGATTGTTGGGCATTTTGATGTCTAATTTCTTGAGTTCCTTATATATTCTGGATATCCGTCCTCTGTCAGATGTGAGGTTGGTGAAGACTTTTTCCCATTCTGTAGGCTGTCACTTTGCCTTGTTGACCATATACTTTGCTCTACAAAAGCTTCTCAGTTTCAAGAGGTCCCATTGATTGATTGTTTCTCTCAGTGTCTGAGCTACTGGTGTTATATTTAGGAAGTGATCTCCTATGCCAATGCGTTCAAGACTACTTCCTAAGTATAACCAGGCAGTGGTGGTGCATGCCTTTAATCCCAGTACTCAGGAGGCAGAGCCAGGTGGATCTCTGTAAGTTCAAGGTTAGCCTAGTCAACAGAGTGAGATCCAGGACAGGCACTAAAACAACACAGAGAAACCCTGTCTCAAAAACAAAAATTCTAAGTATAATATTATATGACCTAAACCAATAGCAAAATATGAAAATGTAAGACTCTAACAAGCAAATAAACTCAATATATAAAGGCAGAATAAATAAATGTAGTGAAATAATTAAAAAAAAAGATCCTTAAAGCTCTACTAAGAGAAAAGCCCAGTGAGACGGGAGAAATCTAACAGTAGGTAGTCATGAGGTTACTGTTATAGCAACCAGTAACACTTATAAGAGTAACAGTTGATGTTGTAGCAACAATAACAGTTACTGTTACAGAACCCAGTAACATCTGGACTTCTCAATGCTAGAATACCTTTCAGAATCACCAACCAAAGGCAAGAAAGCCAGTACACTTTCCCACTTGGATTCCATTTCTGATTAAAGATTATTTCACAGATGTCAACAATTCTACTCTCTATGCCCAATGGCTTCCTACTTTTTTCTTGGAAAATGACATGGAGCAAAATAAGGTGTTAATTCATGGATTGAATTGTGTCCCCTTGGATTTCATATGTTGAAATGCTAACCCTAGTACTGCAGAATGTATCTTTATTTGATAATACAGTCTTTATAGGGACAATCAAGTTAAAAATGAGGTTATGAAATTGAGACCTAATCCACTATGGCTGGCATCCTTATAAAAAAAGGAGAAGCCTAGCCAGGGTGGTGCCCAGCATTCAGAAAGTAGAGGCTAGAAGTGTCTTACAAAAAAAGAGAGGAAAAGATATCACTTAATGACTGGAGCTACCACCTCAAACTAAGGGACTAGCAGAAATCATGAAAGAGCCCTGGAATAGACCCTTTTCCAATATCTCCTGAGGGATCAAGGATGGCCAGCTCCTTGATATTATACTTCTAGCTTCCAGGACCTTGAGACAAAAACAATTTCTGCTGAGTGAGTCACTTGGTTTGTGGAATTTTGTTGCAAAAGCCTTGACAAAATAAAGACACTGCTGTGGGGAATCTGAGCATGGGAAGAACTATGCAACACAGCTGTGGCTGAATTTGCAAGTTGCAAGGGAGGTAGCATGGGCACTGAAAATCATCTGCCACAAAGGTCAAGGATGGTAGAAGCACTTAGGCTGAGCAATCATCCCATTTCTTGGGATTCCCTCAAAAAGGACAGGACAGGAATGACCAGCAATGGCTGGGATTGTAGCCTGAACCGTCATAGGGTTTTTTTTTTTTCATTCTATTTGAAGCAATGTTAAAGCACCCTATTCTCATCTATTATTAATATACTATTTTTTCCTAGAGAAGCCATTGAGATTCCATTTCACCTTTTATATGAACCAATTACATTTGCTAACACATTTGAAAACAAGGACATTTTAGCAGCCTGATTTCTAAAACTGCCTCCACTCTTTGTATGATGAGAATTACAGAAACAAAAAGAAGTATAACAACTGTTTTAAACTTAAAATCTTGCATTTATATTCATAATCTCTTATAGTGGAAAAGCTTTAAAAGGTATAATGAACTCAGTAAAAATGTATCCTAGAACTGCCAGGGAAAATGGGAACCTGGTTTTTCTTGCCTGAAATTTAAAATTCTCTAACTGGGTCAGGAATATCTTGGCTAAAAGCACAGCTCCCAGACACTGTCATTTTTTACTTTCCCTCCAAAAGCATCAATCTCAAAAGAAGTACATGTACAAATTAGTGAGATTTTACTTTTCAAGACACTGAATCAGTATGATAGGAAGAAAGAGCAAGGTTCTTCCATGCAAGCCTTTCTCATGGCCTACTTTGATTAAGAACCTGACCCTCTTTCTACACCTACCTGACCTGCCCCTCCCCAAAGTGAAGCAATTTTCTGGAATGAATAAAGACTTTGAACCCTGCTGATGAACTGAAAGCAGGGGCCAGGTTTCAAAATCAATGCACCATTTTAAAAAATTTGATACATTGAATTCAACAATTCAATACATTGTCTCACTTTAAAGGAGCTGTAATTTTTCAAGAGATAAAAATACAAAGAGTATGTTGGAAGTAACCTTGAAATTTTGTCATAAATAGTATTTCCACTTATAGTTCTGTAAATGTAAAAAAGAAAACGTGCCATTTGGGTTTATGTTTGATTAAAGAATGAAAAGTGTTATCTTATTTCCAACACATATTGTCATTACCAGATATATTCTAAAATATATCATAAGAGAACTTTTTTCTTCTCCATAAAGTTTCCAAAGCAAAAAAGCATGAATTTTATTTCATGGGACAGATGTTGTTCTTATCATGTCTTGAATTTGTACTTTTTAAAATGGCTAATGTCAAAACATCAAGTAAAAGAAAATTACAGGTATTTGTAACTAAACCTCCACTTCCCATTGAACTACTCAATATGTTACAGTGAGATATGACTTAATCAGTTAAACTTCTATATTACTTGTTGTAAATTTATCTGTGTTTTAATATGCTAAGTAATTGAATTCCCAAAAATAGGTAATCAACACATGCTTTTAAAATTACATTATTTATTTATTTATTTGTATATGTGTGCATGTATGTGTGTAGGTGTGGTTATAGACCTCAGAAGACGATGTATAGCAGTTAGTACTCTCCTTCCACCCCATCCATCCCTGGGACTGATCTCAGGTTGTCAGACTTATGGCAGGTACCTTTACCTAATGATCCATTTCACTGGCCCTCAATGATGTATGTTTAATATATATATTAAACATTTAATATATATAGTATAATATATGTATAATCTATAATGTATATAAAGTGTCTCATTGATTTGAAAATAATAAGGACCTTAAAATGTTGGATTAAAAGTCCAAAAACATTCAGTTGAGGGGGTGGGAGGAGGGAGGACAGGGGAATCCATGGCTGATATGTAAAATTAAGTTAATTATAAAATAAAAATATTTATTAAAAAAGACATGTAAAAGAAAAAAGTCCAAAACATGTTGCAATATTAAAAAGAAGAATTTATTCATGCTAAAACATGGATGAAACTAGAACATAGTACACTAAACAAAAGAAGCCAGTCAGAAAAAAATAGATACTGCATAGTTTCTTTTTCACAAAAATGCAGAAAATAGGCATATATACAGAAATAGAAATTAGATTATTGGTTACCTTGGAATAATATCTAAAATGGAACCTAGTGAACACCAGAGGAGAAAGGATGTAAGGGAGGTGAGTGGAGTTACAGTGCTGAAATCAAGTCTTTTGGATAGTGTATATATGTTCTTAGCAGTCACTTGTGAATACGAAAGGCAAGGAAACTGCCACCATAAAAATCATTTTTCAAAGTTATCTCACATAATGTCCATGGCTATATATTATTTTTATTGATGAGGACACCGGAAGATCAAGTATTTCTGGAAAGCCAGAGCTAGTAAGAACCAGAGCCAAGATTCAATTAATTCTCACTACAGGCTAAGTCTATGCATTTTTCTGTTTCTTACTCATTGAATCATCATGTACTGGCAGTGGGTGAGCTTATACAGGAAATGTCTGTAGAGCAGTGGTTCTCAACTTTCCTAAAGCTGTAAACTTTTAAAACAGTTCCTCATGTTGTGGTGACCCCTCAACCTTAAAATTATTTTTGTTGCTACTTCATAACTATAATTTTGCTCCTGTTATGAGTCATAATGTAAATATCTGACATGCAGAGTATTTGATATGCAACCCCAAAGGGGGCGAGACCTACATGTTGAGAACCACTGCTGTAGAGCAAGATGGTGGAAAAATGCAATGTAGGAGAATGTAATAAAGGATGCAATTCAGTGGGGTGGGAGCCACTTGACTACAATGATTTCCTCACCTGATGTTCTTACTTGGCTTCCAGTGGAAAATTTTACTAGGCTCTTTGAATGAATGTGCCATTATGGCTTTACAAAGTGATATTTGGCTAACAAAAAGAGAAAGGGTCTCTTGAATCTCTAGCTTCTCAATTTCAGTATGATGCTTCAAGTGCTTTTTAAGTAGCCATTATTAGATGCTCAGGTTCTTAGCAGATTATTTAGCCTGACATGTCCCTATTTTAGTTCTAATATATTTGTTTTTTCTGCTGCATCTTAAAAGAAGAGACTCCAACCTTAATCTTCCTTTCCGTTTTCAACAAAATGCAATACACATATTTGGGTAGATCCTGAAAGAGAAGTTTGTACTTCATTAAATGTCAAAGAGAAAGCCCAGACTGACTTGAAGAGATGGCTGATTCTACTCTCCACATAGATATTAAGGGTAACTCTGGTGAGGGTTCAGACAAAAATAGGGTGCACAGCAGAGAAATTTTCTATCATCTCAGGAGGAACTACTAGAATAGAATGTTGGTAGAACTATGAAAGTTAAAAGTGCTTCTAGGAAAGTCTCTGGACACAGGAGGAAAAGCCACCTTGGTTATAGAATGGCAGAAAACTTAGATGAATTGTGTACTAGTATTTTGTGGAAAGTAGAACTTTTAATTGATCAACTTTGATCTCTAACTGAGATGATTTCCAAGCAAAATGTAGGAAGCTATAAATTGATTTTTCTTCACTACTTACAATAACATGCTAGAGGACAGAGTTAATCTGAATAAAAAATTGTCTTTAAAAATGAAGCTGGGCGGTGGTGGCACCTGCCTTTTATCCCAGCACTCAGGAGGCAGAGGCAGGTGGATCTCTGTGTGTTCCAGGCCAGCTTGGGCTACAGAGTGAGTTCCAGGAAAGGTACCAAAGCTACACAGAGAAACCTTGTCACAAAAAACCAAAAAACAAAAACCAAAAACCAAAAAACAAAACAAAACAAAAAAAAAAAAAAAAACCTGGCACTTAATATCTTGGGAACTTCTCCACATACTTAAATGCAGGAAAATAAAAAAAAAAGTATGACACAAATACCAATGGGATAGCTATGTGACTGGTAAAGAGACTGGGGATGTAAGGAGGGTTTAGTGCATTTTCTCAGCAGCAGACGGGAATAGCATTGGGCTTACCTAGGAAGGATTTGTACAGAACTGTCATGAGTAATGGCTTGAATGTGCATGAATTTCATGGAAAATGTATACAGTTTTGAGATTCTCATACTAGAAGAGACACTGTCAACTTGGATTGAAAGGAAGAAAGAAAAGTCCTCTGTGAAGACTCACAGAGAGGATAAGTGCCATGTGGAGACAGAAGTGATTGGACTGACATATTTACAAGATGACCAAAGTGAAAACTTGTCAGCAGCTAACCAATGTCAGGAAGACAGAAAGCCTAACCTTAAGACTTCAGAAGTACCACGGCCTGGTTCAGTACTTTGATTTCAGAATTCTAGATATCAAATACAGGAGAATAAACATCTAGTTACTAAGGCACTCCGTTTGTAGTACTGTTGTGTCAGTCTCAAGAAAGTAATACAGTATCAAAAAATATCAACTAGCTGAAATTTCCTCTTGTGTTGCACTTACACCAATATTCTATTATCAGCCTAGTGAACCGAGATAAACAATTTAATTTAATAAACTTTGCACTTAATTAGCTAAACAATTTAGCTAATAATTAGGTTTTGAAAAACTGGCTTATGATACATTTTAAAATTCTAATATTTATCATTTTTGTCTATCTTCACCTTCTCTGATCTCTGAGGTCTTTACTTCTGCTTTCATATGGTTGTAAAAGTCTCAGACAATGTTTTTGCATGCTAAGTCCAATTAAATAAAGCAAACAATATTTTGGCAAGCATCACTGCTCGTTAGTAAGGGATTTAAATTCTACATGGGCTTTGTTTATGCACTGAGCCACTAATTGTCAGTCATTTTGATATGCACAGTAAATCAGAAACACCACCTTGATGAGACTATCCACCAGTGTCACTGCTTAGAAGTCACAAATGATAGAGGTATGGTACAAGCTTCCAAATCTCTGTGATCTAAGTAGCTGGGACGGAATGATCATCTATTTTCTGACTTTGTGCTCTATTGATCAGGTAACTTCTTTCAGCTCTTAGAAAAGTCAGGATTGGATTGCACTGGATACTTCTTTTAGCTTTTAAAGTACATGGAATGACATTCATTAGCTTGATATTGATCCTACTGATTCCCATCACTCCCTTCCACAAATAGTTATTTCTTATTGGGTCCCCGCAAATAAGGCCTATCTTTAGCGCGTGTGCGCACACACACACACACACACACACACACACACACACACACACACACACACATTGTGTGATAACAGCTGTGTGTCACATATCCTGTTGGGTGCCATGTTATAAAAATTTTGAAAACTTGCCGGGCGTTGGTGGCGCACGCCTTTAATCCCAGCACTCGGGAGGCAGAGCCAGGTGGATCTCTGTGAGTTCGAGGCCAGCCTGGGCTACCAAGTGAGTTCCAGGAAAGGCGCAAAGCTACACAGAGAAACCCTGTCTCGAAAAACCAAAAAAAAAAAATTTTGAAAACTGTAGCTCTCCAGAGCATTATCATGATTTAAAAGTGTCTTCAGTTTAAAAATAGACATTGGCCTGTTGCACAATAAATGTGGCCACCCTTCTACATTTTAAATGTCCCGGGCAAACAGAACAGATGCCTCTGAGAAACATGGATTTCAAAGACTTCAGTCTGCAGAAAACAGAAAGAAAAAAGTAAAATACACAATAAGAAGAGCTCTGTGGATATAACTCTTTGAATAGCCTAGTGAATTCCTTGAGACCTTGGGCCTGGTTCCACAGAGCTTCCTCCCTTCCTTATAGTTAAATTTATGTGTTAGAGACAGAAGATAATGGGTCAACTCTTTCCCTTCACTGGCTCCTAGTCTGATAACAAAGACATTTAAAATTAGCTTTTAAGGTAATGTTGGTGAGAGTAGAGTTAGCAAAATATGGCAGGCTACTACCAAAGATAAAATGTTCTTAAAATATAACTAAGAGATTGTTAGTCTGACAAAGGGAATGAAAGTCACTCCAAACAAAAGGAAGGGTCTATGCGGGCTCCATGAAATGAACAGCAAATTCATTTTGTATGGAATTGTGTATGCTATAGGATAGCATGGTATCATATGATATAGTTGAAACATCAGTTGACAGTTGAATGGAGAGACAGAAAAGAGGGAAGCCTTAAAGGTTATGCTAACAATTCAGATGGACAGTAGTATAGTTCAATGACAAAGCATTTACCTAGCATTTGCAAGACCCTAAAATTGGTCCCCAACAGCACAAAAGAGTTTGGACACTGTCTTGTGGTCTTTCGGAACCATTGAAGGTTCTTAAAATAATCAAATTTTAAGCACAATGTGTCATTTTTCAAGCACAATCAATAAATGATTTGATGATAAGACATAGGGAGGACTTAATTAAAATGATGGAAAGGCAAAGAAAGTAAGAGAAACAGCTTTTTAAGAGCTAAAGTCAAGAAAATGTGGAAATAGGAAAAGAAGCAGAAGTGTTGGATGGATGATATCTAGACACTTAATTAAGTGGCTTGGTAGGGGATTTACATGAATATAAGAGAAAAGAGAAGTATGGTTTGAGCTAAACTGAATTAAAATGGCTATAGGAAATCCAGCTGAATTAGAATGCTGGACGATTGGATCTTCAACTCTTTCTTCTGTCTCCCAAGCCAAGGCGCAAAGAATGCAGGAATTATACAGTCCTTGGTCAATCAATCCTTTTACTTAATATTATGAGGCAATAGTTTCTACCATGTATCTTTAAAACCTATTTTTCAAGGAGAAAAATGCCAATATGCAGCAAATATAAGAAATTCTTTAAAAACAGTGGGGCACAAATGTTGGTATTTCTGAACCTAAATATTGCTGAGATTTAAATAAAAACATTTTTGAGGATATAGAGTTTTTGAGACAGGATCTTGCTATACAACTCTAGATATCTGATACTTACTATGTAGCCCAGGTTAGCCTTGAACTAGTGGAATTGCTTCTGTTTCAGCCTATGAGTGCTGCAACTACAGGTATGTTCCACCATTCTTGTCTTGAACAAATTCTTGTCATTGGACAACCAAGCTTCATTTTGAGAGGCAAGAAGTTTGCATAGGTAGAGAAAAGTCACCCAGTTTTATGGTCCTGGTCTTGAATTTTCTCTTAGTTTAAGAATCCACACATAAACTATGAACCAATGGCTGAGGGGCCTCCAACTGGATCAGGCCCTCTGAATGGGTGAGACAGTCGATCGGCTTGATCTGTTTGGGAGGCATCCAGGCAGTGGGACCGGGTCCTATGCTCATTGCATGAGTTAGCTGTTTGAAACCTGGGGCTTGTGCTGGGTTGCTTGGCTCAGCCTGGGAGGAGGGGACTGGACCTGCCTGGACTGAGTCTACCAGGTTGATCTCAGTCCTTGGGGGAGGCTTTGCCCTGGAGAAGGTAGGAATAGGGGGGTAGGCTGGGAGGAAGGGGAGGGTAGCGGGAGGGGGGGAGAACAAAGGAATCCATGGCTGATATGTAGAACTGAATTGTATTGTATAATAAAATAAAATTAAATTAAAAAAAAAAAGAATCCAACTGTTTTCTATACACCAAAAGGACTTGGCTGTGAACAATACAAACAAGAGATCCTGAAGGGAGAAGTTTTTATTCCTATAGACAAAGTGTAGAGACCATCAGAGGAACCACACCTGCCTGTCAATTACCCATAGGCATGCACAGTCCTTTAGCAAAGGAGCTATGCTACCTGGGTTTCAGTCATAAACTTTGAGTTAGCAAATATTATTATAGAATAAGGATTCCGTTTACCGTCATGAAAAAGTCAGGAATTCATTTTGCCACTCAGTATTTTTAAATGATCACCATGGAATTTTTCACCAACATGGAAATTTCATTTTGAAATGTCTTTTGAAGAGAAAGTATTTCTAATAACTATATATGTATGTGTATGCCTTCATGTTCTAGGTGTGTGTGTTGCAGAGAGGGAACATCATGTGGATACCAGTAAAGTTAAAATAAGAAAAGTGTCAGAAGTGAAAAATTAGTAACTCTCCTGGCTTCAAATACCATGTGTGTGTTTCTACCCATGGCAAGTACAGATAACAAAGAAATAATTCTGCTGATGTGAATGAAATTTCACCCTCTTTTCCAAATTCATTCCTCATTTCAATCCCTTCACATATTATGAAGACCTGCCTGTCTCTGCCAATCCCAACAGGGTTCCTTATACAAAGCAGAACAAAATCTAAATTCTAAGACCAGCTTCTCAGCTTCACACAACTTAACAAATCTAAGTAATCAAAGGTTGCAGTTCAGCAAATGGAATTATACTTCTGTTTACCTGATTTACACCTCCAGGCCTAATACTATCAAAGCCCTGGTCATGACTTTCCACTGCATGATTCACTCCTGAACACTGTTTTGTGTTTTAGTCTATCAGTCTCTTTATACTTTTGTGAGACCATGACCCTCAAGAACATTCAAGTTCAAGTGTGTTAAATCTGTGAGTGCTAGGACTTGAGACTTCATAACTGCCTACTTAACATATTCCAGACTCTGTCTCACTAACACCTCAAGCAAACCACACAGATATCCACATCCATGATCTTCATTGCCAGTCCACACTGCTTTCGTTATTTCAGAGAAGACATGACTATCCTTCTAAAATGCTCACCCTGGCTTCATCTTCCCACTGACTCCCATCTGAATAGTTCATGAATTCATTGTGTTTCACCACCTCTCCTCTGATTTTACTTTATATCAGACTGAAAGTTTTTTTTTAACTCTTCTCCTTGGCTCCATTCTGTTCCTGAGTATAACCAGAGTCATCTTCATAGAGTTTAGCTTTCAGCACCATGCATTCTGGTTTTTGCTTTTGTTTCTGAGATGAGGTCTCACTTATGTAGCCAAAATTGGCCTTGAACTTGGGGTTGATTCTCCTGCTTTCTATCCCCTAGTGCTGAGATTACAGGCATGCACCACCACAAGTAAATGAGCATGGTGTTTCTTTACAGCTTTCAATAACTTCCTTCTATCCATAGAAAACTTCCCCTAAGTATTATGCGGTAGTATATATTATATGGTTCATTTGGATGACTCCAATCCAATCCGCTACAATTCCCTGATATCCTCTAACTCTCACATTCATCTCCTTCCTGTTTTCTCAACTGTCTAGTTCTTATCCTTCTTGAAAGACTTCATAATTTATATTGCTTCCTCCTTGTTCTAATAGTCTGTGAGTAGAAGTCTAATATCTAATGAATCAATCCTATAAGAAGATGCTCTTCTGAACATATGTATGTTTCTAAAAGGCATCTCAGAGTAGATGGCCTGTGCTTGTTAGAATGTATTGTTGAAGTTCATATGACAAAAAGGTAAAAACAGAGTTGAGTTCAATATTGGGTTAGGTAAATTACAGTATTTACTATAATAAGGCACTTGTGACTTTCAAGAGAATGGGATGAGGGGATCTTTATAGAAGGGACATGATGGTCCTCTCAGAAGAAGGAAGGAGATTTGTCAGAAGAGTGCAAATAACAGCATCTAGATGCTATGACTTAAGAAGGAAGACAGCCACTGAGTGGTTAGAACAGCCAAGAAATTATAGTGTACTGGAATGCCTATGGTTCACCTTTATATGGCTTCTTGTGACTATTCTGAGATGTGAGCCTCTCTATGACTGCTAAAGCTTCGGTAAAAATCCATTCCACTGGCACATGTGTTGGTATAGAACAGTGGCACACGTGAGAAAGGTGATACAGGGTGTAGAGAGAAGGGGAAGAAGGTCACCATGAGGAGTGACCATACAAAAAGCTGGATGGACAGCATTAACCAGACATCTTGGCTAGCATGATAGATTTTTTACCACTTGAATAATTATGTCTCAGAGAGAATAGGTTTATTTGACATCAGAGTAAAAGTGGATGCAACTATGATAAGGGTGAAAGAATTAGCAATTTCCAGACAGCTGACCCTTGTGTTAGAGTTTCAGTCCAAATCAGAAACTTGTAGAACTGCTATAAAGTAAGCAAATACCCCTGAATAGATCACTATAATAACTCTGTAAAATGGAAATAAAATAAATATACTTCTATGAAAAGGATGACAAAGTGATACTACAATAGAGATATGAAGCAACCAAATGAGATCACTGATAATAATTTTAAAAGGAAGCAATGCTCTTTATTCCAAGGTACCTTAATTTATAAAAAATATTGTGTTTCCAATGGGTCAGAAGAATAATTTTGTAATTTTGATTCAAAGTGAATGAGAGAAGTATGTAAAAGTGAAGAGAGAATTGATTATAATTGTCCTAGATTTTTTGCAATTTCTAATCTAGAAATCCAAGAAGCTAAATCAAATTTCCATTATATTTTGCATAATAGGATTTATATAATAGGCAAAATTCCTCAAGTTTGAGATGTTACAGCTCAGAACAAATTTCAGTTCCAAAAGAAATTATTTGAGGCATAATGTAGGCATATAATTCCAACAGGTATACATAACATTTAGTACTTACTTGCAGGGACACAAGGATCTTAATGGAGGCTATCATCTCTCTAGGACTTTTATGCTAATTAGAAATTGAGAGAGCAGTATGAAAGAATATGTATATAAAATATCACATCCTGATTTGCAAAGCAAAACCAACATCCTAGAAATTTATGGTAGCTCATAGATTGTAGAGTAATTTCTAATGAACTTTGATGTATTCATCAATATAATTTAGACTACACAATAATAAATTCAATATTTTCAGTGATACAGCACAAGATTACTTCTTACTCATATAAAGTATTAGGCAAACATTGGAGAATGAGTTAGTGCCACTGTTCTCTAAGTAGACACTGTTTTCCTTGTCACTTCAGCACCCTTATTTCTCCATATCCAAATGTGTTCCCAGCAACTATGTAAATAAGAGTCAGGGCAACAAAAAGAGATGATATTCTGACTACAGAACTAGAGGAAGAGCATCAGGAATAAGGATATTAGCAAACAGCTAAAAAGCATAGAGTAATGGAGGTGCTACAGAGAAAAGTAAAAAATAGCTCAGAGTTCCAACAAGAGGAGCTACATTCAAAATGTATGAAAATTAAACAATATGCTTTTGAATGATCAGCAGGTTATTTAAAAATCAGGATGGAATTTTTTAATGGCTAGAATCAAATGGAAATGAAAATATAACTTATCAGGCCCTTTGGGATAGAGCAAAGCAGATCTAAGAAGGATACTCATAATT
This sequence comes from Peromyscus leucopus, assembly GCF_004664715.2. Lineage (NCBI taxonomy): Eukaryota > Metazoa > Chordata > Mammalia > Rodentia > Cricetidae > Peromyscus > Peromyscus leucopus. The sequence goes on from NC_051083.1 coordinate 29,172,403, forward strand.
ATAAGTACCTACATGAAAAATAATGAAGATCTCAAACAAGGAACCTAATGTGGCATTTCAATATCCAAATTAATGAAAAGAAAAGACCGAAATTAATAGAACTGGGTACAAGTTAAAGAACATTACAACAGGCACTATTGGAATCCAGATAATCAAGTAATATTTTGAAAAAAATTATATTTAAAGAAGTTGGAAAATCTGAAAAACTGAACATATTTCTGGACAAAGGCCATTTAATAAAACTGAGTCAAGAGGATATAAAAACTTAGTTTATATCTATAATGAGGTATGAGATTTAAACAATAATGAGTCTTACGACAAAAGCCTACTGCTATAATAGATTAACTGTTAAATTCTGACTAATAAAAGAGTAACAGCTCTCAAACTATTGATAACTCATTCTAAAGAGCCAATATTAATGAATTCATAAATATACAACAAAAAGAAACTGAAGACATTGGTTCATCCTTGATGAACATGAATACAAAAATTCACATATGTATATGTATATGTACATGTGTACATATATATTGCATATATTATTACATATCTATGTAATATATACACATATACAAATGTACTATAGCACATTTATAGAGTCAAAGTCAAAAATCACATAAAGTTACAAAACATTCAGAAAAGGCCTTTGATAAATTTTATGTTCCTTCATAACAAACTTCCTAAAGAAACCAGGAATAAAAGCATCATAGATAAACACAATAAAAGCTTTATATGACAAACCTATAGCCAACATTACACAGAATGTCAGAAAATAAACCGTACTTCTTCTAAAATCAGGCATGAGACAAGGATGTTTAATCTCTTCTCTCTTATTCAATACAATGATTGAGTTCTCAGCCAGAGTGACGAGACAAGAGAAACAAAACAAAGGAATACAAATAGAAATGGGAAAAGTCTCATGTTGTGTGATATTTGTTTGTGTTCTGACAAATAAAGCTTACCTGGAGATCAGAGGGCAGAGCCAGGCAGTGGTGGCACACATCTTTAATCCCAGCACTTGGGAGAAGGAAGTATGAAGATCAGGAATTCAAGGCTCCCGTGGGCTAGTTGAGATTGAAAAATTAGAAGTTAAAAATAGTAAAAGAATATTACAGTCTAAAAGAGAAACAGCTGGGCAGTGGTGGTGCAGGCTTTTAATTCTAGCACTTGGAAGGTCAAGAGAGGAATATAAGGTAGGTGGAGACAGGATATCCCACCCATTCAGTCTGCGATTTCGTAGAGGTAAGAACTCTAGTGGATGGCTGCTCAGCTTCTCTGATCTCTGAGCTTTCACCCTCAGTATCTGACTCTGGGCTTTTATTGCTAAGACTAATTAGGATCACTCTTCAGTCTCATTATCTCTATTTGTAGACAGCATGATTCTGTTTAAGATAAAAGACTCCACCAGAAAACTTTTAGACCAGATAAAAACTTTCAACAAACTACCAGGATACAAAAGCAACATAAAAAACTAGTAGTTATGAGTGTGGGTGTGGTAGTGTACACATTTAATTCCAGCACTGGAGAGAGACAGACAGATCTCTGTAAGTTCAAGGCCAGCCTGGTCTACGTATTGAGAACCTGTCTCAAAACAAAACCAAACAACAACAAAATCAGTAGTTGTATATGTACTAATAACGAGTATGATAAGAAAAGGAATTGAAAAAGAGAGTAAAATATGGAAATTCTTTCCAATATTTAGTGATAGAAATAATTAATATTTTGAAAATGGTCATATTACAAAGAGGCATATACAGTGTTAACACAATGTACATCACAATTGCAGTGAAATTCTTTTACTATTTTTAACTTTGCATACAAGTAGCTAAAGTATGACATTATCACACAGTTTGTTTTTATTGACTGACTTCACTGTATTCCTCTCATCTAATCCCTCCCTTCTTAGCTAGTAGGGTAACCCCTAATTCTGGGTTTATATTGTAAGAATTCTGTTACCCTCTTTTCTCCTTTTCCTGAGGACCTCCTCCCCCCTTCATGGTCCTCTCATTTTTTTAATTTATACCAATAAAATATCCTACACATGCATATATGCATATATAAAAATTTGAATCTTGGGTCTGCATATGAAAGAAAACAAGTAATATTTATCTTTCACACTTAATATTAGAATTTCCAGTTCCATTAATTTTCAGAAAAATGTTATGACTTCATTTTTTGTTAAGGCTGGAAATAATTCCATTGTGTATACCCACATTTACAAATCTTAAAATAACAATCTCAGAATTCACATATTTAAGGATTATATACATTAGTGATTAACTCTGAGTCACCAATAGTGCATTGATGTCACATTAAGGAAATAAAAACACTTGAGGGAAGAAATAATGAAAGCATTTCCCCTTGGAATTGGTAAACCAAGAGTGAGTCCAGATTTGAATTCTCTACTGTATGCTCCCTGTGTCTTCCATCCTCTGTCTGTCTTTTGGATGAGTCTGAACCTGTGCCTGCCTGAAGGCTGTCTTGTGTGGGACTGCCGTGTGAGTGGTGTCTGTCTGTGTTCCTAACAGAGGGCTTCACCCTGTGTTTATTAAACATCATAGAAAGCATCACATGGGGAAGGGATGGGACACTTTACAGACATCTTTAGCAGAGTTTTACAAGGGCTTAGTAACTGGCTCCAACTGTTCCCAACTGACCCAGACAACAAACATCATTGTTTATCATCTAATACCCATAAATGGATGCTTTCAACCTTTATGGAAGATTTTCGGATGTTGCTTTCACCTTCTGTATTTGCTGCTTTCAGTAAATAATACACATGCATTATCTGAGTCAGGGACATGGAGGGATATGTAACTTAAGACTGCAGCTACACCTTAGCTTAGGTTGTAAAAGCTGATCATATGGGAAATCCAAGGCAAGTAAGGTTGGTTGTTACATTTGTTCTCTTAAAGGCACATTAAACAAACAGAATGCACAGTAAGCTAGCCATCCTAAGTCAAGTGACCTCAGGGTGTATTATTAAATTTGGCACTGAGGTTCAAAAGTTTCAGTCTCCTAGAACGTAAGAGATAATTTCATCGTATTGCACCACCACACAACTGGAAACTAAAAAGAGCTGCAAAAGTTATAGCAATCCAGAGCAAATAAAAGTAATGCTTAACATATCACAATACCAGATTTCAAATTATACTACACAGCAACAGAAACAAAACCAGCATGAGATGGGCAGAAAACAGGCATATGGATCAATGGAATAGAATAAAGGTCCTAGAAATAAATCCCTGCAGTTACAGGCACATGATTCTTGACAGTGTTTCTAAAAATGGACACTAGTGGAAAATGGCCTCTTCAGCAAATGGCTCTGTAAGAATCAGATAGATGTCCATAAGTAGAAGAATGAAACTAGATTCTATTTCTTAGAATGTACAAAAAATTCAATTCAAAGTGGATCAAATACCTTGATGTAAGAGCTGAGATTTAGAAATTATTAGAGAAAGTATTTCAAGACATGGGCATAAGCAACAAGTTTAAGAAGATGCTAATAGTTAAGGAAATTATTACTGATAAATGGACAAATGAGGTTGTATAAAAATTAAAAAAACTTTTGCACAAGAAATGAAATAATTACCAGAGTGATGTGACAACTTACAAATCAGAAAAATTTCCCTAGCTATTCTCTTAATAAGTTATTAATACATAAAATACATAAATAAGTCTAAAATGTTAAACACTAAAAGAACACATAATCGATTCAATAAATTGGCAGATGAACTGAACAGATAATTCTCAAAAGAAGTGCAACTGGTCAATAAATTTAAAACTGTACCATATATTTGGGGACTACAGAAATTTAAATTAGAACTGTACTGAAATTCCATCACACTCTAGTTAGAATGACTATCAACAAACAGTAACAAATATTAGCAAGATTGTGGATGTGGGAAGGATAATTATTATTCAGTGTCAATGAAAATATAAATTAGTACAGATATTATAGTCATTTCCTCAAAATCTAAACTTAGAATGCCCATATGATCCAGCTACACCTTTCCTGAGTGTGATGGCTTGATTGAAAATGACCTGGTAGAACTGTTTGGGAAGAATTAGGAGGTGTGTTCTTGTTGGAGGAGATATGGCTTTGTTGGAAGCAGTATATGACTAGGGGTGGGTATTAAGTTTTCAAAGACCCAGCCGTTCCCACTGGGCTCTGCCTTGTTCCAGTGGATCAGATCTAAGTTCTCAGCTACTGCTCCAGCATCATGCTGTCATGTAGCAGTTTCCCCTGAAACTGCAACATTCATTCATCTAGGAAACTCCTTAAGACAGAAAGTAAAGGACCCAAAATAGCTGCAGAAAATCCCTGAAACTGACCAGATTCACTAAAGCGCTCTCTCTCTCTCTCTCTCTCTCTCTCTCTCTCTCTCTCTCTCTCTCTCACACACACACACACACACACACACACACACACACACACACACACACACACACACACACACGCACTAGAAGAGTAAAGAACAAATGCTACAATGGATCACTCTCGGACAAGCCAAGCTGCAAAACCAAAGCTGAGACTAGCCTGGAAAGAAGCAGAAACCAAGCTGCCTAGAAGAGGTTTAGGGCAACCGAGTCACATAGAAAGGACACTGTCCAACCTGTTGAGCGGCCTACAGGCCGAGCATTCTGCTCCAGGATCCCGGATTTTGTTAGCTGTCACCCATGCTGGGGTGGGGTTTGGTGATACAGCTGTATTTGAGTCATTTCTGGTCCCCTTCACTCATATTCCTGTAAGTAACCCTAATAAAACCCATTGGGTATTCATACATCAGTCTGTCATGGGCTCCTTATCTGAGGTGAGTAGATGTGTGTGTTGAAGCTCCACAGTAAAAGTCCTGTCACCCAACACATGCTTGCCTGTCTGCTGTCAGGCTTGCCACCATGATAGTCATGGACTCTAACCTTTTTTGAACGTAAGCCCCCCCACCCCCAAATTAAATGCTTTCTTTGATAAGTTGCCTTGGTCACGGCATTTGTTTACAGCAATAGAAAAATAACTAAGGAACTAAGGCACTGAGTATATATCAAAAAATCAGTCAGTATACAATAGAGATACCTGCATCTCAATGTTTATCGTAGCATTATTCATAATAGGCAACTTATGAAATAAGCCTATGGATGAATAGAAGAGGAAAGTGTGAGTGTGTGTGTGTGTGTGTGTGTGTGTGTGTGTGTGTGTGTGTGATCAAGAACAAAGCCATATTGTTTGCAGAAAAAATAGGCAAGACTGAAGATCTTCATGTTTAGTGAAATAAGTCATACTAAGAAAAACAAATGCCATATTCTTTTCCATATGTGTTATCTAGATTTAAAAGATATGAAAGCAGAAGAGGACTATTTGAGAAAAAGAAGGGGACCAATGTGAGGGAGTAGCAAGGACAAAAGTTGTTAATGGGGGAGCCAGTGTGATCAAATTTTATATTATATATGTATAAAAATATCATAATAAAACCTAATGGGTACAATTATTATATGCTAGTTAAAGCATTAAAAATACAGATTCCCCAAATCAGAACCTAGCTTTAATTTGTTTTATTCATGTATATGTATGTATGTGTGTGTGTCTTTGTGTGGGTATGCACATGTGAGAGTAGGTCCCACAGAGGCTAGAACAGGATGCCAGGTCCACTTGAGCTAGATTTACAGACGACTGTGAGTTGTTCAATGTGGCAACTGGAAGCCGAACTTACGTCTTCTGCAAGAGCAACAAGCACTCTTTGACTGCTGTGTCCTCTCTCTCCAGCCCCAGAAAGTAGCTTTTAAATTCAACCATATGCAACGCTGGGCGTTGGTGGCGCACACCTTTGATCCCAGCACTCGGGAGGCAGAGCCAGGCGGATCTCTGTGAGTTCGAGGCCAGCCCGGACTACCAAGTGAGTTCCAGGAAAAGGCACAAAGCTATACAGAGAAACCCTGTCTTAAAAAACAAAAGAAAAAAATTCAACCATATGCAATGCATGATGAAAGCAAATGAATATATCTAACTTCAGAAAACATGTACACTGGATTAAATTTGTCAGTGGATGTTTGTACATGGTGTGAGATAAGGATCAAATTTCATTTTTCTCCTTAGGTATATCCAGTTTTCTGAACCCATTTTTTAAAAATAAATAATACTTCCCCTGTTGTGTGTTCTTGGCACCTTTGCATATTCTATATTTCAAAATTGTTATTTAAAACTGAGATATTGGTCACAATTCTCAAGAGAAAAACGACAGAATATTAGGGGACTAGATCACAAAGGCTGTAAGGTCCCATGAGTGGCCATCTGCAAATTGGAGAACTACATACATATATACCAAAAGTGACAGAAGTTGGCAGTATTGACCCATCGAAGAAACCTGATGCCTCAGAACTAGAGGGACAGACAGTAAACTCCCTAAAGTGTGAACCCAAAGACTTCAAACCCTGAGAGGGCCACTGGTCCATCTCAGAATCTATAGTCTGATGTCCAGGAATAACAGCAAAAGAATTAAAACCTTCTCCAAAAGGAAGAGCCCTATTTTCCGTTTTCCCTTTTCTATGCAGATCCACTCTGCTCTATTGATGGAATGTGCATAACCACATTGATAGTGGACTTCTACTCTCGGATTGCTGGATGTTCTCCACTGCTTCATATATTTCAATACTTGGTCCTCAATGGGTGGTGATGTTTGGAAGAGGTTGTGTAACCTCTGTGTGTCTAGCACATGGAATGGCTGGTTTTTAGGTTTCACTTGTATTCTTGCAGGAAAAGTAAAATATTTCTAAGTATTTTCAAACATCAAAAACCATGATACTCCTTCTTCCTACTTGCCCCCCCCCCTTTTTTTTTGGTTTTTCGAGACAGGGTTTCTCTGTGTAGCTTTGAATCTTTCCTGGAACTCACTTGGTAGCCCAGGCTGGCCTCGAACTCACAGAGATCCGACTGGCTCTGCCTCCTGAGTGCTGGGATTAAAGGCGTGCGCCGCCCCTTTAAGCCGACTCATTGGAGGGACACTATGCACGTGGCTCTGGCAAGCTATGTCCTTCTCCCCCATGCCCTCTGTCTTGCTAAAATTGCTAGATGCCACCAAGGTCTGCTCCCTTGTTTTGACCACTTCCTCCTCCTGAGGCTGATTACTAAGGTCCAGCTATCAAAATAATGAAATCCAGCAATCAAAAGCCCCTTTTGGCTCACTTACTTAACATGCCCAATTAAAATTGAACACCTCATCCTAAGACATGGTTTTTCATTTTACCTTTATAAACTGCCATTTTCCTACATGCCATGTCTGTCTCCTCTCTAACCAGAGGCAATACTTTGTCCCTTGGGGACAAATACCCATTCCCCCTTTCTTTGTCCCTTTCCCCTTATCCCTAGTCCCCTATCTCCTTTTCCACAGCATCCTAGCCCATTCTAACACAGACCTCTCCTTCTTCTCCTCTTAAACATCACACTTGCAAGGTCATTTGCTGTTCTTTTTCTGCCTGAGTCAGAAAGCAGCCATTTAAACTCCCTTTCCTGCTTAAAATAAAGCATCTCTGTGAAAATGGGAATGGCTTGTGCCTAATCCTGGTCTAAGAGGAAGCCCCTGCTGTGAGGGGATATCCTTCACTCATCCCTGGGATAGTCAAATTCCCCTCTTCTTTGCAGTTATTGGTTAACTGTATTCTGTGTCTAGAGGTGGACTGAGTCAATGTTATCTCTTCTACCCTCCATGTAAGCATGGCTGTTGATTTTCCATTGTTCTGGTCTTGTTTAGGCAGCCTTTTCTAAGAGAGACTTTTTCACCACAGACTTCCTGGTAGGTATTCTGGCTCTTAAGAGTCTTTCAGCCCCTTCTTTTATGATGTTCCCTGAACCATAGACGCAGGAACTATGATATAAATGTATCTGTTGGGACTGTGTCCAATTGTCATCTTCTGTGATGGTCTCTATTTGCTGTAAAGAAAGTCTTCTTTGATGAGGGGTGGGGACTATACCAAACCTGAGGCTTTGAACCAAGGAACCACAGATGAAAGCAAACTTGTAATTAAATGATCAATTTTTGACACAAGTCAAATTTAACATTTCTGCATTGCTCTATATACCTTACATTAGAAGTCCAGAATCAGGTGAGCTAGGAAGGAGGAAGGTATTGATATGGGCAAAACCGGTATCAGTTGTAAGAAGTGACAGTGACAGATAACAGTCTGACATTAAAAGAGGAAATTAAAGGGAACACTTTAATTAGAAATAAAAGCCACATGCTCTGGAGAGGAAGTAGCTTTCCACATCACAATAGCCCCCCTTAGCTGCATTATTGTGTCAGTGAATAATTGACATTCCTAATAATGACTGTGGCATTTTTTTAAATGTTAATTTCTGTTCAGTGTGTTCTATTTAAAAATTCAGGGTGGTGTATAAGGGATTCAAGCAAGATTTACATTGTAGACTTCTAAAACATGTGATTTGCAAATGTACCTTAGGGATTATCTAGTCTGTTTTCTAGATGAAGAAAATCAGTTCAAGAAAGGGGAAATACACTTACCTAAGGTCAGGCACTCAACATGCACAATTAAAAATAAAAGCCTTCCTTTGCTGACTAGATGTCATTTTTCCACTATTGTTCATCTTTACAGACATAAATATGTAATTTGAATGTATTAGGACTGACAAGTTTAACATTTATCATTTTAATAGGGTATATTTCAACTATTTAGAATTTTCCCTCACTGACTTATTATTATCATCTAGTCCTTACTGAGTCTGTGTTGTTCAAAGAAAAACAGTAGATCCGATATATGTGTGAAAGAGATAAGAATGCCCTTGCCTCAAGTGACTTAAATTTTGAGAAGAGAGGGAAACTTTACATGTAAGAAGTCAGAATGATATAAAGTTTTATGAGTGTAAGTCAGCATGCATAGCTTTTCACACTAGGTGCTCTGGGAATCAAAAGAGGAAACAGCGAACCAGAGCAGATCAGATATGGGCACTTGGAAGTGGAAGCTCAGCTAAAATGGACTCAAATGTTTCTGTAGGCTTTATAAAAGAAAAATCAGAGGCTCCAGATACAAAGAACAATATTAGAATACATGAGGATAGACTGGGGTTATGGTCTAGAAGTAAAGTATTTACTTATCGTGAGTGAGGCCTGAGGCCCTTTGTTTAATCACTGGTATTAATAGAGAAAGGGAAAAAAAGCTAGGATAGGATAGAAATTAGGATAAGTCTTTATAAACCATGTAATCGAGCATATTATTTAAAAATATTATTCATGAAATTTGAGTACAATAAATATTAAGATTTGAGCCTTCACTGGAAAATCATAAAATTAAAGGATATGAGAATAAGGAAAATTGTCCAACTACTATAGAACAGTATTCTATTGCAGAAGTATAATGCATATCAGATATATTAGCTACTTTCTAGAAGTCCCACTAAAACAAGGAAAAATTTATATGGCCCACCCCTTTGGGGCCACCACTTCCATTGCCAGGAGCTACTGCCACCACTGGTGTTTACTCTTGTGAGCTGTCCAGATACATCTAAATTAATTACTATACCTGCCTCATCATTAGAATGGTCCCATTTCCAAATGGCTCTCAGAGATAAATGGACTGTCCTAAGCCTCTGTCACAGGCACTTAGTGAATACTCATCAATTATAACTGAAGAAGCTATAGTATATATGGTACCCAGCTGGAAACAAAATCAATAGAGCCCTACCAACTTAATGCACTAAGATACAGCTTCATCTGGGCTTTTTGTTATAGAGATTTTTCTTTTGTTATTAATTTAACCTCATAGTTCATTAATGGGCTGTTTAGACCCTGTCATTTGTTGTTGCTGTTGTTTAATTTTGGTGTTATATGTACCCAGATACTTATTAATTTCTTCTAGGACTTTGTATATGTTTATATATAGTTAATCATAAGTCTTTAGTGATTCATTCATTTAATATTAGTTGTAATATCTCTGATTTTACTGACTTATCAACTACATACTATACTATTACAAAAATTCTCAACAAAACACTAGCCTAAGCAAGTACAGCAACACATCAAGATTATTATGCACCATTATGAGTGGATTTATTCCAAAGATATTTCAACAAATGCCCATCAGTAGCACATTAAAACACATCAAATGACTAAAAGATGCAATTGATGCAGTAAGGTATTCAATACTATTCAACACAGCTTCAGGATAAAACCTCTGAAAATTAGATATTGAAGGAACATACATCAATTAAGGCTGTATATAACAAAGCTATAGCTGACATGATGTGAAATTACCTGTCAAATATAGATATGTCCACTTTTACCACTCCTAGTCAACATAATATTACTAGACTTCTTAGTCAGAGGAAATGGACAACAGAAGAAAATAAAAGTCTTCCCAGTTGGGAAAGAGGAAGTCTGTTTGCAGTTGACATGAAAAATCTAAGGACCCCCCCCCAACACTTTGAACTGATAATCAAATCAAGGAAAGTCTTAGAATGCGAAATAAAATTAAGAATATGAAATAAAAATTAAAAAGGCTACAGCAATTTTACATATGAGTGACAGATTGGTTGCAAAAGAAACTGAAAATTAATACTATTCACAATAGCCACTCAAAAATCAAATGCCTAGGAATAAAATTAACCAGGGAAGTGAAAGATTACTTATAATGCAAATTTTAAAACATTGATAAAATAAACTATAAGATACAATATGGAAACATATAATCATGCCCTTGAATTAGGATTAATATTTCTAAAATTTATCTACTACATAAAATGATATATAGACTCATGTAATGTGTATCGAAGTACCAATGACATTTTACCTGAGCTAGAAAGAACAAATGCAACATTTATATGGGACCAAAAAAGGTCTCAAAATAGCCAAAAAGAAATTCTGTGGAAGGGAGATGGAAGCATCATAATTGCTGATGTCAAAACATACTACAAAGCTATAATAATCAAAATAGCATAATACTGGTATAAAACTAAATTAATACACCAATCTGATACACCAGAAAAATCCAGAAATTAATCCATTAATAACACCTAGCTGATTTTCAGTAAATATGTCAAGAACATACATTGGAATAAGTCTTTTCTATAAACGAAACGATACTGAAAAAACTAGATAAACATAGGCAGAATTATGAAACTAGGTCCCTGCCTCTTATCACATTCAAAAATCAACTCCAGGATTAAGAACCTAAATGTGACATATAACACTGTGATATTGCTGGGCAAAAATGTAGAGGAAACAAAGTTGTTAAGACAGGCAAATATTTTCTAAATATGAGTCTAGAAGTACAGGCAACTCTAGAGAGACAGGACTATATCTAACCCAAGAAGTTTCAACCAAGCATAACAAAAACTCAACAGTAAATAGACAACATACAGAGTGGGAGAAAATTGTAGGGAGCCGCCATTCAAAGATGGCGCTGGCCTCCTGGTAGCCTAGTTGTAAACAACTCCATATATGGCTATGCTCTCGGGACTACTTGTCCTGTGACCTGCGCATGCGCGGGTATGGTAATCGACCTTATGTCCTCAGCCTATCCCGTGGCTCCCCGTGCTTGCATTCTGGTAGGACCCAATCACAGTACGGCACGTTTGCCTGATTCCCTATATAAGCAGCTGCAATTTAGTTCTCGGGGCCCCTCACCTCCCGCTCTCCCTTAACCAAGAGGCACTCCAATAAAGTGTGATCTGAGAAGAATCCTCAAGTAGTGGTCGTTCTTCCTCGCTGGCCGAGGAGCTTGCCGCAGAAAATATTTGTCAACTGTTCTGACAAGGAACCAGTATCTAGAATAGATATAAATAAAAATAAGCAAGTAGTCCTACTAAATGAGCAAACTATATAATTCTACATTTTCTAAACAATTTATATATATATATATATATATATATATATATATATATATATATATATATATAGTATTATTCCTTATCTCCCTTAAAGGCCAACCTATGCTTTGTTCTGAACGAGGCTCTCACTTGGCAGCAAAGCCTGGGCTAGAACTCACTGTACAGCCCAGGATGGCCTCAAACTTGCAGCAGTTCACCTGCGTCATCTTCCCAGTTGTTGGGATTACAGGTGTGAGCCATGACAACCAGCTTTACGGGCAACATATTACACAAAGCGCCATAGAGTTCTGCCATTTTAGATGACAAAACCTTTCGTAATTCACTAATATAACTTGCCGCTCACTTGGTTAGGCCATAGCTTTCACCCGTGTTATTGCTGCCTCCCTGGTATTCCTCCACTCCAATCCATGCTCCAAATGGTAGACACAGAGCTCTTTCCCAAACACATTTCAGAATATGTCACCTCTGTGTTGAATACAAGTCACAGGCTTCTGTACAGAAATTATGTCAATTTTGCAACTCTTCTGAAGCAACTTTAAAATAGTCCCAAATTTAAATTGCTGTTAAAATGCTTTTTTTTACATTCTCTCCTCAGCTACATAATCTCTTTTTTTTTAAAAAAAGGAAGAATTTCACAAAAATGTCAAGACAAATGAAATGAAAATCTGAATATTTTCCAAACCAAATATTAAGGATTTCAATATCAACATATACACACAGAACCTAAAATATTGTCTTCCTCATAGTACTAAATGTCATCATGAGTTTAGTTTATCACAACTTTTTCTTACTGCTATGATGATAAAAGCTACAGAAAGGACAGGTTTTGCCATAAGCACATTTCATCCTAAATATTTCATAATGATTATAATGACTAAAATAATATTTTAGTTAAGTAAGCTGCCTAGTCAACTTAGTTGAAATAGTAATTCTGCCACATTTTAGTAACAGATTGTGTCTCAATTACAGAAAATCTTTGTGAGAAAAAGATAAAATTATATGAAAAGTGAAGCCGCATAGTGAGGACAGAAGCTTGGTAAAAGGCAGTTAAGTAGGGAAAGGTCTATCTAATTTTGTGTTTTAATTATATTTGAAAATATCTGGTCAGAAAATTCTGCCCTCTAACTGCCAAATGTGCCCTCAGTCGTACAGCTGACAAATAATTGTGACATATGCCATGACAGGGAACCTAAGAGCATAAGACAAAATATGTCATACAGTTTGTGACATGTATAACCTAATTATTTAAGCAGCTGATCTTTCTGCAACTAATTCAGAGGAGGCTTTGCTTAGTGTCTTAGTTCTGCTAAGCTCCCAGGCGCGACTTCATAAAAGGCAAACCAACTGGTTCAGTGAGCACCACCTACCTCTATCATGTTTAAGAGAAAGCCAAGGAGACTTACCAAAATGAGAAGTGAAAGCATGCTTGTGTTTTGTTTTGTTTTGTTTTTCTTCCTTGTGTGGACATTCTCTTCCCTCATGTAACCCAAAGGGCAAGCCACAAATCCTTTGGAAAGAGGGATGACATTCCCCTCAAAAACGAAGGGCATTTCACTCAGCAAATGGAAGTTTGCTAGACTTGACATACCCACAGGACTGTCCTGTGATACCAGAGTAGATGCAGCGGGGTTCTTGGGGAGACCAGGAAGCAATCTCCGACTTCTGAGGAGCACCAGCCCTAATGGCTATGCTGTCCTTTGGTGACATCGGAGTAGCAAGTATGAGAAGAGTGGCACGTTTTCTGCAGGCCACCTCGATGCTCTGGAAGGGAGCCAGCTCCAACCATTTTGAAATTATCTGCCTTCCAGAACAGAAAAGTGCCCTAAGAGATGGAATGCCAGACGTTAGAAGCTGGGGGGTATCCTGAAATCACTGTGACCTTGGGCATAGACTGCACCAATACTAAGACCTCTATAAGGATATTTGAGGTTAGATAGCTATGAGATAAAGACTCTGCAGCTGAGTATTTGCTGATCAGTTGCTAGGGTCACTCAGGAATTGCTCTTTGCCTCTAATGTATGTACATTTCAGAAGCTAGCCAGAAGCACTGGGTGGAAACTAAGCTTTAGAACAATCTGATCTCTTTCTTAATTGCTGGTCAGGCCTGAGCTAAGAAGGGGCAAATGGTTGGGAGATGTCTCAGGTAAGTGCTTACATGTTTGGATACTTAGCATCTACATAACAAGACAGACATGGTGGTGCTGTTGTGGGTCATTCAAAGATTCACCAGTCTGAGTTGACTTCTGGTTTTAGTAAATTAGAGGCTTTTATTAAGAAGAGATTGGCCAGGACCAAACCAGAGAGAGTTCTCTAGGTAAGGTTCTGGCTATTGTTAGCCCAGGGATTATAAAGGAAAAAAACAACGAAGTTATAATTTGGGGAGCCAAATTAACTCATATCTTGTCTTGATGTAGGTTTGATTTTGTAACAGATGTCCAGCAGGTGCCTCAACCATCCAAGCAAGCAAACACTTCATACAGAAGCAGAACTTAGCAGTTAGCCTGTTTAATCCTGTGGTGACCCAATACCTTGTAGGAATAGCTGAGGCATGGAATCTTTTGCAACAATCAGCAGTTTTGTTTAAGAACGGCACAACTGCACAAGGAAGGGGTCCATCTTGGACTAGCTGTCAGGGTACATTGAGGGTAGGAGCAACTAAAAAGAGTTTTGTGTTTACAAGCCTAGCACAGCAAACTTATCCTCTAAATACAATGTCCACCATCATAGTGCACACCTGCAGTCCCAGCACTGGGAAGGTGGAGGTAGGAAGATCCCCGGGCTTGCTGGCCATATCAGTCCAGCCAAACCAGTGAACTCTAGATTCAGTAAGAGACCCTATCTTATAAAGTAAGGCTGAGGAAGATACCCAGTGCTGAGGTGTTTTCTATGTGCGTGTGAACATATGTGTGAACCCCTGCTGTGGATATCACTCTGTATAAATAAAATGCTGATTGGCCAGTAGCCAAGAAGAGAAGAGAATTCTGGGAAGTGGAAGGCTGAGGCGGAGAGATGCTGCCAACCACAACCATGAGAAGGTGTTAAGATACCGGTAAGCCATGAGCCACATGGCAACTTATAGACTAATAGATATGGGTTAATTTAAGATATAAAAACTAGATAACAAAAAGTCTGCTGCAGTCATACAGTTTGTAAACAATGTAAGTCTCTGTGTGTTTACTTGGTTGGGTCTGAGTAGCTGTGGGACTGGCGGATGAGAGAGATTTGTCCTGACTGTGGGCCAGGCAGAAAAACTCTAGCTACAAACCCTCCCACACACATACATACACATTTGTTTTCAATTGAATGCGATGACATCTTTAACAGTTTGAATTTGAAATGTTAAGTGCGTCTATTTTATTTGGTAAATAAGACAACACAAAAAGATAATCAATGAAAATTCCTGGTCCTGCCTCTGTGTTTCAATCCCCCATACTTCTGCCAAAGAGGTGAATATTTGTATTAGTTTCCTATGGGTGCTGTAACAAATTATAAAGGGTGGTGGCCTAAGACAATAAGGAATTTATTCTCTCAAGTTTCTGGAGGTCAGAAATTTGAACCCAGTACAACTGAGTGAAAAGCAAGGGACTGTCAGGGACATGTTCACTCTAGAGGCTTGTCTCTTTTGGCTTCTGGAAACTTGACATTCCTTGACAAATAGCTGCATGACTCCACTATGTGCATAGTCTTTCTGCCTCTCTGAGGATACTTATAATGGCACTGAGACTTCCTCCCACAATACCACATAGCATGATCAATTTAATCATCTTTTACCACATAATTTAATATTTATACATTCCCAAGAATAGGAAGTAGATACATCCTTGAAGGCTGTTATTCAGCCTACCATATTTTCTTATGCATATTTATAAATATAAGCAAATGGAAACAGATAAAAAGCATATTCATACCTTTTACTTTCTGATAAAAGTCATTAACAATACACTATTCTGTGCCTTGGATTGCTAATCTAATAATATATATTAATGATAGGCATAGTGGCTCATGACTGACAGAAAGATTCTGGTATAAGGTCAGTCTGGGTTATATAGAGAGTTCCAGGCTACCCTGGGCTACAAAGAGATGTCCAAAAACAAAAACAAAAACACAGCTTCACAACCTCATTCTCTCTCTCTCTCTCTCTCTCTCTCTCTCTCTCTCTCTCTCTCTCTCTCTCTCGTGAGTGTGCATGTGCGTGCGCTTGTGTGTGTGTGTGTGTGTGTGTGTGTGTGTGTATCAGTGCAGGAAAAACATCCTCTAGTTTTACAGGTACATAGACTACTTATCACTAAATGGGTGTTTATGGGTATTTGCATTTTGCTGATTTAGTTCCTTCCATTATTTTCAATTTTCCATTACAAACAATGACAAAACAAACAAGTGTGTATGCATGTATGTACAAATATACGTTCAAACAAATTTAACCACAATTTTCCAAAAGAAGAATCTCTTTGTGGAAGTTTATATGAATTTGTAGTTCTGTATAGATATTGCCAAATTACCTGCCTAAGGGATCTATCCATCTCTACTCCCACCTGCACAGTATGAGAATACAAGTTCCCCATGTCTTTGACAGCAGAACATATTGTTAAACAAGACTTGGATTTGTGCCAACCTTAAAGTTGAAATATATTATCTTGGTAAATTGTTTCTGTATATGTGAACAGAATTTTTAAGACTTACAGAATATTTCATCATTTGAATGGTACAAATTCTAAATATCTTTTCCTATAGTCAGACATTTCATCTTTTGTTGTTTGAAATAGTACAATATCTGACAATATATCTTTTCTTGCTTCCTCAGAATATATTTCTAGCAGTGCATTTGCTCAACAATCTTAAGAATCTAAGGTCATGGATACATACTGCAAAACAGCCTTCTAGAAAAGTTTTACCTGACTTTCACCAGTAGTATGAGCCAGATATCAAAAAGTGGATTTTGATTATTTACAAGAATTGATAGTGTTAACCCTGGGAAGATGACAAGAATACATTTATTAGGGGTTTACTGCATGCTGTTTTCATAAATGTTTTATATATGTTATTTTATTTAGGAACTCCATTTTATAGTTGAGGAACCAGAAGAATCCAGCTCTTAACCAGAAATCTATGTATATAGAGTTTTGGGGCCCAACTACACAGGATTATAAAGGCTTTAGTTGGTAGGCTTCACCAGAGAAAGGAAACCATCTTCCCCACATGCATGCTGCAAAGTCTTCACCCTTCAGGAAGTGCAGTCAAGACTCAGATGGCTTTGTCAAGGCCATGGAGAGAAGGAGAAAACCCTGGAGTTACTTTTATATTCTTAAATTTACTCCTAACTGACTTACTTCCTGCTACCCCTGACCCTTGGGACAGGAACTTCTTGTTTGGGATATCTCAATGGTGAGATTTTCTCTCCTCTTTAGTGAGGTAGCTAATCTTCCATCTGTACATCACTGATTCCACAGAGGTTGTGGTAAGTGGTGGAGAACTGGTGGGGGGGGGCGTGGAACAGGAACAGGAAGAATCTGGCTCTTTCTCTGATTTCGTCTTCTCTTGCATTATGCAGTAGGCAAGCCAATGCTTACTTAGATGTTACTTTCATTTTGCTGTGTCTTAACCAACTACTGTGAAACTAGGCAGCTCGATTCCCTCCAGGCTGAGCTCCTGAAAGAGCTAATTTAGCCTAATGAAGGTGGAATAACTAGCCAGATGTTCCTAGCTAGTCAGTGCAGGGTCCCAGATTTGAACTCTGGTTGCCTATTTTGAAACTAATATTCTTTATAATACACATGATTGTTTGAAAGCCATAAAATGAGCTATTGCATGCAAAGTTCATAAAATGCTATACTTTAAAGTAAGACTTGCTACACATTACAAATAATACATAGGTATATGTGCTGTGGAATAATCCTTCTGTACACTGGGAATATGTATTACTCTCATTGATTAATAAAGAAGCTGATTGCTTATACCAAGGCAGGATAAAGTTAGGTGGAACAATCAAACTGAGGATACTGGGATGAAGAAGGGTGGTGTCAGGGTAGATGCCAGGCAGCTCCTGAGGAAGCAGGACATTTAGAAAATGAGGTAGGAAGCCATGAGCCATGTGACAAAGCATCAATAAGAAATATGGGTTAATTTAAGTGTAGGAGTTAGCTAGTAACAAGTCTGAGCTATCAGCCAAGCATTTATAAATAATATTAAGCCTCTGTGTCAGTTATTTGGGAGCAGGTGGTTAGGAAAGGAAAACTCCTTTTACATATATGGTATCAATTTTCCATGCGAACTCACTGGAATTGAGATATGTGGTTAAGAGAAATAAATTTCTCCTGTATCTATAATCTCTAGAAAATTCCCATTAATTCTATTTATAGACTCGCTTCCCTCTAATGACTTAAAAAAAACTGCTACCTGCTCCTTTTGCCAAAAAAGATCTTTTCTCACTAATCTGAACATGGTATATTTTGATTGTAAAATAAGGTTCACATTGTTTGGCATTAATTTTATAGCCAGGCATATTTAGATGCTTATAAACAGGTTATAATATGGAAAAATGATTCACTTCTTACTGCCTACATATTAATATCACTATGCTAGGGCTTTGGAATGTATGTATGTGCACATACCTGAGTGTTAGACAGCTTACATTGCATGTGTAAGGCCCTGGGTTTGATTTTCAGAACCACAAGTAAAACACACACACACACACACACACACACACACACACACACACACACACCACTAGCCTTGATTTAAAGTTTGCATAATATATTTTGTCTATACTATTACTTTCTACCTTTCTTTATTGTACTATTTAAAGCATATCTCATGTATATAGTACAAACTAAATGAAAAATGATACAAATAATATCGATAACCTTTCTTTACATAGAATATTCATTTCTTTTACATTTAATGTAAGTATTGATATAGTAGGATTTATATTCATCATCTTGATATATGTTTTCTATTTTACTCACCTAGTCTATGTCCACTCATTCTTTGCATTTTTGATTAATAACATTTTTGCTATTTTTTAGAATTCAATACATGAATATTATATTTACATCATTTTCACCCCTTTGTCTCCCCCCTCCAATTCCTCCTGTGTCTCACACTCTGTCTCAAATCCATGGCCTCTTCAGTTATTGTTTTACACACACATACACACACACACACATACACCTTGCTGAACCTATTTAGTATTGCTCATATGTGCATATTTTACATATTTGTCTGGCAATGGTAGTTGGTCAACAATTTAGCTACAGTTTACATAAAATTATGTCCTCAAAAGCCACTTCATATATCAGTATGGAGTATCATCAAATAACCAAAAATCATTCTACAGCATGACACAGCTATACAACCCCTTAGCATATGCCAAAAGGACTTGACATCCTACTCCCCAGATACTTGCTCAGCAATGCTCATAATTGTTCTATTCACAATAGCTAGGGAGTGGAAGCAACCTAAATATCCATCAATAGAGAATAGATAATGAAAATGCAGTACATACAATACGGAATGATATTCAGATATAAAGAAAATGAAGTCATGAACTTCTCAGGTAAATAGATGAAACTAGAAAAGATCATATAGAGTGAGGTAACCCAGACCCAGAAAGACAAACATTGAATGTCCTTTCCTGTTGAAGTTTTAAATCCTCAGATGTGAGTGTAAACCAGGAAAGTGTAAAGGGATCATGGAGAGGAAGTACTTGACAGGAGAATAGCAGAATACAGGTGATATAAAGTGAAATGATGGGAGGGGGGCTACAACTGGAGAGGATGAAGGGAAGTCAATCCAGAAGGAGAAAGAGGGTAAAAGAACAAATAACACCAAGGATGTTTCTTAAAACTTCAAGGAATCCTATTATTTTGTATTTCCCTAAAACTGTTCATAATACATACACACAGAAGTCTACATTGATATGATATAAATACAGATATAGATATGTATCTTAAAAGAAGTTATGCCATCAGGGCTGACAATGCTCCCCAAAGAACTAGAGAATACTAAAATCCCTAGTACCATGCACAAGAAACCACTTTTTCAATGGTTCATAAGGGCAGTCCAAGTGACTCTCAAACAACATAGACTATCAATGTAGTCCTTGGTTTCTTCTCAGGAGTTGAGGGTGTACCCTTACTGCTGAAGACACTGCACACTTGGATGATTATAGGTGGATCTGACTCAAAAACTTTCTCAGTGCAGTCTAGCTTCTATGGTTTCAGGAAATATTATGCAAGCTGCCAAGGAAGGAAAGAAATTAAACAGGTCTCCCTGTAGCTAGAGTTTTCCTGCCTTGCCCACAGTCAGGACAAATCTTTGTCACCCACCAGTCCCACAGCCGCTCAGACCCAACCAAGTAAACACAGACTTATATTGCTTACAAACTGTATGGCCATGGCAGGCTTCTTGCTAACTGTTCTTATAGCTTAAATTAACCCATTTTTATAAATCTATACCTTGCCACGTGGCTGGTGGCTTACCAGTGTCTTTACATGCTGCTTGTCATGGCGGCAGGTGGCAGTGTCTCTCTGCCTCAGCCTTCCACTTCCCAGAATTCTCCTCTCTCCTTGTCCCACCTACTTCCTGCCTGGCCACCTACTTCCTGCCTGGCCACTGGCCAATCAGTGTTTTATTTATTGACTAATCAGAACAATTTGACATACAGACCATCCCACAGCATCTCCCCTGCTGTGACACCTATGAACTAGAACAATTATCAGCATAGCAAGATATCCATAAATTTACACTAACATGTTGGTGGTAACCAACAGCTATTTAATTGAATCTAAGGCCCACTCAACAGGAGGGCAATCATGCCTGGTACTGGAAACCTAGCCAGCTTTCCAGGACTAGTGAGGCTATAGACCTTAGAAAAGAATCTACTACAGTCACTTCACTAGACCAGGATAATCCCTTACTACCTTCTAAATCTTATAATACCTACAAATAAGTGTAGCTATCATTCCACATAAAAGAATCCTCTCCTTACATCAAATCACAGAAAACCACAAGTGTACACAATACAGGGCTGAAAGGATCATGGTGAACCCAACCCCAACAGATATCTATATCACTGCTCCTGCATCTATGGCTCAAGGAACATCATGGAAGAGAGGATAGAAAGACTGTAAGATCCAGGGGACCAGGAAGTTTGTGGTGAAACAAGATTTTCTAGATATGGCTGTACAAACAAGACTAGAACATTGGCAATATCAGTGGCCATGCTAATATGGATGGGGAAATTTTTCAGTGGATCATACCCATAGACAAGAAACTACAGACAACTAATGACTTCTGTGAAAAGGAAAATTAAACACTTCCAAAGATGAACCATGTTGGTTGATCAATTCAGAGTGGTCACCTGAAACCATATACATACAAGCAACAAAAAAGGACTAGACAAATCATATTTATATATTTGTTCATATATATGTATATACATACATATGTAACAATAATAATTAAAGAAAAAGAGACTATAAACTTGAGAGTGGGAGGGGCATAAGAAAGATTAGTCAGATAGTACTTGGGATGGGCTGGAGGAACAAAAAGTAGGTGAAAAAGTGATATAATTTTATTTCAGTTAAAAATTAAAAAATAAAAAGTTATATTGAAAATAAATACCCTATCAAAAATATTCAAACATCAAATAATATATTCATGTGCTCACTTAAAATTTATGTGCATAGATTTTAAAAATATAGTTTGGTGATCTCTGACAACTGCATACACTTTCTAAATTATTCCTATGCAAGATTTTGAATGTTCTATCATCCCAGTTTCCATGCATCTCAGTTACATACTGTTTGCTGAACATTATATAAGTAAAATTGTTTATATTCTTTTTTCTTTCACATATTATGTCTATGAGACTAATACATGTGATTGTTTCTTTTTATTTCTGAGTAGTATTTCATATATGAGTGAATAACACAATTTGTTTATATATTTTCATATTCAAAACATTCTGGTTATTTTATTCAGTAGCTATTATAAATAAAAATATCATGAACATTGATCTATAAGTGTTTCTATGGAATTTTTTTCATGTACCTTGGTAAGCACCTACCAATGCTAAGTAATCCATAGAGAATTCTGTTAACTTTTACTTAAAGATTAAACATGCATTTGTGCTTATTACATACTAATATATGACATTTACTTTTTCTGATATTTCTAAAACTTAATAAGTCTTAAACTTCATTTATCATCCTGAAGTCATTTTAGTGTTGTTACACATTTTTGTTCCACAAATAATAATGCCCTGACAATTATCTTGGAGAGAAATCATCATTTATACTTACATACAACAGTTCATTTCATATTGCAATTTCATGTTCCACTCAGTGTCATTCCATTCTTTTCTGAATAATTTCCTCTGATATTTGTAGAGCATCTTTCAAATTAAAGGAATCCCCTTAATCTTTGCCTGAAAACCCTCATTTCTGATGTACATTTTGCTAGACATAGGTTTTTTATTTCATTTATGAAAGTATTTGTATTGAGGTGTGTGCAATGGTAAATGTTGCAAAGTCAAATGATGACTTGAAGGAGTTGGTTCTCTCCTTCTATAATGTTTGTCCCAAGGATCAAATGCAGACTTTCAGGCTTGGTTGCAAGTGCCCTTTACTCACTGAGCCATCTCTCCAGTCCCCACAGACTGATGCTTTAAAAATAAGCTTAAAGCTATACTTCTATTGCTTTCTGAAAAAAGCTTCAAATGCTTTTGAAAAGCCATCGGTTGTCAGTTATATTATTCTCCTTTGGAGGTTCTGTATTTTCTCTAGCCACTTTGTTTAACCAGCTTTTTATCCTTCATGTGGATAAATGTGGTTTCTTACTATTTTCCCAATTTGGAATTTCCAAAATATAAATCTGAGTTAGTGTATTTCATGAGTTTTGAACAAATTCTCAGCCATTATCACTTGAAATATTGCTTTTGGCCCAATCTTTCCATTTCATTGAGATAAAATACATAATTGTTAAAGCATTAAATACATATCATGACTATTACATGGTAGTCTTTCTTTCACTTTTCCTTCTCTGCTTCACTTTCTCTTATATTGACCAACATCATAATTCACTGACTGCATTTTGTTGTCTGCCATATCTATTGCTAAACATATGCATTGTGTTTCATTTCAGAGGCTGCAATTTTCATTTCTAAGTGTTTTATTGATGATTAAGTGTTCTAATTGTTTTATATTTCCATCTATCCTTTTTCTTCTCTTTTGGATATATTATTTAATATATCATTTTAAAGGTACCTGCTAGTCTCAGTATCAGCTATATCTGGTCTACAACTATTTATTTTTCTCATGATTTTTAGTTTTTCCTTGTTGCATAGCCAAAAAAAATCCATTGTGTGCTAAATGGTGTATATAGATGAGCCATAGATGTATAGATATTGCAGATGATTTTATCTTTTACTAGAGTTGATTTCTCATTATTTCAGTAAGCAATAAGGATGAGTGATTAATCAACTGATCCCAATAAGAAATTGTGTGTTCTGGACTACATTGCCAATTTAGTAAGTATTGGTGAAATTATTAAGGCCACTCCATGTAGTTAAAAGGGAGGTTTATTTTGTGGGATAACTTACAAATGAAGGGATAGTTTACAGGGTCTGGAAAAGGTGTGGTGCAGTCTGGTGGTGTTCTATGGAGAACTCTGCTCTGTCTACCTCCAGCATCCAGGGTCCAGGAACCGAGAGAGCTGGGTCATCTGGAACTCGGGTCTTCAGGATCCTCCCTTGGCCCAGTCTTGTAGGCGTGACAGTTAACGAAGCCTCAATGGGAGTTGGAACTTCCAGATCAAAGCTGGAATGGCTACCTACTACATCTCCCTCTTTTGTCTAAATAAGAAGTTTCTAACCTAATACAAGACTATATACAAAGGAATGGTTATCAAATATTGTCCAAGAGTAATGAGGGATAATGACCTAGATAAGATGGAACTACAACCAATGTGAATAATATCAGGCAAGAAACATACTAAAATCCAGAGAAGTCTAGAGCATAGGTAAATGGCATGTTACAAAGATCATTCCAAAAGGTGTCCTATCCTAAAGAACCTGAATCTAATACTTAATATGTTCTATCTAAGATATTATATATATACTAAGTTGTAACTATAACTGCTGGTCTTCAATCCCATCAAAGACCTGAGAAGGAATATAATAGTACCTGAGAAATGGAAGATGGATACATGCAACTTTCGGGAAACTTGCAAAAGTAGACAGAGACAGCTGGCAGCCTGGACAGTCACCTAATGTTTCTCAGCATTGTTGGTGTATTTAAATTGGCTATAGGCCTAGAGTATCTGACAGACCATTTTTAGAAGCAGGAATTCTGAAAGACCATCTTACCCTGTCTTGGCAGACTTCAGAAGTCACTTTTCCTTGTGTCCCACTTGTCCATAAGGACAGCACTCATATTGTCAGCAGTTGAGGCAAGGGCAGTTCTTTGCCAAATAGGCCATTTTGTGCCAAGAAGACAAACTTCCAAATGGAAATATCTTAGAAGCCCAACATTCTCTCGGGATCAAATTGGTGCTGCCAGGAGCAATTGTGTCTCATGTCAACAGAATTCTAAGTTATTTAAATGCCATATCCTCTAGGTCTATGAAGTGTTTGAAGATTACCTGTCCATCCAACCTATGTATCTGTAAATCTGGATAACCTAACTAGCATAACTCTAGAGATGACAAGCATAGGTGACTATAAACCTATAAGTCATATCTACCGAAATAACCTAAGGACTATTGCTTCCTGTAAACAAGGTAAACAGTCTATAAGCAAATGAACAATAAAGGATGATGACTTCAAAATTGTTACAATACATAAGACATTTATAACACAGGTAGGAATGTATAGTGTGATATGCAATATGACAATAATTTTAAATATATATCAATATACAAAATATCCTAAACAGAAGTACAACATACATACAGTATGATGGATATAAATCTACAGTTGTAACAATATACAAACATTTCAAATAAGAGTAGAAATATATGTACATTATAACAAATATAGTTCTGTGTTTGTGTCAATATACACATTATCTTAAACAGGAATATAAAAATAGTTTACATTTTTGTCAACATATAAGAATTCATTACAGTGCAAATTACAGTGCAAATTATCTAAGGCTGCTATTTTACTAAATTTGTTTACTAGTTTATACAATAATCTACCATAATGTCTTAAGTGTTGTGGATTTTTGTTTGATAAATAAAACACTGATTGGCCAGTAGCCAGGCAGGAAGTATAGGCAGGACTAGCAGAGAGGAGAGAAAGAAAGAACAGGAAGGCAGGGGGAAGACACCAGCTGATGTCCAGGGAGCATTATGTAGAGGCAACAGCTAAAGCCACGGAACACATGGCAACATATAGATTAACAAAATTGGGCTTAGTATAAGAGTAAGAGCTAGACAATGGTAGGCCTGAGCTAATGGCCGAGCAGTTTAAATAATACAAGAGTCAGTGTGTTTATTTTACAAGTGGGCTCCAGGACTGGCAGGGCTTGGCAGGAGCTAGAGAGAAACTCTCCAGATACAAGTAAGCCTCAATCAACATCTAACATGTTACTATTCCTAGATCCTGGAGGAGACATGAGCTCTGGAAGTTAAGAAACTTTTGACTTTTAGAAGTTGACAGCTTAGCTCTTTAGCTTCCTACTTCATTCAGTTTTGAAATGTTGCAAAAGTTTTGACAGGGTAACCAGCCATGTGTTTTAAGTAGAGCTCCCCCAAAGTTCTGTCCTTCAGAAAATTGGGGGCCTGGTGACATATTCTTTGTATAGTGACAGTACTATGAAAATATTCCAAGATGAAAATTGTCTGAATGTAGGTGCTGCAATATTTTAATTTGTCATTATAATACCATACAACTGCTAAAATGCTGCTGATTGTATTCTCAAAACAGAAGTCCTTACTCTTTTCCAAAAACTAGAATGAAATCTAACCCCAAAGAAGCAAAGATCTGGCAACAAGTCATTTGGGGAACAATTCTCACTTTCCCTTTTTTTTCCCTCCCTCTTCATCTATTATTAATCCCAATATTTTTCTCTCCTGGAGAGTTACTTGTATTTCCTAAGATCATCTTTTCTTTCATTCATTTTTTGGACAGGGTTTCATGTAGCCCAGGCTGGCCTTGAATTCCATATGTAGATACAGATGACCTTGCACTATTTTTCGTTTCTCTTATATTAAAAATATTATTTTCTAATACAATATATACTGACTACAGTTTCCCCTCCTTCTGCTCCTTCCAGTTCCTCACCCTTCTCCCATCCATTCAGATATACTCCCTTTCTGTCTCATTAGAAAAGAACAGGCTTCTAAGAGATAACAACAAAACATAATGAAATAAAATATAGTAAGGTAGAGCAAAAACTTCTCATCAAAGATGGACAAGGCAAACGAACAAAAGAAAAAGAGCTCCCAAAAGAAGACACAAGAATGAGAGATCCAGTTGTACACAGACTCAGGAATCCCATAAAAAATATTAAACTGAAAGCTATAATATATATACAAGGGAACTGGGGCAGACCTGTGCAGGCCCTGAACTTGGTGCCGTGGCCTCTGTGGGTTCATATAAGCATTGCTCAGTTGACTGATGGAGTGTTATCCTGGTGTCCTCCATCCCCTCTGGCTCTGACATTCTTCCTGCCTCCTCTTTCATGAGCACTGAGGGGAGGGATTTGATGGAGACATCTCATTTAGAACTGTATGTTTCAAGGTCTGTTTGTCTCTCTGTCTTTCTGTCTCTCTGTCTTCCTCTCTGTTTCTGTCTCAGTCTCTCTCTTTCTTTCTCTGTCTGCCTAATGTATAACTGTGAGTATCCATATTTGTTCCCATCTGCTGCAATGGGAAGCTTCTCTGATAATGACCTAATAAGGCACTGATCTATGAGTATTGCATAATATCATTAGGAGTCATTTTATCAATACTGTTTGTTTTTTTAAGACTTGTAGTATTTAGTTTTACCCTAGGTCTCTGGGCTATCTAGTCTCTGGTTCTTGGTCATCTAAGCAGTGTCAGGTATGGATTCCATCTCATGAGTGGGCCTTAAGTCAAATCAGACATTGGTTGGCTATTCCCACAAGTTATGAACCACCCTACTACCTCTTGTAGGCAGGACAGATTGTAGGTCAAAGGTTTTGTGGCTGGGTTGGTGTTTACATTTTTTTGTATCCTTCAGAGCAATTTCCTATACCAAAGACACTAGAAAATGGGGGTGAAGGTTCTATGTAGACACCGACTCGACAACTCCATGTTCAATGAGTTGGGTGGGTGTTGTCTTCAGCAATGGGAGAGCTAGCTGTTGTCTAGTCTTGGTGTGATGGGAAAGTGCAGGGATTATCTGAAGTCCTGGCTAGAGTAGTCTATGAAGCTAGACCACCTTAGCTAAACACCTTGAAATTGTCCTGAGCAATTTGTAGTCCAAAGATGATCTTTGGGTGGTGTTTGTCAGCTTAGTGGCATTACCACAATCCAGGTGTTATTGTTGTTGTGGAAACCCCATTATCCTTTAAAGACATCAAAGGTCACTGTTATGAATGGTCATGGTTCACTGCAGAAAAATGTAAACATGTAACACAAATTGCCAAACGGTCTTATTAATAAGAACCCAGAGCCAGATATTGGGGTGAAAGCTGAATGATCAGAGGGATAGAACAAGCCAGCCATAAGTAGTTCTTACTGCTAGGAAATCCTCACCCCAAGAGAGCTACTTCCTGTATACTCACATCTATATACCTTTCTGTGCCCTGCCATCTCACTTCATCTCTCTGCCCAGCTACCTCACTTCCTCTTTCTACCCAGCTCTATCACTTCCTGTCTGTCTATATAGACCTCCAGACCTCTATGGTTAACTAGCACTGGGATTAAAGATGTGTGCCACTACAGCTAGCTATGCTCACAGTGTGGGCTTGAACTCACAGAAATCCAGATCAATCTCTGCCTCCCAAATGCTAGGATTAAAGGTGTGTGCTACCACTGCCTGACCTCTATGTTTAATATAGTGGCTGACTTTTTCCTCTGAACCCCAGACAAGCTTTATTTGTAAGAGTACAAATAAACATTTTAAATGTCATATTCAGCAGATCTCTGAGAGGTTAAAGGACAAGAGTCTATTAAATACATGTGGGGAACACAAGTTTAATTCCTAGTTACCTGCTTCAGACTCAAGCCTGAAATCATGTACAGGAAGCTAGATGAAATCTACTTCTAGAATTAGTTAATGTTCTATATGACCATTGATATCACACCAGAAACTTTAACTCTGTGTGTGTGTGTGTGTGTGTGTGTGTGTGTGTAAATCTTATAAATTTGAATTAGTATTTAGACCTTAAAAGTTTTAAAGTATCAAAATAAAACCAAAGTATTATGAGATTAGTGGCAATAGAATAGTCCCTTAATTTTGGTTTTTCTTCTGGTCCCATACCAAGTGGCTCTTCTGACATGAGACAGAAATTTTAGATTTTCCTTTAAGATGCATGCTTGGGTTTAGAGAAGGAAAGAGCTATGCTCCAACTACAAAGCCATCTTTAATTTTTAGTTGAATTGAGACTATAAAAGACTTATTTGTCTATAGAGAACAGCAGAAACAAACATTTGCAAAGATTCATGAAATTTTATCCTATTGGAACTGTGCTACCATTAGGGCAATTTGCTATTTTTCTTGGGGCATTTTCTCTTGATGATTTGTCCTTTGCTTCAGATGTCTCATTTTGTCCAGTGGTCTTCAGATCCCTTAGTTGGATGAATTTATTCTCCTGAACAGACAAAAACAAAACCTGGCCCCAATCCTAACCTTGGGGAGTTGCCCTTTTTGAAAGGTTATATCTGATCAAATGAAAAGCATTTGTTAGTCTTGTAAGTTATTTTAGATTGAATGGCCACACTGTTTGTTGAACTACCACCTCTCCTAATCAAGAGGTCTCTCATGGTTGAATATAATCTTTATCAAT
This sequence comes from Peromyscus leucopus, assembly GCF_004664715.2. Lineage (NCBI taxonomy): Eukaryota > Metazoa > Chordata > Mammalia > Rodentia > Cricetidae > Peromyscus > Peromyscus leucopus. The sequence continues at coordinate 29,201,209 of NC_051083.1, forward strand.
CTTTATGGCATCCATAATTTTTCTACTCCTGTGGAAACAAAAGCAAAACTTCTTCCCCAACGTAACACATATCCTAGTTTCCACTCTGAGATCAACACATCTTTAAAGTATACAGGCTGGTTTAATTCAACATTTTTTTCTATTATCCAATGTCTCTCCACATTTGTTGTTACTTTCTCATTAGCATTTAGAAAATTTAAAGTTAGTTTATAAAGTATTGTGCAATCTATCTCTGTGGGTCTTTATTACACCTTTATGCTTATTAAGCATATCTTTTAGAGTTCAATTAGATATTTCTATAACTGCTTTCTCTGTAGGATTGTGTGGTATGTGCTTCATGTTGTAATATGCAAAAAATTGTTTCATTTTACTAGACACATATGCTGGAGCTTTTCAGTTTCATTAGGTTCCATTTATTAATTGTTGCCCTTAGTACCAGTGCCAACCGCGTTCTATTCAGAAAAATCTCCTGTGTCAATGAGTTCAAGGTCATTCTCCACTTTCTCTTCTATCAAGTTCAGTATATTTTGTTTTATGTTGAAGTTTTTATCCATCTGGACTTGAATTTGGTACAAGGTGATAAGTATGGATCTATTTGAATTCTTCTACATAAGCTATTCAGTTTGAGCAGCACTGTTTGTTGAAGACATCATCTTTTTTCCCCAGTGTGTTTCTGGCCTCTTTATAAAAAAAAAATCAGATGTCTATAAGTGTGTGGGTCTTCAATTCGATTCCATTGATCAACATGTTTGTTTTTATGAAAATACCATGTAGTTTTTATTACTGTAGCTATGTAGTAGAGCTTGAAATTTGGGGTACTGATACCTCCAGAAGTTGTATTATTGTACAGGATTGTTTTAGTTATCCTGGGTTTTTTGTTTTACCATATGAGATTGTGTATTGTTCTTTCAATGTATATAAAGAATTGTGTGGGGATTTTGATGGGTATTGCATCGAATTTGTAGATTGTTTTTAATATTGTGGCCATTTTTGCTATGTTAATCCTACCGATCCATGATATCTTCTTCAATTTCTTTCTTAAAAAACTTGAAGTTTTTAATCATACAAGTCTTTCACTTGCTTGGTTAGAGTTAATCGAAGATATTTTATATTATTTGAGGCTATTGTAAAAGGAATTGCTTTTCTGGGATGAAGCCTATTTGATCACGGTGGATGATCTTTTTGATGCTATTGCATTTGGTTTGTGAGTATTTTGGTTTGTGAGTATTTTGTGGAGTATTCTTGATTCTATGTTCACAAAGGTAACTGGTCTGTAATTTTCCCAAGATATACCATTTACCAAAGTTAAATCAAGATCAGATAAGCAATTTAAACAGACCTATAAGCCCTAGTGAAATAGAAGCAGTCATTAAAAATCTCCCAACCAAAAAAAGCCCAGAGCCAGAATGTTTTAGTGCAGAATTCTACAAGACTTTCAAAGGAGAGTTAATGACAATACTCTTCAAATTATTACACAAAATAGAAGCAGAAGGAACATTGCCAAGTTCATTTTATGAGGCCACAATCACCCTGATACCCAAACTACACCAATATTCAACAAAGAAAAAGAAGCAGAGAAGGTTCAATATATGAAAATCAGTAAATATAATCCACCATATAAACAAGCCAAAAGAGAAAAAAAACCATGTGATCATCTCATTAGATGCAGAAAAGTACTTTGACTAAATCCAACAGCTTTTCATGATAAAAGTGCTGGAGAGAAGGGATATACTTAAAGATATTTTATAGCAAGACCATAGCCAACATCAACTTAAATGGAGAAAAACTCAAAGCAATTCCACTAAAATCAGGAACAAGACAAGGTTGTCCACTTTCTCCATACCTATTCAATATAGTACTTGAAGTCTTAGCTAGAGCAATAACAAAACCGGAGGAGATGAAGAGTGTAGCAGGGTCCTGTGCTGTTGTTCCTTTGGGGAAGGGGGGCAAGTAAGCACAGAGTCAAACCACACAGACTCCGGGAGAATGTCCAAACAACAAGCTCAGTTTATTCAGGAAAAGGCAAGCCTTATATACCCTCCACCTCACCCTGGGGGGAGGTCTGATGAATATGCCTCTGTTGGTGTGACATGGCTGCCTCTCATTGGTTCAGGTCATCTCCAAATCGTGTCTCAGCTGCTGTTGCTAAGGCCCTTAGGCCTACCCAGGTTGGCTGTCAGAAAGTATCTTTTTTACTGGTTTGTGCCAGCTGGCCCTCAAGCCTATTAGGGATGAGTCATTCCACCCAAGGGGACCTTGAACTTCTCATTCTCCAGGTTCTACCTCACAAGTGCTGAGATTACAAGCCTGGGCCTGCACATTTGGTTTTATGTGGTGCTGGGGGTAGAACCCAAGGCTTTGACAAATGCTAGGCAAGAACTCTAGTAATTTAGCTATGTGCTGTCTCACCAACTCCATCTTTTCTCTGCTAACGTGGAATGCCATTATTATCATGTACCAAATTGTCAAATTCGTCTGGTCCTATTTATGAACACTCTATTCTATTGCAGTATGCCCAAATGCATGACAGAAGTAAACTTTGACTTACTGATAATTTACTCTGCATGTTAGTACCCAGTAGGGAGATGCTATTCCCTCCATGTTTTTTTTTTCACAAGTTCCTATGGTCTCTCTGCATTGTAGATATTTTCCATAAGAATTTTAGAAACAGCTCGACTTGTTCCTTGTACACCCTACTGATATTTCATTAAAATTTCAAGTGTACAGAGACTGAAATTAGTTACATCTACTTTCCAATTGAGGAAAATGGTATGAACTATTGTTAAGTATTATTTGAAATCTTTTAAAGTGTGTTTTTCATTCTGATCAGAAACATGTCTTATTATGGGCACTTTCTGTTGCTACTATAATTATGATATTTGCTTTATTATATAGTCTTATTTTGAAGACAATAGACTGGATTGAGCTTTTCAATATATAAAAATGAGATTGCTCTCCAGTACAAAGCAAGTGCCAAAGAAGGTACTGAGATGAGCCAGAATTACTGTTTTGAGCATAGAGGAAAAAAGACTGCTCTCTTTGAATGCAGACCATTTAATGAAAAAGTATTCATAGAATTAGATGGATTCTCAAGGGAGTTCAAAGCACTTTTCTTTCAAAATTCTTATACCTTTAATCTAAAATATAAACTGAATTCTTCCTTGTCTAATTCATCTCCTTTCATTGACCATGTATGTTACACCAGAGCAATCATCAGAATCATATTTTTATATGCACATACATGTGGGTACATGTGTGGAACTCAGAGTTCAATCTATATAATAAAAGCATATTTTCATCATCAAGAAATACTTCGAGGCTAGGGATGAAGCTTGGTTACAGAGGGTTTGCTTAACATGTATGAGGCCCTTAAGCTTCACATAAAAATCATCCAAATATCTCAAAAGTGTGATTTATATATTAAATACCTTTATGATGCTCAAAGGCTCTAGTGTAAATTTCCTTGTAAGTGTTTGGTTTTTCTTTTGTTCTGGGATTATTCCTGAATCATGAGGTAAAACACCACCATAATATCTTTAATCTTATACCTACTTCCAACATGAACACTCTCAACTCTTAACAGATACCCAAAAGATATCCTCTTTCTCAAAATGAAGACCTCTTTTCTCAGATTATGCTTCTATTGGACATAGTCCTATAAGGTTGTCCCCTTGGAACACTAGGGATATTTGTTTAGCTTAATCTAGAGTACATCTCTGTGTGATTGTCTCTCCATTAAGAGTGTGTGCTTCTGAAAAACCAAGAAAATTATCTTTGTATCTTCAGCCTTTAGATGTGTACAAGTTATTCAATGAAATCACATGGAAACACAGGACCAAATAGACAGATCTCTTTATATTCTTCCCCTTCATGGTCCATTGGTATTTTCAAAGTTGTGAAATATTTTTTATAGGAATATCATCTGGAAGTATCACAGCAGACAGCAATCGCAAATAGAAAACAGAAATCCACCTCTTTTCCTTTTTGAAAGATATAGTACTCCCATAAAACAAAGACCTAAAGTTTCTAGAATAGACAGCTTACCCCCCCCCCAATTCCAATTTCTCAATTGTAGTGATGACCAATGAATGACAAATACTTCCAATACTGGAAGACTTAGGTGAGTCTCAAAAAGAAGCTACTTAAAGACTTAAAGGTTTGACACTCATTTAAGAAATTCCCAAATATGAACGAGCGATAGTAGTACAATAATTCTGGAAAGTGATAGTTCTAACAAAGACAACTGACAGCAAATAGGGCACTGATAGACTGCAATATAGATATTGCTCGAGGGGAAGTAGTTAAATGAAAAAAAAAAACTCACTGATTCTATCACTGGACTGAGAAAATAACCATTGCAGGATTTATACACAGTCTGCCTTTTCCCTCATATTGAAATTATATTAATAAAGTTACAGTTTTAGTAATTATGTATTTATAATTCCGTCTTTTAAAAATAATAAATAAAATTTGTTACTATAAAACTATCAGGTCATGACTGTTTTATTAATAAACTGACTGAAAGGAGAAAAGCATGCTATCAATAGAGCAAAGGTTATGGTTACTGGAGGCTTCAAATTTTGGCTCTGTTCCTTACTGGCCATGCGACCTTGGGTATATTATTTCACTTGTGTGGGTGTCTGTTTCTTTATTGGTAAACAAGTGTTGGTTAATAGTACACATCTTAAAGAGCACTGTGGAAGAAAACATTATGTGACCATGTTCTATTCTGCACTGAGCAAATGCTAGCCACTAACCCACATGGGACTATTTAAACCTTGTTAGATCAAGTAAGGAACTCAATTTAAATTTTTATTCTGTTTTAACTAATGTAAATGTAAACTGAAATAGCAACACCTTGCTAGTGGCCACTCTCCTGAAAAGCAGTTTTCGGATGAACATAGTATTTGATTCAATAAATGATATAACTACTACCCAGCAGCCCACACCACAGAAAAGTGGTAAGCAGCATGTGTTAGTTTCTGTCGATCTTATTCTACCTAAATCTTACAAATAATTTTTTCCTAATAATTTTGTTTTCTGACTGATTTCCCCCCTTGCAGGTGGCATGGGTTTCAGAAAACAACAGACTGCTCTGCACACCAACCCCCACCTTCCTTGGGAGCCAACAAATATACTACATACTTAGCCTGTTTTTCCACCAGTAATGCAACCAGATCCATTCAGATTCTAACACCATAGTGATTTTACTACTTTTATTAGAATTTTGAAAGTATAAAGCTATAGCATAAATTTCCATTTGGGATAACTTACAAGAGGATTTTTATTAATGCTCTTGACATTACATTGACTAAACAAATTACTCAACCATTCTAAACCTTAAAACATCTAATGGTCCTCAAAAATCACACTAAAACTTACCTTGTTTTATGAAGAGATTAGGAAGGGTTAATGTTTCACACACTACTATATACCTTGGAAAGGGTGTAAGCTCAACATTAATAACCCCGTGTCTATCTCAATATAGCAATGCCACTCTACTTTACAGTCCTAGGACATCAAATCAGTTTATTTTTTCCCCAGCGAAAAGACACAATGAACAATAAAAAAGGATCAAGGTTTCTTCTCTTACCACAGGACAGGAGCCAGCTGAGAATATGAGAACATTTGCTATGAGAAATAACTGAAAATCAGAATTCTTCAGATGTTTTAAGACATGCATAAGACAGAACTGTGTTAGACAGATAGTCTTTCATTTATCATTCTGTATTCTAAACCAGGAGATACAGAGATGCAACTGAATTGGCCTGGCATACAACTCTCCTCAGGGAGGATGGCAGAAAAGAAACTGGTCTGCTGTAACAGGAAGGAAGCAGAGAATATGGGGAGGGGGGGTGGCCCACACATGTGACCTCAGCACTTGGGAACCTAAAGCAGAGATTATTGCCTTTTACTTTAAGGTCACACTGGGCTATGTAGCAAGCTCCATGCCAGTTTAGACCACACAACGAGATTCTGTCCCAGAGGCGGGGAGGATGGATAATTAAACAGTTTTTGAAGTATGTGCTGGTATCAAAGCTGGTGGCTAGGAACAATCCAGCTACAACAGGACCTTTACTTTTTGTCACAAGTACTTTTTTTCTGAAGTTATTGGCAGTGCAGTTTAAAGAGCATTTTGTTTGAATCAGATGTAACAATAAAAATACTGTCTACTTTTAATCTCATTCCAAGGCCTAATTTCCTGTGATTATAACTCTTGGCTTTGAAAATTAGGACTAGCTGCTTCAAGCAGGAGCTACATAGAGTCATTTCCTCCACAGAGAACCAAGTCCCCTCTCAGTCTGATTAAGGCCACCTCCCCAATCACTTGAGCTGGGGGAAAAGGAGCTTTCTAAACAAAAGAAAGTGTGATTTGGAGAAAGGAGGAGAAGGGTATGCATGCGGTAATTAATAGAGCACATGGTACTTTTTTTTTTTTTTTTGGTTTTTCGAGACAGGGTTTCTCTGTGTAGCTTTGCGCCTTTCCTGGAACTCACTTGGTAGCCCAGGCTGGCCTCGAACTCACAGAGATCCGCCTGCCTCTGCCTCCCGAGTGCTGGGATTAAAGCCATGCACCACCACCGCCCGGCAGAGCACATGGTACTTCTAACTTCAACTGAACTTGTAATGACTAATGCTAAGCATTTTGATGACAAGTACTATGCTTTTACTGACCATAACACTATTTATGATTTGTCCAAATTGATTACTACTGTGAAGAAATGGATAATTAAAGATGAAGTTAAAGGTGCGAAAGAACTTCCTAGCTGAACTCAAGGTCATGATGTTGAACAGCCCCAAGTACTCTCTTTTTAAATGTATTCTTCTCGGGGGGCGGGGCAGCGGCGATTGTCAGGTGGCCTGGGGCAGCCCCGTGGCGCTGACCCTCTGCCTGCGGGGACGGAGGCGCGCGTGTCCAAGAGTCAGCTGAAGAAGATGATGTCCAAGTACAAATACAGAGATCTAACTGTCTGCCAAACTGTCAAAGTCATCGCCATGTACAAAGATCTCAAACCCGTATTGGATTCGTACGTTTTTAATGATGGCAGTTCCAGGGAGCTGGTGAACCTCACTGGAACAATTCCTGTGCGTTACAGAGGTAATACATATAATATTCCAATATGCCTGTGGCTGCTGGACACATACCCATATAATCCCCCTATCTGTTTTGTTAAGCCTACTAGTTCAATGACTATTAAAACAGGAAAGCATGTGGATGCAAATGGGAAAATCTACCTACCTTATCTACATGACTGGAAACATCCACGGTCAGAGTTGCTGGAGCTTATTCAGACCATGATTGTGATATTTGGAGAGGAGCCTCCGGTGTTCTCCCGTCCCACTGTTTCTGCATCCTACCCACCATACACAGCAACAGGGCCACCAAATACCTCCTACATGGCAGGCATGCCGAGTGGAATCTCTGCATATCCATCTGGATACCCTCCCAATTCCAGTGCTTATTCTGACTGTCCTTACCCACCTGCTGGCCCATACCCTGCCACAACAAGCTCCCAGTACCCTTCCCAGCCTCCTGTGACCACTGTTGGTCCCAGCAGAGATGGCACAATCAGTGAGGACACCATTCGAGCATCTCTCATTTCAGCAGTCAGTGACAAACTGAGATGGCGGATGAAGGGAGGAAATGGATGGCGCTCAGGCAGAACTCAATGCCTTGAAAGGAACAGAGGAAGATCTGAAAAAGGGCCACCAGAAACTGGAAGAAATGGTTACCTGCTTAGATCAAGAAGTAGCTGAGGTTGATAAAAACATAGAACTTTTGAAAAAGAAGGATGAAGAACTAAGTTCTGCTCTGGAGAAAATGGAAAATCAATCTGAAAATAATGACATTGATGAAGTTATCATTCCCACAGCCCCACTATATAAACAGATTCTAAATCTGTATGCAGAGGAAAATGCTATTGAACACATTATCTTTTACCTGGGAGAAGCCTTGAGGCAGGGAGTAATAGACCTGGATGTGTTCCTGAAGCATGTCCGCCTCCTCGCCTGTAAACAGTTCCAGCTGAGGGCACTTACGCAAAAAGCAAGAAAGACTGCGGGTCTTAGTGACCTCTACTGACTTCTGGTCTCAGCTGGAGATGGATCTCTTCGTAAAGCCTTCTTTTCTTCTTTTCCTTTCCCTCATCAGTAGAATCCAGAATAAGTTATTGCAGTTTATCATTCGAGTGTTAAATTTTTTGAATCAATAATATATTTTCTGTTTCCTTTGGGTAAAGAATGGCTTTTATTAATGCACTTTCTACCCTCTGCAAGCTTTCTGTGCTGTGTTGGGACTGACTGGGCTAAATAAAATTTGTTGCATAAAAAAATGTATTCTTCTCTCATACAATATATTCCAACCACAGTTTTTCCTTCCACCCACTCCTCCCAGTCCTCCCACCCCACATACCACCTCCCTAGAGCAAGTACACAAGTACATCCAGCAAAGCCACTCATAAATGTACACGGCCAATATTCAAACAGTGAGAGCACTGTGGGTGTTTGGCTTACTACCAAAAATCAATATCTAAACAGGACCTGGTCCCACTGAGTACAACGGGCAGGATAGATTCCTGAAATGAGGTCCTAAAAGGTGACCAAGAAACTGAAGCCAGAAGACTTTTGTTTCAGTGGTATAATATGTTATTAGCATCTAAAATGCAAAATACCTATGGGTATAAATTAAGGCTCTTTCTTTAATATACTAATAAAAGTCAGAGGTACTTTGAAGATATGACCAGACTATTAGCATTCCAAGAACATGGATCAAAGGGAAAAAAGTCTTTTGCTGCTGTTGAGGTAGTAAGCAACTCAAATCACAGACACAGATAACCCCAAATGGCGAAAAGAACAAGCCCTTGGAAGAACTCGATGAAGTACAGTTTGTGTGTCTTTCCACTGTACCAACTGTCCTTAAAAGCAAACGTGCTGTGTTCTTCAAATGGGAGGAGGGGACAGGAGAGAGGATGGAGAGAAGGGAAGGAAAGGGTACATGATGTAATTATATTTTAATTAAAATAGATTAGTTTTTTAAAGTAAGAGAGCTGGGTATATATACTTGAGTGGTAGAGCATTTGCTTAGCTGGTATGGGAACCTAGGCTTAATCCCTAATACTGAAAAACAAATTAACCGTCTGTATGCACAGATATGCATAGGACTGTATTTTATGTCCTTCAAAATTACTGGTAGGCATATAGCTATCTGTCAATAATATTATATTTCTTGACCCCTCACTAAATCTAGGCCCAGAGCTAAACAACTGTCACACTTAAGATGTCTTGAAAATTTTCTCTACAGGATTTGGGCAAACTGACAGTTGTCAAGAAAATAATCTGCGTTCTTTTCAAACCATTGACATGCCCAGATCCTTAGTTACCAGGAAAGCATGGGAGCAGTTAATACTTCATGCTTGCAAACATAAGGTGTCACTTTGTGCAATCAGCTTTAGCTCTTTCAGCTAAGAAGACAGTCAGCATCTTAGTCAAAGACTGTAAAATGAAAGGGACCTGCACCTGCCCCCTTCCTTTCTTTTCCAGACACTCTTGTTATTAAGAATTCTTTTTCAGTGTTAGTGAGATGGTTCCACGGATAGAGGCACTAGCCACTAAGCCTGATGACCTGAGTCCCATTCCCTAGACCCACATAGCAGAAGAATGACTCCCAAAAGTGTTCTCTGAAGTTCACATGGATACCATAGCACTTGCACACCCACACACATACTAAACACATTCTTTTACAATTCTTTTTCAGGAAGAGAAAGTAGGTCGAATTTTTATTTCTTTCAAATGTCGCTCACTAGACCTTATATATCAGTTCTTTAATGAATTTTCACTTATTTTAAATTTTCTTTTTTTCCTTCTTTTTTCTTTTTTTTCGGTTTTTTGTTTGTTTGTTTGTTTTTGTTTTGTTTTGTTTTTCGAGACAGGGTTTCTCTGTGTAGCTTTGCCCCTTTCCTGGATCTTGCTCTGTAGACCAGGCTGGCCTCGAACTCACAAAGATTCGCCTGCCTCTGCCTCCTTCTATCTCTACTGAGAGCTATATTCTTTAGTCTAGTTAGAATTTTGTATTTCAGTTTTTGCCTCCAGTTGGAATTTCAGAAGGCATCAAAAGCATTTTCATTTTTTTTTTTTTTTTTTGGCATGGAAAATGTGTGTGCGCGCACACAGGAATATGTGCTGCACACCTTCTGTCTTGTTTGAGATGGAGTCTCTTATTGTTTGCCATTATAGCTATCAAGCTACCCCCTCCCCATGAGTTTCCAGGAATTCTCCTGTCTCCACTTCTCATCTCATTGTAGGAGCACTGCATTTATAGGAGCATGCTTCTGCACCCAGCTCTCATAGGATGCCGAGATCAGAACTCAGGTCCCTAGCCTTGCAGGGCAAATTATTTTATACACTAAGCTCTCTGCTCAGCCCCACAATTTTACTTCTGAGAGTATAGTAGCTTGTGAGGTATACTTAGCCATTTGAGAGAGATGTTCTTTTAAGAAAAATGTCCCAAGTTCTTTGCATTCCTACAGTTGTATAATTTCAGAGTGGCTCTCTAATACAATATAACCAGAGCTTCACAAACTAGTCTTACTCACCACTACATTTAATTTTCCAGAAGGGCTAGGTATATCAAAAAGTGATTTCTAGCACTTTGCTTCTTCCTATTCCCATGGGGTCTTCATTGATCATGGTCTCTCTTTCCTTGTTCTCCTTCTCTGTTCTTGATCCAGCTGGGATCTCCTGCTCCCCTAAGCTCTCTTTCCACCGACCCCTTGCCCTTCCTTACCCCCCCCCTCATGTCCAGTTTTCTCATGTAGATCTCATCCACTTCTGTTGTTGGGTGATCCCTGTGTCTTTCTTAGGGTTCTCTTTACTACTAGCCTCCCTGGAGTTGTGAGTAGCAGTCTAGTCATCTAGTATCCACCTATGAGTGAGTATATACCATGTTTGTCTTTCTGAGTCTGGGTTATTTCACATAGGATGATTTTTTCTAGATCCATCCATTTGCCTGCAAACCTCATGATGTCATTGTTTTTCTCTGCTGAGTAGTTCTCCATTATGTATATGTGCCACATTTTATTTATCCATTCTTCAGTTGAAGGACATCTAGGTTGTTTCCAGGTTCTGGCTATTATAAACAATGCTGCTATGAATGTAGTTGAGCATGTGCCCTTGTGGTATGATTGAGCATTCCTTGGGTATGTGCCCAAGAGTGTCCCCAGATATCCACAAAGATACCTCCACAATAGACTACTGGCAATGGTCGAGAGAAAGCCCAAACTGATGATTGGATGGCCGAACCCCCTAACTGTCATGATAGAACTCTCATCCAATGACTGATGGAACCAGATGCAGAGATCCACAGCCAGGCCCCAGGTGGAGCTCCGGGAGTCCAATCGGCGAGAGAGAGGAGGGATTGTGTGAGCAAGAGATATTGAGACCATGATTGGAAAAAGCACAGGGACAAATAGCCAAACTAGTGGAAGCATGTGAACTATGAACCAATAGCTGAGGAGCCCATTGGAACTGGATCAGGCCCTCTCGATAATTGAGACAGTTGATTAGCTTGAACTGTTTGGGAGGCCCCCAGGCAGTGGGACCGGGACCTGTCCTTGGTGCATGAGCTGGTTTTTTGGAGCCTGGGACCTATGCTGGGACACTTTGCTCAGCCTGGGAGGAGGGGGCTGGATCTGCCTGGACTAAATCTACCAGGCTGAGCTGAATCCCCTGGGGAGTCCTTGCCCTGGAGGAGATGGGAATGGAGGGTAGATTGGAGGGAGGGGGGAGGGGGTGGGGGCGGAGGGAGGACAGAGGAATCTGTGGCTGATATGTAAAATTAAATTAATTTTAAAATTTAAAAAATAATAAATAAAATGTAAAAGAATTTTTTAAAGTGATTTATGACAATCCAATTTAGTTAGTTCATCCATTTGAAGTTGGTTTTTTTACATGCCATGTTTTACTAAGCAGAATACACAAAAAGAAGCTTTTTTAAAAAATAGAGCAAAATATTTTTTACTTAAGTGGTAAATTTAAGAAAAGATTTCTCAAACCTAAATTATTGACATTTTAGTTCTTTGGACTATTGGATTTAGTTCTTTGCTGTGTGGGCTATCCTTGAATAGCAGGTTTCATAGGATCCTGGCCTTAACTCCCTGCAATGGTAGGTTGGGAATGTTACGGGCATCTAGTGGGTAGAGGAAGTCCGAGATGCTGCTAAACTTCCTACTAACATAAAACAAAGCCCCACAGCAAATAATCATCCATTCCAAAGTGCCACTATTGGAATTCTTATTTTGTCTCAGTTCTTCTGATTATATACACATAAACCTTCCTCTACAAATTCTAACACAAAGAAGTCTCCAGGCACAGTCAAATGCCGCCTTGCAATAGAAAGCAGAAGCAAAGGGAGTCAAAATGACAATGTAAGAAACTGCTGCTCTATTGGAAATACCACATTGTGTCATCAGTATTCATCATTGAGCACACACCTCTAATTTTGCTACGCAGGAGGGTGAGGTACATAGATTTCTGCAATCCTAAGTAAGACCAGTACAGGCTCCATAATGAATTATAGGACAGCCTAAATTATAGAATGAGATCCTACATCATACACAAAAACAATAAAACAAAAACAAGTCCCTAGGGATTATAGTAAGTTTTAATCTTTATATTAACAAAGGATAACAAGTGAAACCAACACTTTATGACAGTTGAAACATTTTAAAACAAGATTTTGAAAGTATAATTACAAATTGGCCAGTTTCTCTGCAATAAGGTCTGATTTCAACTGAGTCTCAGCTAATGCCAAAGTCATCTCCGCATAGCTGGCACCATTCACTTTCAGATTCAAGTCCTGTATCAGTCTTTCTCTCTGTACTTCTTGTTTGTGCAGATGGATTTTGGCCTTTTCCTCTGAAGCACTTGTGGCACTATTACTTGTTTTGCTGGTATTATACTGATGCACCAATCCATCTCTCACATATTCAAAGGCAGAAGTAGAAAGGGAACAAAAGGTAACTAGTTCCTGCTCCAAAGTGGATGACAAATGATTCATTAGGTCATCCTCAGTTCCTAATGTCAGGTATTTGAAGAAACATTTTTCAGGGAGCACTTTGAAGAGATAGTCAAGACACTGGAATAAAACTCCTTGGTTCCTAAAAATAAAAGACAAACGTGATACAACTGCAATGGACACAAGAGTCACACATATTTATAGTAACCAATTCATATTCATTCATAAACACTAAGATCAATAATAAAAATGCATGCTTTCATTAATAAAATTCTGACTATATCAGTACACATATCCTGTACTAATTAACTTAGTAGCAGTCAAGTTACTGGCCTGATTATGTATCTTTTGCTCAGTAACAACAGCAACATAGTATTTACTGAAAATTCACTATAGAGAAGGGGTAAACTCTAAAATAGCTGCTAGAGCCTAAAATATATAAAACAAAAAACTAAAGAAAAGACATCAAATTTCTATGCATTCAAGCAATACCAGGCCATGATTGTGACATATCCTAACACAGAATTCTACACAGAGATTATTAGACTACTCAGACACACGAACTTCTCTGAATTGGTTTGAACTGGATATACATTACCTGCAGTATACTGTTAAAATTCCTTCAAATGTTGTTCTTGGCTTCCAAGAGAAGAGTGCCCCACAACTTCGTAGCTTTTTATAAAGGTATATTTCTGTAAAGTCATTGATGATTTCACATTTCATGTGTTTCAAGAGCCACATCTTCATTAGATTCGGGGCATGGGCAGGTGATGTGACAAGAAAAGAGTATTTGTGTAATACTGCAAGAAGTGAGAAAAGATCTTCCATATGTTCTATAAGAAAAGCACATCACAAATCCTATCCTTAAATTCTGTCTACTATCAACCAATTTTCAAAATCTTCCGATTCAATTAAGCATACAACAAAAAATTACCCCTCCAATTACCTAGTGATTGCTTCATTGGGAACGCCAGTAGGTGGTTCATACTAAAAAGATCTTGTAGATTAAAATCAAGGTTGTCACATACAATATAATCATGCACAGTATTTTTGTCACTATCTCTGTCACTAATGTTTAACACTAAAGTGCAACACAATTTGTTAAATACTAAAAGTGGAGAAAGAGGAGTGACAGCAGTAATGATGTATGTAGGTTCTGTCTGAGAGGACTGTTCACACAAAGAGTTTTCTTCTTCCTTGCTCCCAGAGGTCAACTTGATCCTTTTTCTCTTTGCTCCTGTTTCCACTGGCATCAAGTATTCTTCTGGGTGAGAACTCATACTCAACCTGGTCACCTGACTTTGACACTTCATAAGCTGAAAGCTGGACCTGTTGCCTTGATCCATGATCAGTGACAAAGTCATTTCATTAGGAGATCTGTGAAAATACGAGAATTTGGTTTATTCTGCACATTCTTTTAAAAGAATCAAATAAATGATTAAATATTTACAAAAAACAAGAAAATAGTTATTCTCTCCTTCCCTAGGAAAAATCATTTCAATGCAAAATTTTAAAGAGTTGGGAGTAAAAGCCACACAGACTTGAAAAAGGTCTGTGATGTCAGGTACATCAATCACACTCCTGGGTAGTTTCCACACCTAAGAGGAGCTGGATAATACAAACTAGATTTTCTAGGTTTTTAAAAAAGGGAAATAACATAAAGTTTGGTGGGTAGAGAGGTGGAGGTAGATCTGGGAGGAGCTGAGGGAGGAGGCTTAATATGATGAAAATACATTCTATGAAATTATCAGTGAATGAATCTTATTGAAATACATAAAAAGAAATTACTCATTTTTAAGTTCTGGCAATAATTTAGAATAAAATACCTCTGAAGTAAACCTTCCTCGAGTAACTTAAAATCTAACTGTTAAATATAGATTATTTCCTATCTTTCACAAAAGTTTTTGTGATTGATATTTCTCATAATTGACAAATATGACTCAGGTTTATTTAGGCACATTCCAATTCTATCACGTTATCAAGGAATGGTGATGCATACCAAAGATAGGAATTTCACTACTTACTGGGTTATATTAAAGATTAGGCAAAGGATTTTAAAGAAACAACTTGTAATAACCATACTTGTGATATTTTGATTCCATTACTATCATATACAGATTGTGTAATGAAGAAAGAGTAATTTTGTTGGTGTAACTGAGAGCTGGGGTTTTCAGCAAGAGGGGGAGAAACTGAGCTACAAGACTGGTAGTGATAAGACCGTAAAGTCTTTCCTCCAAATTGGAAATATCAGTATGGATTTATGCTAGATTTTACCACTAAGAATAAAACCCCACAGTCAACCAGCCAACCAAAGACAGCTCTTATCTCTGCATATACAAAATCCCAAGAAAGAACAATCCATTGAGCTAGAAACAAGCACCTAGTCCTGACCAGGCTTTTGTTTCTAATTACAAATCACATCATTTAAGGGCATACGTATCTAACCCCTGAAGAACTGTTCTTAACAATGTCATTCTGGCTGATAAATCCCAAAGCATTTTTACATGCTTTCTGATGGGAGAAGGCATTATCTATTCAGTATTCTTTTAATATAAATTCAAACATTTAGTCAATGACTCAGCTTTGAGATCTAACTTCTGATTTAGGGGGCATAAAGGTGACAGCAAAACGTGTTATGCTATACCATGGGATGAATTCAGCAAAGTCTAGCCCATTGAACTTTACAGGGAAAAATGCTTGGTTACTTCAAAATATACATTACAAGAAAAAAACAACATATACACAAGAAAGGAGTGTGTACAGATTATGGGGAGGTATACACAGCCAGGTCCAATTTATAAATATTATTTGGCTTATGTTTTAAAAACTTATTTTAAATTCAAGACAAGACGTAAATGTGAACATTGCCCGAGAGAATTATTGTTAGCCATACACATTTTTAATGTTCTCACTCTGTGCGTGTGTGTATGTGTGTGTTAAAATACTTACAGATGAGACATACTTTTGCTTCAAAATAATCTGGAGGGTTGTGAATAAAGAAGCATATATAACAAGATTAGTAATAATTTGATAATTATTGGACCTGAGTCATGAGAAGATGATGTCACCATGCCGTTTGGTATGTTTGAAATTTTCTATACATGAACAGCATTTAAAAAAGTAATCATGCTCACCATACTAAGGAAATAAAAGCTTGAAAATTATGAGATAATAAAACATGACCAGATGAACCTAGGAAGGGGTAAATAGAACAAATATAAATAAAAACGTGGAATAAACAGTGGACTAGAAAATTGGAGATAAAATTAGTGAATAGACTATATCAGAAGACACGACCTAGGAGCCAATGAGATGAACAGAAGGTACAGAGGTAGGCTATGAAACATGGAATACAGAAGGAACAAGTGTAACACCACTTCCTGAACTGCTTTAAAAAAAGTCAATTCTCAAAGTCTGGAAGTTTAACAGCCTAATGGAGAATATAAAGAAATCCACATCCAATCACATCATGATGAAACAGGTATAAAAGGAATAATAGTATAAGCCTAAAATAGTAAGAAAATGAAGGACTAGAAATTTTAAAAACTAGGAAACAATTCAAAAATCATAAATCATTAAAGCAAAATTATTCGACTGAAAAGTCTAATAAAATGAACAAAATTCTGGAAAATTGCTCATGAACAGACACAAGATTTGGAGCGAAAACTGCTGACAGCACAGTTGATAAATGTTTGTATGTATCACAGCATTCAATTACTAGAAAAACATAAGCAAATGGTTTTTAAGAATAAAATCTGAATTATCCACAACTTTTAGAGAAATTGATCACCAGTTAAGAATTATCTCAAAATTCACTGCTTTCCAGATCAGTACAACCAAATGGCAAAGCCCAAATAATTTGGATTTTATACAATCTTCCATAGATCAGGAAAAACAAAACAAAACAGCCTGGCTTCCTAGGAGGCTGAGCTGACAGGATGATTTAAACACAGGAACTCTGGGCTAGCCTGGGCAACAAAGCAAGACTCGACATGAATAAATGCATATGAACAAATGAGCAAACTGTCACAACATTGGGACTAAAACCAAGAAAATATTATTGAAGGAAATTTCAAGGAGACTTCACTTGTGTTCACAAATGCAAATATTCTTGACCAAACATGAGGAAACCAAATCTATTATTAATGTACCCAAACTATATAATGAATTTGGGTTTATAAAACTCAGGATTGCAAAATTAGTTTTAGACTAGAAAACAGATTCACCTAACTCACCACATGAAACAAAAAACCCCAAACCTGCATGCTCCATCACCTCTAACACCTTAGGAAGTCAGTGAACAGGCAGGCATGGTAATACACTTGGAATCCTGGGGCTGGGATGGCTGGGACACGAGGATCAAGAGCTTGAAGCCAGGCTGGGCAAAACAGAGTGCTACATCAACTTAGGCTGCAGTGAGATCCTTTGTCATGAAATAAAAAGGAACTCACTGAAACAAGATCAAGTAGAAACCCCAAATAACTAGGTAAGGTGTTTGAACTCCACACTGTTACAGTCAAATAAACTAGCAGAGTCTCTCCAACTTGTCTGTATGCACATTTGTGCTTCTCTGTTTTGGTGGAAAAGCTTTTCTCTCGGCTTCAGACAGTAGAGATATTATTTCCCTTTCCATGATTTCAACAGCCCAAGAAGAAAAATCTTCTATTATCAAACATTTAGTTATTTAACTAAACTTTCTCCAGTCCATGCTAGTTTAAAGTTTCTACATGCTCCTAATTCTTCTCAATGCTTTGATAAAATATTCTGTGTGCTCTTTAGTTATCTCCACCCTGAGAATATCATCTTCATTTTGTAAATGCCATGCTCCTCAAATAAACTCAATGCATCTGTATAAAATGGATATTTGTAGAACATTGATGGCCAAGACACATACAGCTACTAAACAGTAGAAACATGGCAAGTGGGAATTAAAACGTGTTAGACAAACCAAATTTCAAAAGCTCAATATGAAAACAAGTATCTCATTAACAGTTTTTACACTGATTATATGTTAAAATGAAACTTTGCATGGAGGGTATCCAATAAAATACTGGAACTAATTTCACTTGCTTTTATTTCAATTTTTAATAGGGCTACTAGAACAATTAAAATTACATGTGTCTTTCATTAATTTCTATTAGATAGGGTTGGTATGCAGCATTTATATAGCATTATTACATTAAAATTTACTTACAGTTTCGAAGATGTGACTTTCATTCCAACAACTAAGTCATCGTCTAGTACACGACACCAGGTCTGCTCTACAATATGTTCTGGCTCTTGAAAAGTCTCTGATGACTTCTCCTCAGGGATATGGACACTGTTTTCATCTTCATCACAGAACGGAACAAGGGAGTCCTTAAAGAAAAATGTGTCAAAACAGGTGACTACAAAAAAATGCACGGAATGAATCAAAAGGTATACAAGGAAGACCAGCTTTGTGGCTTTATAGCATGAAGAAGCATGCTCAGCCCCAAGCCCCACAGACCACAAGCTTTTCAAGATAACTATGAATGTAGCCCAACACATTTATAGATGATATCATGTTACAATATCAAAAGGCTGGACACGACAGAAGCATTTTAAAATAAATTATAATACAGTATAATAATAAATAATAAAATTATATAATAAATAAAAAGTTATAGGTTATACATAACTTATTAAAATAAAATTCATGAAACATAATTATATGCTCAGGTCAAGAATCATGACTGGAAGATGAGTTATCTGATATAGAGGCAGTGGGGACACAAAACTGGATTTTAATACAGTGTGACAATATATTCCACAAATATACTGAAAACAATCCACTCTGGAACTTGCACTGAGCTCAGATCGAATTGTGCTGAAGTTTTATTGTTACTGTCCGGGCCATTCTCATGTCATTACCATAAATATAGAATAACAACAGAAACCAGAGTTAGGGGAAATAACTGTGTTCCTTATTGAATCTTTATTTTTATGTCAAAATACCATTTGTACACCAATCTTCACAATACCCACAGCCTCCTTTGTTGGTTGTATTGTTCTCTACATTTTATAGATACAACTGAGCTACAGAGCGGTGAAGAACTTGCCTGAAGTCACACAGCTACAAAGTGGCAGAGCTGGGTTTGTACTTAAACAGACTAACATTGGCTCCTTGAACAAATGTTTTTCAATATTATGAAAGTCTACCCTGTCATTCTTCTTTTCAATCCAGTAAGCAATATTTTCTACTTTATTATAATTTAAATAACGCAAACAGATTGCACATTGTCAATTGAATAAATGATAGTCACATGATTAACTTTACCTCCTCATCACTTGACGTACTATCAACTTTCCCATAAATTGAGTTTAAAAGAGCCCTCCAAGAGTTTGCAATAAATTTATCCTTAAGTGAGATATGTTTCTGTAATTTGTTAAGAAAAACAAACGAAGCCTGTAAAATAGAAAGAAAAAGTTACCAGAGACACTTTCAAATGAAACTGGACATGTCATTAATTCAGGAAGTACTTTGTGCAAATAAGCTCTGCAGAGAACACTTTCAGAGAAAAGCTCTTTTGTTTATAGATTCTCTTTCTCTTACAAAAGAAGTGCTTTGTGTTCCCAGGAAGACATGGAAGTAAGTGCTGTGGAGTTTACGCACCAAACTGAGCATACTGATACATTAGCATCCATTTCAATGCTGAGTTCAGTAACATGTATCACTATGAATAAAGCTGAGGCCTCCAACAGAACAATGGCCACAATCTGTTTGATGCTTGTTTTTTCCTAGTCAACTCTACTGACAAAGAAATCTACTGAAAACTACTGAAGAAACTAACTTTGGCTCAGAACAGGGAATAGGGCAATTCATTTCTTTTATTGTGCTAGATAATTAGATTTCAGCTCTAAGGATGAAAAAAAATCTTGGAATATATTTTGCTACTAAAAGTATAAATAGTCTTGTTGAATTGACAGAAGTTGCTTCATTTAGATAGACATGTAAGGCTGTTTAAATATTAATCCAGCTTCTAATAAAATGTCTTTCCATATTTAAAAACCTTTTGGGTTCTTTCTTATGAACTAAAGTTTTTTTTTTTTAATCAATCACTAGAAGGTGGAGGAGGGAGACTGAATTATTTACATTACATACCTTACCTCATTACAAAGCATGTAAAGTGTAGCTACCATTTTGAACCATCTCATGGTGGCCTCCTCCTACTTGCTTCACAGTGCTCCTAGTCCATTGTCCAGGTACTTGGTGGCTCGTAATTGGGGTGGGAGTGGATGTATCTATCCAAGGTGGGCTGACTGAAAGTAAACCCTCTGAAATTAGCACTGGCCTCTGTCAGTTCTTTCTCTCTCATGTCCCCTCTGCTCCAGGACAAATTAGCAAATCGCTAGTTTCAAATATTGTGTAGTTTGGTTATTAAACCATAAAACTAAACCAAGCTCATCGGAAGAAATTTAGTCAATAAAGCATCCCCCTCCTTTTCCTATACACATAATCCTGCTTACCTTTCCAGAATTTTGCCATGTATGTTAAGGACTATTTTCGTTCATCTCCTTATAACCAGAAACCCAAGCAAAAACCCAGTATAGGGACAAACTGCCCTGCTTGACACTGAGCCTTGCTACTATACATGCCCCAAATGCCACCATTTGGAAAAGTTTGAAGACTAAAAAAGATGGCAGCACCCACAAAACTATATCCAAGTATATGGAAGCACTCTGGGAGCTGCCTGGGAGGCCTGAATAGTCACATTTTTTTTTTCTAGCCAGAAGGCAACACTACTTGGACTCTTAACAAAACTTCCTTGCTTGTCTTCTGAATTTACCATTTTTTTCTACATGTTCCTATGGAGTGTTTTTAGTCTTGTATGTTTTCTGAACACTTCTTAAATTGAATCATTCTGTGTACCTCAGATTTTAAGGTTGGTTGTGTTGTCCCTAACAGCTGGATATCTTTCCTTCTTGGTGCTTTACAGCACTTCATCTCATGAGCACAGTTCACTTCTGTTGATGAGGATCTGTGTTAATGTCCAGGTGTGGGGCATTACAAACAATGATTATCAGCATCTTGCTACATGCTCACCAGTTTCTTCAAGGTATGCGTCCTCCATTTTCTTCCCTACTAACAACTATGTTGATGCTCTAGTTTTAGCTCTAAGGCACTTAATCTTTCTAGTCTGCATATTTCATCATATATAAAATGAGGAGTAGGGAAGGAATAGTTAATATCTAAAGGACCTTCCTCTTCCCAGATGACCCTGGCTTCTATCAAGTTGAAAAAAAAACTTAAGTGCTGCATGCTGCAGGAATATATCATAAGAACTCAGCTGGTTATGGCAAAGTCACTACCTGGAGGAATCAGGGAATTCCTCCAGAGGAAGCCAAATCCCACAGAGTTTTTGGTGTTACTTGGCTTGTTATATATCAACTGTATTCTGTTATGAAAATCGTGTGTGCCTTCATAGTTTTCCCAATTGACTTTTCCCTAAGAAGGGCTAACAGTGTGGACTGATCACTCTCTGGACATACACATTCCAGGTATTTGGAGAACAGCCTCAGGAAAGGCTTTCTCTGGAATCAGATTATCTCCCCTGGCTACTTTCAAGGACTAGCAGTAATAACAGTCCACATGCAAGTCTCCTGATTTAAGACAAATTCCACAAGGAGACACCGCCTAGGTCAGCTGGACATTAGTAATAGCTTTACACAATTCAGCTCGGACCCTCCTTTCTTACAGCCTCACTAACTTTATAGACCTTTAAAGACTCCTTACCTAACCACTTCTAGGAATATTTAGATAACCCTCTGCACTGACAGCTATGCTCGGCCAGAACCCCAGTTCAAGCCTCCCTGTAATTATCATCATTGGCAGCATCCGGCCAGGTCCATGCCCAGATGGAGGAAAGTACTTTATCAGAGATACTTCTGTACTCTCTAAGAACAGACTTAAGCATCCAAGCTACCTGTTTGAGAAGGCCTGGTGGATGTACCAATTAAGCTTTACTTCCTTTCCCAAACCTTACCTCTAGTTCCAGATCTCCCTTTAACTATCACCAGAGGCATCTAGCTATACACAGGTTGCCTAGCAACTGAGCACACTTTCCCCCACCTTGCAGAAACACAGCAGATAGCTTGGACAGATAGGAGCCACAGGAAAAAAGAAGACAGTTTTATTTTCTCCCATTGACCTAGCAATGTACAGTTTCTTAACATTTTCTACTAATCATGTTTAAGTCTATAGTTGAGCACATAAGATTCCCTCTTCTTAGATATTACCCGAATTTAGCCTTTAGTTAATTCATTTCTCCATTGGTCACTTCCCTTTGGGGTTGCAAATGATAATTAATGGTTATTGCCCCTCAATGTGATTCTTATCACCCCTCCGGTTGACCCTGGAAACCTCGCTATATATACCAGGACTTCCAGGACATGTGGAGGACAGAGAAAAGAGAATGGAAGAACTAGATGGGTAAGAACTTGAGAGGAACAGGAGAGAGAAGGAGATGGGAGAAGAGATGATATGGGAAGGAACAAGATGGATGAGAACCTAGAAGGGGCAGAACTAGATGAAGGAATTAAGACAGAACCTAGAGGGGACCACAGACAAGTGTAGAGAGAAATCAGGTTAGAAATGAGCTAAATATGAGAGCAGAATATAAGCTTGTAACTGACACAGAATAATAAAGTATATGGACTAAGGAGTTTCATGTACATAGATTCATTTCTTCTCATCAAAGATTAATTATCAGCTGGTTGTAGATTCTTCCCGGACCCTGGGAGGGGACTATCGAGGGGCTGGACCCCCATAGTCCCCGATACTTAAGAGCACAGGATCTGTGAAGGTATTTGCAAAAATAATAAACTAAAGGAGACAAGACCCATTCTGGATGTGAGGCAGCATCTATCACCCCATAGACTAAGGGTATGAAAGTTAAAAGGGGAGAGGAGAAATTACATTAACACAAGCACACTCTCTGCTTTGTGGCTACCATGAGATACCTCATGGCTACCATGCGATGCACAGCTGTGCTCTACCACACTCCTGCTGTCACGACATTCTGCCTCATCTCAAGCCCTAAGCAATTGCAGCTGGCCAGCCAAGAACTGAAATATCTTAAACTGTGAGCCAAAAGAAATCCTTCCCTTAGAACAGTGGTTCTCAACCTTCCTAACGCTGCAACCCTTTAATACAGTTTCTCATGTTGTGGTGACCCCAACCACAAAATTATTTTCGTTGCTACTTTATAACTGTAATTTTGCTACTGCTCTGAATCATAGTATAAATATCTGATATGTAACCCCTCAAAAGGGTTGACTTCCCAAAGGGGTCGTGTCCCACAGGTTGAAAAATATTGCCTTAGATCCTGTGTTAGGAACTTTGTCAGTGATGAAAACTAATATAGCTGGTATATTTAACCAAAAACAATAAATCTTTTGCAGAGATTGTTTTCATGGTCTGTCTGAGAGAGTCTCATCTATGCTGGCTTGGAACATGGTATATACTGACCTTAAACTCTTGTTACCCCCAAGTGCTGGGGTTATAGGCATGTGCCACCATGCCTGGCTTTTGTAGAGAAGTTTATTAGGGAAAAATTGAGAGTAGACTGTTATATGTCTGTTAATGTGCTATAACCTATTATACTCACTGCCATTCTAAGAGAGATGCTGTGACATATTGATTCTGTAGGTCAGGATCCTTTTAAAACTGGGCTTCTGTTATTTTCATTCATATAGCTTGTTAACCCTACCAAATCCTACTGCAAAAAGTTATCATTTCTAGACAATATACTTATATGTAACAGCACAGTAGTTTGGGTTATTATTTTTGAGACAGGTCTTGCTCTGTTGCCTAGGCCATCCTGGAACTGTGTAGAGCAAAAGCTGGACTCAAACTAACAATTAGCCTGCCTCAACCTCTCAAGTGCTAAAAGCACAGGCCTGTAACATCACACTCACCTTCATAATATTAATAGTTTTTTTTACAGCAGTGCCCAAACATAGAGCTCTCTGAAATACCCTTTTTCTAAACACTGAGTTGCTGAATACTGTAACCAGCCCCTTCCAATGTTATGTACTTCAGTTAGAACTTGTCAATCACAATGCAGAAGGAAAGAGCAGATCGAGACACTAACTTCTAATTGTGCTTCCAGTCCTGGAAGCACCAAGCAATAATTTTCATGTTCCTTTTCAGTGGAAGAGTCTTCACTGCAATCCAGTGGTTTAGTCTAATAACAGAAAAGATCAAGACAAGCTGTGAAATAAATGGAAAATTCAGAGGATTAAAAAACTACAATCACTATTTATCTAAAGGGCAGTTCTTCATGAAAAACAAAGTATGTATTTTCAACATCTGGGAACTGGGCAAGTATCACTATGGGTCCTACTGCTACCACCTAAAATTTGTAGACTGTATCGCAAATTTGTATACTGTATCATTATTCTCTATAAAACCCTGGAGCAAGCACTAATCATCTTCATTTTACAAAAGAAAAAAATTAGAGAGATTCTACTTCTACTTAAATATGAAACTTCAGGGAAAATCATTTCTCTTATGAAAAAGACTTCAAGATTGTGTCACCTTTTTCTTGTATTTGAAAACATTTATTACATTTATTTTTTTTCTGGGATTGGAAGTGTTCCACAGCATGTGACCCAGCATGTATGTGGAGGTCAGAGGACAACCTGTGGAGGTCAGCTTTCTCCTTCCACCACGTGGGTTCTAGGCACACAACTCAGGTCATCAGGCTAGGCAACAAAGTACCCTTGCCACTGAGCCATTTCATAGTCACTTATTTCCTCTTCTAAGAAGTAGTTTCACTTCCTTTTAGTCCTTAATTAATGCAATATTATTTGTCAATACAAAATGGTATTTCAGAAGCAACAATAAAGTTTGCTTACAGCATTACCATCATTTGAGTGACCCTTAGATATACATATACCACAATACAAGTTTATATGAAAAGCAAGGTCAATTTATATAACGTTTGTTGAAAAGGACAGTGTATACATTTAAAGGAGTCAGTCTATATACTTTTAAAGTTAAAAGTATGAAATCATTTAGATAGAGATACACACTATTTAGATTGAGGATCAAGCTTTTTTAAGTACTAAAATGGCTCTTAAACCATATTATGTAAACAGAACTTACTGAATAGCTTATTCTGACAAAATCTGTTATTGCAAATGAAGTCAGCTGATCTGTGTTCTGAGCATCCTCAAAAATGACCAGTACTTGTTCAGTTCCAACTCCAACAAAGTCATTTATCAGGACTAAGCTAAGTTGTTCCCACTTAGCAACAACCTGAAAGAATGGGAGTGTTACAAGAGGAATACGGAAAGGTAAAATATGAACCAACTAGGAAGTCTTTTTGTTTCATGCAATTATAATCTCTTAAGTTCATTCTTGCAAATGACTGATGAAAGTTGCAAAACAAAAGCTAAAGATACAGCTACTATAGGATCCAAAACCACAAGGAACTATGACAACTTTGTAAATAGCAAGATACTTACGTCATATTTTATTAATGCTTATCTAAAGACTATCACAGTCCTGATTTTTGTGTTCCAATCTTATGATCTATGTACAAATTCAATCACTTCTCATAACTAAAACTAATATTTAGCATGAGTAAAACTCTAGTGAAGATTCTTTATCTAGCATGGATAATTTAAAGATGACCCTATTTCTCATAAGCTTCAGTGGACACGCTGTTTACAATCAAACCAATTCCCCAAGGAATTCAGTAGCACTGGATAACTGAAAGGTACCAGTACATGTTTGAAGAGTTCTCAAAGTAAAATACACTCAAGATGAACTTAACAGCCTAACCCCAGTGGTGGTGGTACAAGCATTGTTATTATCAGGGACACAAAAGGAAATGAATGGATCCTTAACAGCAGGACACCTAGAAGCATTCTAATTAAATAGAATGATCTGTTAAGTTTATAATAGAATAGGAGACATGGAGTTTAAAATAGTTTCCTTAAAGGTCCATAGAGCTAAAGGCTTTTAACACCACAAGTATCAGATCACCTACTGAGGGCAGAAGAGCTACACTTCCCACCCAGAATCCAAGGAACAAAGACACATTATCTAGATGACACAGGAAGGCAGCTTATACTTTGGAAAGAATGCAAATAAGGCGTTTCAATCTACATAATGAAATATCAATCCTGGTCCTACAGGATTAATTTCGAAAGCTGTGATTCTTCACTTGTACAGGGAGACAGCCTATCTGAAAACCTACATGTCTCTCCACAATTATGGGGCATAATGAACTATGGAAAGGAGACACTGGCAATCAAAATTGTTAACATGTTCAGAACATGTTTAGGCAATCATGTTGGTGAGATTTTTATGGGTATAGCTTTTGACATTCTTAGGACATGTAAACATCAAAGAACTATGCATGAATTTACATGCATATTTGTAATGACTATCTTTCAAACAGTGCTATTTAACACAAATACAAGTGAACCAAAAATGGGAAGCACACATACAATTTTAAGTTTTCAGTAGAAATGTAAAAGTAATATAGTCATCTCTCAATGCAAGTGGAAGATTAGCTCCTAAACCCTCTGGAGAATCAAGACTCTGTGGATGCTTATTGGTTTAGTATTTGTATATAATATATAACCAAGCATAGCGGTGAAGGCCTTTAATCCTAGCACTCAGAAGGCAGAGGCAAGCAGATCTGTGAGTTCAAGGCCAGCCTGGGCTATAGAGTGAGTTCCAGGACATCTAGGACTGTTACACAGAGAAATCCTGTCTCGAAAAAAACAAATAATAATAATAATAATTTACCCATATTTTGCCATATACTTTAAAACATCTCTAGATTATTTATAACGTCAAATACAATGAAAGTACAACATTCCATTGATTATACTGTGCTTGTTAGGGCACAGAAACAAGGAAAAAGGTTGTTCATATTCAATACAAACCCCAGATTTTGTCAGATATTTTAAATCTGCTCCTGGCAGAATCAGTGTTTGCAGAACACTTAGATAGAGAGGGCTGACTACTTACCCCAGTCTATTTAACCCAGTATGCCCAGAACATTACCATTTCAATTCGATGTCATCAATTAAGAATCAAAATATTTCACTGCATTTTCACTAACTCTTTTTTTCAAAGACAAGGTCTTACTGGCTCTGCCTTGGTTTCCCCACTGTTGGCATTACAATGTAGCACCATACCTAGCCCTTCACTAAGTCTGATATCTCAGGTCGACTTGCCATTTTTAATATATTTTAATTCAGACCACTCCTATTTCAGATACTGCACAACTTCCTGAGACTATTAAACAGGAAAACTAGAGAACATATGAATCTCTTCTATTGAAAACACAAATATCTGTGCATACCTGACAACGGCCTCAAGTTTGAATGGTCACTAAACAGATTCTTGTCAAAACATGCAGAGACAGTTTCCACTTGAGGGAAACCCTAAGTGAAAATGTAGTCCTATCACTGAATCAAATATCTCTGGGGCTTTTATGAAGAGCTGGTCTGGGAGCACGATAACTTAGATTTTCATTATTTACTTGAATTTATGCCTGTTTGTATTTCTTGTAAGCTACCTCAATTCCTTCTTGGAATGAAACAGAATGAACAGATTCACAGCTTCCACAAAGAAAGATTGTTACTTTCCACATGGGGACAAAACTGCTATTAAAGATAGTTTTATTATTTAATAAAGTATTCATTCTACTACCTAAAACCTCTCAGAGAAGGTCTTCATAGCAAAGGCTCAGTATTCAATACTAGAAATGTTCCATTCCATTTTAAATCCTACATGGTTACTGTTTTGTCTTAATTGCTAAGTATAATTGTTCAAGTATAATCACTTTACTTCCTGTAACTTAAATATTCCAATATGATTACATTAATAAAAATTACAAATATAGTAAAAGACAAATAAATATAATTGTAGGTATATATTTATGTTTCCAAACTCAAAGGCTTTACTGACTTCAAACACCAAGACCCCAAACTATTATCAGGGAGACTTCAGACCACTTCAGTAAAGAAAAACAAAAACAAAAAAATAGTGAAACAGCTACACAGACTAATGCTAAAAACTGACTGACAATATAGGGATGCTTAGAAAGACTAAAAATGGTTGGACGTGATGGTGGCACAAGGGTGTAATCCTAGGATTCAGGAAAGCAGGATGAAAAACTTAAAGCCATCTGAACTACATATTAAGACCCAGCCCTGTTTAAAAAAAAACAAAGCAAACACAGGAAAAGAAAAGCCCAAGCTACCAACTGAATTACTGTAAGATTGAGTGCTGCAGGCTGCAGGAATATATCATAAGAACTCAGCTGGTTATGGCAAAGTCACTACCTGGAGGAATCAGGGAATTCCTCCAGAGGAAGCCAAATCCCACAGAGTTTTTGGTGTTACTTGGCTTGTTATATATCAGCTGTATTCTGTTATGAAAATCATGTGTGCCTTCATAGCTTTCCCAATTGACGTTCGCCTAAGAAGGACTAACAGTGTGGACTGATCACTCTCTGGACATACACATTCCAGGTATTTGGAGAACAGCCTCAGGAAAGGCTTTCTCTGGAATCAGATTATCTCTTAGCCACTTTCAAGGACTACAGGAAACACCACCCAGGTGGGGGCCCAACTTCCAAGGATAACAATGATAACAGCCCACCTGCAAGTCTCCTGACTTAAATTCCACAAGGAGACACCGCCCGGGGTCGGGGGGCACCCAACTTCCAAGGACTAACAATGATAGCAGCCCACAGGCAAGTCACCTGACTTAAGGTAAATTCCACAAGGAGACACCGCCTAGGAGAGGTGGACGTTAAGTAACAGCTTTACACAATTTAGCTCGGACCCGCCCTTTATATACCGAGACTTCCAGGGCACAAGGGAGAGAAGAGAAAAGAGAATGGAAGAACTAGATGGGTAAGAACTTGAGATGAACAAACTGAGATGGGGGAGAAGTAGATTGAAGGGCTAGAAGAGAGTACTAGAGGAACAAGATGAAAGATGAGGAAGAGCCAGATGGGGAAGAACAAGATAAAAAAGAGCCAGATGAGAGAGAAGGAGATGGGAGAAGAGCTGATAGATGAGAAGAACTAGATAGATGAGAACCTAGAAGGGACAGAACTAGATGAAGGAATTATGATACAACCTAGAGGGGACAGTAGATAAATATAGAGAAATCAGGCAAGAAAGGAGCTAGGCATGAGAGCAGAATAGAAGCTGTGTAGAGAGAGAACTATCACAGAATAATAAACTGTATGAACTAAGGAGTCTCGTGTACATAGATTCATTTCTTTTCATCAAAGATTAATTATCAGCTGGTTGTAGATTCTTCCCGGACCCTGAGAGGGGACTATCGAGGGGCTGGACCCCCATAGTCCCCAATAATTGAGATCAAACACTGTACCTTAAATTTCTTTTCTGAAACAGCACAAGCCTTGGAGTTGAATGACACGATGAAAAATCGGTTTCTTTTACCTGAATCTAGAATTTGAACTGAACAAGGATCTAGAAATGGAAGCTGGCATACTCTTACAGGAATGCCATTTTGGAACAAAATGAGCTGATTCTTTTTCGTAAGGGCAATCAGAGACATTCTTAACTGGTTGTTGACTATCTCAGCTGCACAGACATGCACATGAGTTACTACACTACTGTAAGCAAGAGGGATAAGGTAGCGATTGCTTAATATTTCTTGACTTTTAAGAACATATGCGCAAAGGTTGGAATTGGAAAATTCATAATCTGATTCTGAAAGCTTATGGGTACATTCAGCCTCAGGTGGTTCTGCTAGACCCAAAAATACTACTCCAAAATTTTCGATCTCACCTACCCACTCAATAGAAGAAAGTTTAACTGATATATTAGTAACTTTCCCAATTTCAGAAGATATATAGAAGAATTTGTCGAGATATTGCCAAAAAACTATAGGGCCATCAAAGATCTGTAAGCTGTCATCCAATGCATGGTGAAGTTTAAAACTCAAATGCTTTTCAAATTTGTTTGGGTTGTGAAGAAACAGTATATAATATTTGAAAGCTCTACTACTGTATTGTGTATATTGTATCAAAATGCAAGGGAGGTTAACTCTAGTTCTGAAATCTGACACACATTTGCAACACAGAATTTTCATATGAGAAGCTTTCTCCTTAATGTTTAAAAAACCCGTGGATATCAGAATAAATGTTTCTGTTTCTCTGTCAAATACCATCCTTTTGACATATAATACAGATGTATCTGTGGGCACTTCACAATCTCCTTTGGACAAATGAAACACAAGGATTTCCCCATTATAACACAAGAATTTTGCTTGCTCATTAAATGGCATTGCTTGTTTGCCAGCCATTCTAATACATCAAGTCTCTGTGTTGATCCAGTTCCAAATGCAAATGGATTCCAGTTGAGGCCTTTAATCCTAAGGGGGGAAAAAGAAGGACTCAGTGGAACAGGTAGAGTAGAAAACATACTTTGTTAGAAAATTATCACAGAAGTAATCATACATTTCATTTGAAGTAAATACATTAAAACTTCTTTCACAATTGTGACAAAATTCTATGGAAAGAAGTCCTTGCTATATAAAAGACCCTTGCTGTCCCTGCCCTCATAATTCCTCTGCCTCTGTCTCTAGAGTGCTGGGATTATAGGTGCATATCATGCACCTGGTGACAATGCCATATTTCCTTAAACAACTCTAAGACTGTAAATAATAAGTCAGAAAAGATACCTGAATTGCTATCAGCATGGCAAGCTGTATTTTGAAGTTCTATTAAAAGTACCTTCCATCAGGAAGGTATACAAGTGGGAGGACCAGACTTCACAAAGGAAAAAGCAGCCTGATACAGTGGTGTGCCTTGTCATCACAGCATTCCTTTGGGGAGATGGGAAGCAGAAGCAGGAGAACTTCCTGAAAGCCCCCAGGCCATCTAAGCCTGGAGTGTGCAAAGGAGCAGCAGAAACCAGACTCTGCCTCAGCAGGGTAGAAGGTAAGAACTATTCTAGAAAACTGGAGAAACCCCGAGAACACTGAAAAAAAAAATGACTTCAGATATCTTTCTGGTTCAGGAAATTTCTTATGAGTTCTACTTCCCTCTCTGTTACAAATCTACTAAATCTAATTTGGGTTTATATTAGCTTCTTTAGGATGAGATGCATTTAATCAATGGTTTACTTGTCCTGAAACTCAGACTTCCCTAAATATGTTGATTGCTGAATTGGGTTGCTCCCCACAGACAAGGCACTTGGGCCCTGCTTCCTAAAAACAGTTTGTATAGGCTGCACGATGAAAGAAAAAAGCTCACAAATCTCTCTGGAAAAAAACAGAAATACTTCTTACTTTACAATACATTTTTATGACCTGAGGAAAACTATTAGTATTCAAAATAGGAGGAAATTGAGGGTGAATACAACTAACTAAAATGAGCAGAAGAATTAAGTAGTTGTGATCAATCACTTGTGCTTATTAGCTCTGTCAGTTACAATACATGCATTACGTCATTTCAGGTTTATGACTATTCTCTCAGAATGAACATTCTGATTGCTCCTTTATATAAATTCAGACCCTTTTACTGTAATGAAGGTAAATTGTCCCAAGGTTGCAGCATTGCTCCATGCTTACAATACTAATCAGCAATGCTGATTTAGAAAAGAGTCATTTTGCCTCTTGAGCCAACCCTGTTAATCATATTGCCATGGCATGCATGTCTCTATTAAGAACAAACTGCCAATAGGAAGGCAGTGTGAGAGAATGAGTAAAATCAATGTAATCAAAGGAACATCCTCTAAATTCAACAGACATGGAAATCTGTCCTTCTCTCTTGTTTCAGTGGCTATACATGCAGAGCCACTCTTTTAAGTAACGACAACACATGGGATGAATTAACAATGCAGAAATCACAGAATGGTACTGCTCCAGCTGAGTGGCAGCACTAAAATACATGACTGAGGAACAAAGTTCATTAATAGGAGATAATTAATAAGTCATTTATGAAAGAGAGAGGTGACTAGAGAATTTAACCTGACAATAAACTGAAATGTGTATCTTTGGCAATTGCATTTCTGACCTGACCCAAGAGAAACAGACCCACATAAGGAAGGAGACTACTACTCTAAAATATATACTGCACTACTATTTGCAATATAAAAATTACAAATTTGAATGATTACCAGTAGGAAAACAAACCAATGGAACACCACACTACAGTTAAAAGGAATGTATTGCATATCATGATGGTTAAATTTTAATAAGCAAGGGTATCGAAGTGAGAATTCAGTCTAGAGGAGATTTTAGCTATTCAATTTTTTTTTCTTTTTTTTCTTTTTTTTTTTTTTTTTTGGTTTTTCGAGACAGGGTTTCTCTGCGTAGCTTTGCGCCTTTCCTGGAGCTCACTTGGTAGCCCAGGCTGGCCTCGAACTCACAGAGATCCGTCTGGCTCTGCCTCCCGAGTGCTGGGATTAAAAGCGTGCGCCACCACCGCCCGGCCTTCAACTATTTTTATGAATATTTTCAAACAAGTTTTAAACAAAGTGTTCAATTTTTCCCATAAAGATGTAAATATAGGAAACACTGTGGGGGAAAATGCTAAATGCCTTACTGTGGTGAACCAGCTACAGATTAGGGATTTATGAGGGAAGACTTGGGTTTTCCTTTTTGGCGGAGGTAAAGGGCTGCTGGAGACTGAGCATCAGGCCTCCAACATGCATGGTACCAGTGAGCTACATCCCCAGTCCCTAGGCTAACAGTTTTGTTTTGTTTTTACAATTTATACAAGTAGTCTCCAGCATCTGTCAATTTTTTAAGAAAGGCAACATTGTTATCTTCAACTAAACCACCAAACCTAAAGTTTGTTTCAGCACTTTATAAATCTAAGCTTTTACCAGCCTTGGCAATGTTTACATTTTGCCCTGGATAAGCATTGTGACTTGTCCTGCAACTTTGGCGGCATCCCTGGCTTTTACCCATTAGAAATCAGATGCACTTCCATTCCCGAGCTGTGACAACCACAACTGTCACTTACATGGCAGAAATAATAGCCCTATCCCCACCTTGTTAAGAACAAGCACCTCAAAATAACATCTTTCTTTTTAACTTTCTATAACCACTTGAACTCGGAGTTCAAAGGTATTTGCCTTGTAAGCGTCTCACATTCCACAACCAAGAGCGGTGGCTACACCTGTAGTCTCCATCAGAGAGACCAGAAACAGGAACATGTCTGAGAGTTGAGGCCAACCCGGGCTACAAACTAAGTTCCAGGCCTGCCAGCACTATAATGCGAGACACCACAACAAAAAGTCTTAACGGAAATAATCGCCGGATATAGAGAACACTCACAGTCCAAAGTATCCGCAACGGTCAAGAGGAAAAAAACAGTTCTCCAAGGCAGCCTAATCTTCACGTCCCAGAAGCACTAAACGACTCTGAACCTCCCGCCCGCGCACTGCACGCTGGGACACCCGGCCCAATAGCAGAGTGAAAAACTCGGAAGGCGAAGCCTGATGGAGGCGGTTGCCAGGGGAGACCTGAGGGGGCGGGGCCTCCGAGTGGTGGAAGCGAATGACCTGCCGAGCTGTCAGAGGCTGTGCTTTGGGGAAAGCTTCGGAGCGCTCCAGCCTGCTGGAGGCGGGACAGCAGTGCCAGGAGGACGTCGGAGGGCGGAGTTTCTCCTTAGAGAAGCAAGTGGGAGCTGAGCAGAGAACGTATTCCCGCCTCTACCCCCGGACGACAGTATGGGATTGGACAGTATGGAGGCACTTCCTTCTACCTTCCGGTGTCACGCGACCGCCTCCTCCTCCCTCCCTTCTTGGTCTACCTTTGGGCTGGGCTGACTGGTGATGAGATACTTGGCAGCCAGCTGTGGAAGCGGCGACAGCTACAACTACGATCAAGTCCACGATCGTGACCATGGCCGAGGTGAGCAGCACTGAACCACTTCTGGGTCCCCGGACTGGGAAGCCGCCTTCCAGGCCCAGGGCCCGTGCGCTCCAGGTGCAGGTGCGCTGTGCTGAGTGATCATAGTAAAAACCATAAGCATCTAAGGTTCTGTTTTGTCTCCCATCCAGAATAACGCTCAGAATAAAGCCAAGCTAATCTCTGAGACCCGGCGGAGATTCGAAGCTGAGTATGTGACAGGTGAGCTTGCATTCTAGGGGTTGAAGTGGGGTGTTCAGTGAGCATATCCAACTTTTGTTAGAATGTTTGTGGGTGTTTTTGCTGGCAGATGTTACAGACCTTTTCAACCCTCACTGGAAAGATGCTGTAGGTATTTCAAGGGTTTTTGCCATACTGTGTGAGCTGCTTCAGTGAGGCGGATGGTGTGCTCGTTTCTTCCTTTACAAGGTTAATGTATATTAGAAATCAGAATGTGTTCATGGGCCTGTGTGCAGTTCATAGCCTTTCACCAGAAAATAAACCTGGAAACTGTCATTGTACTTTTGCTATATACTTTGTACAAAATTTGGTAATCCAGTTCCTTTTATTTTGCTTAATTCCGCTTCTCAAAACCAAAAGTGCTACTCACAAGTTCTTATTTCATCATGCTCTGTACTTGAAAGTTTCTGTAAGTGCAGAATTGATTTATTGGTTAAACATTCAATGTCTCAATGTCATAGATACTTGAGTTGTCAAGGACTTAACTGATCAGTATTTTTAAACATTTAGAATAAGTTATAAATACGGAATTTAAAAGCTCAAGTTGCCGTCTGCCTTGATTGATGCTAATCTAGACCCTTCCACTAAATAGCTAGCTTACATCTTCTGAGTTCCTGTTTCCATATCTGTGAAATGTAAATAAGGTTAAAGGATTAAGTGAAGAAACATGTATCAGATTGTCAAGTGTGGAACTAAAAACTAGTGGGTTGTCAATACAGATTTTGCCTTAGGCATTTGGTTATTGTGGATGGAATCAAACTTTGGTATTTTGATTTTAGTGCTGACTAGAAGATTCCTATACCCTTATACTGTTCTGTAGTGTACATCAGTTGGTGACCTAGAACAAATAAGGAAATCTGTTCCAAATAGCCTGGTCAGTAAATCTTTTCATACCTCCTTGCCAATTTTCTTCATGTACCAAACTTTGTACCAGAGAGTTGCAAAATCACTCCATTCCCTTTTAGCACAGAGATCTCACTCATGCCTGTTATTATAGATGGTTACAGTAAGAAGATTCTACAATAGCTTTCTATATGAATACAAGTCATAGCTATATGGCGTATAGTGTATTAAGACATAACTCGTAACTAATGAATTGATGATTCTATAATAGTCATTTACTTATGCTCAAGGGATCAAGCAGAAGATAGGTAAGTTATGCAATCTCCAAGGTTTTAAAGGTCATCTTGATTCAGTCTTCTCATTTTTAAAATGAGGGAAGTCAAGTGTAGTAAGATTAAGCAATTTGCTCAGAATCCCTGGTGTTAGAATTTTGGCCTGGCCTACCACTCAGACCTTTTGGATTTCACTATAGTAATCTTTAAGCAACATCACAGTGTCAGATTAGATCATGTCACTCCCCAGCATGAAACCTTTCAGTGTCTTCCCACTGTATGTATTTAGAATAAAGTTCCAGTTCTTTTTGGTGGCCTACAAATACGCAGTCATATATTACCTAGCTCTTGGCTACCTGTCCATCCTCATCTTTTATTTCTCTCCTTGCTTAGTGCAGAGTTGACTACCCCTAGCATTAAGAGGCATACAAATAGCAATCCAGTGCGCGCACGCGCACGCACGCGCACACACACACACACACACACACACACACACACACACACACAAAGTTAATTAAAGAATATTTAGTCTAAAAACATGTGGCTGATGTATTTTCTATTTGACTTCCTTTTTAAAAATCCAGTGACCCACAAAATTGACATCACACTCCAAAACATGACTCACAGTTTGAAAAAATATAGCTACACTGCCTCATTTGTGTTCTTCAAACAGAATGCATCTGTTTTCATCTTGGGACATTTCCATTTCTCTCAGCCTGGGATGCTTTTCCCCAGTTAGTGTGTATGGTTAGGCCTTGTTTTTGTCTTTTCAGGGTTTAAATGTATCTGAGAGGCCTTCACGGGTTATTAAGTAGCTTCCTGTCCTGCATACTTTCCCTCCTAGCCTGTAATTGTCTTGTTTGTTTATTGTTCATTTCCTCCAGTAGATGATAGATGGGTTTAGTTACTAGCAGCAGCCTATAGAAGTTGAAGGCAGAAGCTGTATGTATTTTTCTCACTCCTCAATACCTCTCACAGCATTCAGTACATAATCATTGAATGAATATAGCACTACTTAAAGATGTGCATTAGAAGAAGATTGGAAGAATTGATATTCCAAATTAAGAACTGACTTAACCAGCTCCCATTTCCTACCAAAAGTCTGGCAAAGAGCAGCCTTCACAATGTAAGCCATAAAGGCAAACTTTTTTTTTTTTTTCAGAAAAAGGCACTGTGTATGGTGGCATGGGGTGATTTTACCCTTAAATATATACACTTAGGTATAGGTGAACCATATATGAGTTATCTACACAAGAGTTGTAAAAAGACTCTGGGCAAGGAAAGCAGAAGCCATGAAAGACTTTCTCACCTGGAAGTTGCAGGTGTACCCTGGACTGTAATAAGGCTTTTTAGTTTTTATGTATTCTCCCTATAAGGTTGCTTTTTAGAAATTAACCTTGGTAACACTGGTGTGGTTCTTAATGCATGGAATCCTAGAACTCAGAGGTTAAGGCAGGAGGGCCTTTGAGTTCCAAGGTGGCATGATTTATTATAGTGGGTTCTAGGTAAGCATGTATGAAAAGTGAAATCCTGTCTTTAAAAAATATAAATAGTAGCCGGGCGATGGTGGTGCAGGCCTTTATCTCAGCACTTGGGAGGCAGAGGCAGGCAGATCTCTGAGTTCCAGGCCAGCCTGATCTGTAGAGTGAGTTCTAGGACAGTCAGGGCTACACAGAGAAACCCTATCTCAAAAAAATATAGATAGATAGATAGACAGATAGATAGATAGATAGAATAAAAAATTTTATATAGATAAAATAAGAAAAAGTTAACTTTGTGTTTAGAACATCCACTTTTGTTACAGTCTCTATTGTCATTGACAATACTTTGGTTCATAAAAGGTTTAAGGCATATAAGCCATAATGATATTTTTCCTAAAGAAAAGTGTTTATCATCCACAAGTTTATCTCTTCAAACATTCATTTGAAAACAGGTTCTTGGGAATTCCAAGCTCATTTTTTTGTGCCTATAGAAAATATTGCCAAATATGGGTAGATTTTTAAGCAGACAAAAAGAAAATAGAGGTCCACAATTATGGTACTTTTCTCCATCATTGTTACTGTGAGAAGTTCCACGCTGAGTCTCAAATGAAAACCATTTCCTGTTCTTTTCTTCTTTCTCTTTGTAACAATAATTTATTCAGCTCTGAAAGTACTCATTATCAGTTTAATTCTGTAAATCAGGTTGTCAGAGAAAGGTAAATGATAGAGCCATTTTCCAAACTTGTACAATTTAGTGACGGTGTTAGAACAAAGATAAACTGCTAAGTAAGGTGAACTGGATCACAAGGAGTAAGAACCAAAGCAGTGCCTTGGCATGGTGGTATACATCTGTAATCCCAGAAAATGGGCAGTGAAAGCAGGAGGATTGGGAGTTCAAAAAGGTTAGCCTTGACTACCTAGTGATTTGCAATCTAGCCTAAGCTTCATGAGACCTTTTCTCAAAGAAGATTGATTAAGTGCTATGACAAAGAAAGATACCTACTGCTTGGTGATCTGGTTAGTACTGGGTTAAAAGCAATGTCATGGAAAAGCTCAGCAGCTCCCAAACCTTAGGAAAGCTTGCTCTAAAGCATTGTGCTATTGGGAAATAGCAGAATCTTTAGGAGCTGTTTGCAGCCAGGCGGTGGTGGCATACGCCTTCAATTCCAGCACTCGGGAGGCAGGGGCAGGGAGATCTCTTTGATTTCCAGGCCATCCTGATCTACAGAGTGAATTCCAAGACAGCTAGGGCTACACAGAGATACCCTGTCTTGAAAAACCAAAACCAAAACCAACCAACCAAAAAAGGGCTGATCCCCTAATAAGAGTTCTTGGGAATGGTACCTTTAAAGATGATGATGGAACCCTGGTTCCTTCCTCTTCCTGTTGTTGGGCCTGATACATGCTACCCACCTGATGTCCCTCGCCACAGGTTCAAAAACAACTTGGCCAACTGGTCCCAGACTGAACCTCTAACACTCGGAGCCAAAATAAACCTTTACTCTCTTCATCTCTGATATTTGTTTGGTAACGGAAAGCTGACTAACTCAGGTGGTATTTCTTATGAACTTAGGTGGAACTTGGCCAGGTAGAGAAGGTGATCGAGGTGGTTCAGACAGTCTGAGCAAAAGCACTGGGATAAAAAGGTATGCAGCATGTTCAGGAAGCCTAGGAAGCTTGCTGTCGTAAGCCTCAAAGAGACATGTGCACATGGTTGGAAACATTAGGAATACAGTGTAGAGAACCTTGGACGTCCAGGTGATGTGTTTGTACTTCAGTACATGTGGAGAGAGAACCTGCTGTGCTCAAGGGGTTTGTCTGATCTTACAGCTATAGGAATTTCTTTAAATGAACTTAGTTGATAGCGGAAAAGTAACAAAGCCTCCATACCATCTAGAAATAGTTAACAGTGGTAGTTTTTTTCTAATCTTTTGTCTATATCCTTTTTTTTTTTTTTTTTTTTTTTTTTGGTTTTTCGAGACAGGGTTTCTCTGTGTAGCTTTGTGCCTTTCCTGGAACTTGCTTTGGAGACCAGGCTGGCCTTGAACTCACAGAGATCCGCCTGGC
Source organism: Peromyscus leucopus (assembly GCF_004664715.2). Lineage (NCBI taxonomy): Eukaryota > Metazoa > Chordata > Mammalia > Rodentia > Cricetidae > Peromyscus > Peromyscus leucopus. The sequence continues at coordinate 29,240,017 of NC_051083.1, forward strand.
TCTGCCTCCCGAGTGCTGGGATTAAAGGCGTGCGCCACCACCGCCCGGCTTGTCTTTATCCTTATGAGAGCAAAATTAAAAGACGATCCTGATTATCATTTGTATGTTACATTTTTATTGACATGATCTTACTCCCCATTTTATAAAGTAGGCAACATTGTATTTTTTAAAATATTTGAATCTATTAGTAAAAGACAATTGCCATTTCATTTAGGTAATCCCTTTTTGGACATTTAGATTACTTGTTTTTGTTAGTACAACTTTATGAAGCAGTTAAGATTACTTCCTTTTAGACTCATGTCTTGGAATCAAATTATTGTTTTCACAAATAAATACTTGGTACTCATTTCATAATATATATCAAAATTCCACCATACAAGCTGCCCAAGTTCATTTCTACTGGCCCTGTGGGATAATGTTTGTCTCCCACACCTTATCCATATTTAATGTCATCATTTCTTAACTAATAGTTTTTTAGTTTGTGTTTGATTGCTAGTTTGGCTAAACTTCTTTTCATATGATTATATTCATTTATGCATACACTTTTTTTGTTAATGCCACTGTCATTGATTTTGGCAGTTTTTTAATGTATTCAAAATTACCTATTATTTTGTGGTTTCTTCAGTTGCTATTAAAGTTGATTCCTCTCACCCAAGACGTTTCTGCCCTTTTAATTTTTATTTTGTTTTGGATGAATGTTGATTTTTTAATGGACATATCTTTAAAGCATGAAAGAATATGTAACCATGCACTTAATGTTCAGCCAAAGGGTTAGATCCATTAGCTTATACGCTTCCCATATAGTATGATGTTTGGGAGATACTTTCCCTGTATTTTGGGTTACTCATTCTCTTCTTTTTCATTAGTTTTATCCCCTAAGAAATCTCCTCCACCAAAACTTTATTACATTTTTAATTCTTTTCTTACCTTGATATAAAGGCTGAACATACTTTACAATGATTTGCCTCAGTTTGGGACTCCTTCATATTGTGTAATGTAACTAATTTTGGAACTGTGTAATAGCTCATAGAATGCATAAAACAATTGATAAACTTCAGTTTTCACTAGGCTTGCTATCTTCCATACTACTGCTCTGAACATTGCCTATACATTTCTGCATACATAAAGAGATGATGGTCAAAGTATAGAAATATCAGTGAGATAGGAAAAATAAGTTCAAGAGATCTTTGTACAATATAGTGAGTAGAGTTAATAACAGTATTTTATACCTGTAAATTACTAAGGCAGACTTTAAGTACACTTACAATGGAAATGAAATGTATGGAAAAAATATCTTTTCATTAGCTTAATTTATATGTTCTATGATGTATACATAAGAATGCTATATAAATGTATATAATTATTTGTCAGTCAGTTTTTGAAAAGGATCAATTTTTATCATTATGATAGATGTAAAATGACCAAATCTCTGCTTTAGAGGACATGAAATGTGGCTTTTTTTAATTTTTTATTTTTATTATTAAGAAATTTTTTATTCATTTTACATACCAACTACAGATCTTTCTCTCCTCCCTCCTCCTGTCCCCCAGCCTTCCCCCCACCCCCGCCATCCCAACCCCCATTCCCACCTCCTCCAAGGCAAGGCCTCCCATGGGGAGTCAGTAGAGCCTGGTACATTCAGTTGATGCAGGTCCAAGCCCCTCCCTCCCTGCACCAAGGCTGTGCAAGGTATCCCACCATAGGCACTGGGCTCTAAAGAGCCAGCTCATGCACCAGGGATGGATCCCGATCCCCCTACCTCCTCCCTCCCCAAGCTCACCAATTGTCTCGTATATCCAGAGAGCCTAGTCTAGTCCCATGGGGGCTCCACAGCTGTTGGTCCACAGTTCATGAGTTCCCACTAGTTTGGCTGGCCATCTCTGTACGGTTTCCCATCATGATCTTGATGTCCCTTGCTCATAGAGTCCCTCCTCTCTCACAAAGCCTTCATAAACTTGGATGAGAGTGAAGAATTGGTAGATCTGCTTACTTTTTAATCTTCAGTCTCAGTAATGACCCTTTACATTGCCTAACAACTATTCTTTTATCTTTCAGTGGGTTTTTAAAATTCATATCTCTATGAAATTTATCCCTAGTCATATATCCTCATTTTTAATGTTTAGTGACATTTGCAGTTTGAAACCACCTGCTAATGAAATACTGCCAGTTCTAGGATGGTGGTTTTGTTTTAGTCACAGTTATTTTCATAGCTTAGACAATAAGAGTACAATCTGTTTATCTAATTCACAGTGTACTCTTCATTGTTTTGTGGTACTAGGGAGCCCAGGCCCTTACTTATGCTAGGCAAGCACTATACCAATAAACTACATCTCCAGCCCTAACATATGCTCTTAATAATGGGCTACAGAAGTGATTTTTCATTACTGAAAATTTAATGTATAACAATGATTCTGATTTGATAAGTATTTTAGTTTCTACTACTCTGATAAAACACCCTGACTCTGACCAAAAGGCAACTGAGGAGAGAAATGGATTTATTTCACTTACAATCTAGTATTATGGATAAATGGAGACCAGAATTTCAAATAGCAAGTCACACTACATCTCCAATCAAGTGAAGAGAGAAATGTGTGAATATAGGCTCATTTGCTTACTTGCATATGCACCATTCCTCCACTCTTATATAGTTCTGGACTTCTTGTCAAGGGAATGGTGCTGCCCACAGTTGGCTGGACCTTGCCACACCAATTAACTTAAGATAGTCTTCCACAGACATGCCCATAGTCCAACCCAATGAACACAATCCCTCATTGAGACTCTTCCTAGGTGGTTCTAGGTTATATCAAGATGACAATGAAAGTTAACTATCGCAGTAAAATATCAAGAAGAACCAAGTGTGGTAGCTCAGGTCTAGAATCCCAGCACTTGAGGTGAAGATATGAGGATCAGGAGTTGAAGGCCAACCTCAGCTCCGTATTGTGTCTGAGGCCCTCCTGGGCTCCATGGATCCTTGTCTCAAAAGAAAAAGAAAAGAAAAGAAAACAACAATAAAAGATCTCTAGACTTTTGAATAGAATCATAGAAATTCCTAAAGGACTTTTCCCCTCCAGTCACCATTTTACAAAGAATGAGAGAACATAAATTTGATACATTTCACTAAACAATGTAACAGTGTTACAAAATTTATGTTCATTGTAGAACTTATTATTTATATCATTTACTTTTTCTAGTTCGCCATGGTTCTTGTTTTATTATACTGCTGTATATTTCCAGTGAACATGACATTCAACAACTCAAAACTACTTAATGATGTATGTAGCCTTAAAAATGCAACTTCTCAGAGTTAGTAAAGAAACTCAAGAAATCCATAAACATGTGAAGTAATCAATTCTAGCAAATTTCTTTCACAACTAGAACAAAGCAGGTAAAAAAAAAAAAACGTCCTTAAGATTTGAGATTTTAACAGCACAGTGAACAAACTTAATTGTAGAACACAGCTGAGTACATTTGTATATTTGTATATGTGTTTGTGTGTGTTTGAGTGTATACATTTTCCTACCCAACAAATAGAGAATAGATACTTTAAAAATCTATTTTTCTACTTTTGGAGCTTTTGCAAATACTTTTCATGTGATAAGTAATAAAAGAAGTCTCAGAAAATTCTAAAGCAGCTAGATGATAAAGGCCAGGTTCTCACACCATTAGGAAACTATGTTTGGAATCATAATAAACAGATACTTAAAAACAAATTAAATTTTAGGAAGCCAAAACAACATACCTCTATGGATTAATAACCTCCCAGCTATGTGTGTAATTCTTACTTCTGCTAAATAACCCGTGGTTTAATGAGGGTGTCACAATGGAAAGTACCAAAAAATGTTAAAACTAGTTGAAAGCTTATATGGAAAGATCAAGCATAATTTTAGCTGAAGTCAGTAAGCTTGGTTGGTTTTGTGTGTGTGTGTGTGTGTGTGTGTGTGTGTGTGTGTGTGTGTGTTTCAATTCAGAGTCTTTGCTGCCTAGGTATTTGTTAACTTTATTTTCTGTTCTGTAAAATTTTAACTATTCAAAAGGGCAAGAACAATGCAATCTAGTATTGAACATCTGGACCCTGAGAAATGTCAGGGCTGGTGAGGGGTCAGACTTGCACAGGAATAATCATTCTGATTCAAAAATGGAATGTGCATGTATTGCTGGTAGGGATTAGAATGATGAAGAGGTGACTTTCCAAAGTCCCTGAGCGCTTGGAGCTCAGCAGAGTAGAGCACCATTAGCCCCCCCCTCATGCCCTCTTCCTCCTTACACGGGGGCTCTGACATTTGCAGCTGTGACTTAAGGAGCGGGTCCCTTCAAAATGAGTGCTTATCACTTATTTATCATGAACAGTATTTCCATATGGCGTGTGTGTGTGTGTGTGTGTGTGTGTGTGTGTGTGTGTGTGTGTGTGTGTGGTTTGGAGCTTGAACCCAGGGATTCATACATGCTAGGCTAGCACACTACCATTTTACCATTGAGTTGTATAACTTAGCCTTTCTCTTCTCGGGTTTTAATTTGAAGAAGTATCTTGTTGAGTCACCTGGCTGTCCTTGAATTCACCCTGTAGCTGCAGTAGGCCTTGGGCTTGTGACCTTCCTGCCTTGGCCTCCTGAGTAACTGGAATTACAGGCTTGTGTCACCAGGCCTGGATTGTTATTGAGATGGGCCCCACATCCTCCTGTTTTGACTTGGACTAAGAAGAGCAAACACCAAATTGTAGATAATGAGTCCACACCGAAGCCCTGACACAGTTCAGAATATGTAGGAATGACCAAAATCCATTAAGTCTGTTTGGCCTGGATAATTAGCTGGTGACTGTTGAAAATTTAGTCCCTGGTGCTCTTGAAGCAACTGAAGTGTAAAGTTCCACCTTCCCTGCGACTGACTAAAGATCATCCAAGACTGGTTTCCATACAGCCCTCGCCTGAGAATTATTTTTGTTCAGTTTGTATTTTAAAGGGCTTTTAAATACACATACAAGGAATCAGCCTCTGGATATCTGTGTCCCTCAAGGTTTAAGGTATTTACCATCTAACTGTACACAGGGTAGGGTGGTGGGATTACCAAACCCTGCAGTAGACCACGGGTTTACTAATATGGTCCTTACACCAGCTTGCTGATTCTTGGGTCTCCTCCAAAGTTCACTATCGAGGTACGGAACCCAAAAATGCCTGTGTGGACAGCCCTTATTGGTTCTGATGCATGCTAAAACTTGAGACTTGTTCTGTCATGGAAGATCACCTTTCCCTTAGTCTTCCAGATACGAAGAGATTCAGAGTAGACTATGGCCAACTGCTAAGGGAGGGGGGTTTTTCTTTTGTTTTGTTTTATTTTGTTTCCCATTCTTAACTCATCAATAGTCCATGCTTCTCTCCCAACCCCCTGTGAGGACTTTTATCTGATCTATACTAAAGATTCATGGAGGAATCTAAGGCCTAGATATGAAAACAAGAGATTTGGGGGCCAGCAAAATGGCTCAGTGGGTAAAGGGGCATACCACCAACCTGACAAATGGAGTTCAGTTCCCAGAACACACACGGTAGGAGAGAACTGGTTCCATAAAGTTGTCTTCCTCTCACAATCACACATGCCCTATATATGGACACTGTAAATAATACAAATAAATGCATGAATAACACAATGAATGTTAAAACAGTGGATTTTGTTGTACTAAATATAAGTAAGAATGTCCTTTAACTGTGCGATCCAAAGCCATAGAATGCTGACTGTTGACTTTCTTCTCTGTTCTTAGTCTCCTCCTTCTGTCTGCCTTTTCTGTCCCTCGTCTCTCTCGTTGTCTTTTCTCTCTGCCTTTTTCTTCCCTTGGCCCTTTCCCTATTTCCTCTTGTTCTTTATCCCTGTTTCTACGTTTCTCCTCCCTCTCTCTACTGAACCCTACCTCTTCCCCTTTCCAGCTATCTCTTTCTCATTTCTTCCCCCTGCTCTGATTTCATTTCTGCTTGTCCAGGGTCAAATGGTTAAAACAGTAACAACAGTATTTCCTGTGTAAATACATTCCTATTAATAATAACTCTAAATGGAAACTTCTGGATTCAGAGATCGGTGTCCATGAAAACTACCAAAGGAAGAGGGCTTTAAATTTCTAGTAGTGGTCAGTGTCTTGATGATAGCACGACCAGTAGTAATAATATAAATAATAATGTTTCACTGGTTTTGTTGTGGTTACTTTATACTGGCCCTGTGTCACTTCCAAATACTTTCCTAAGAAAGTACTTTTCAGTGTAGTCTGGGACCCTGGGGGATGCCCAAGACTGATCCAGAAGTCTCTAAGGTCAAACAGTTTTTATCTTAGTCCTAAGCTATCATTTTCTCTTTTCATTGTGCTGACACCTGTACTGACTATACAAAAGCAATAGCAGCAAAAACTATTACCTGACTCTGTGACCAGAGCCAAGGAAAGTAGTCACTGTAGTACTTACCGTGTTTGTGAAAGGAGAGAGAAAAGCCAGATTTATTTTAGAAAGTCTCTAATGATACAGCATTTTTTTTATTAAACTTTGACCTTTGAAGACATGTGCATTTAATATCTTATGTGAAAAATGGGGGTATACCCACAAAACATTTCTACATCAGAAGTGTGTTTGACTTGGGAGCTTACTTAGTCCCCCTTTTCACTGACCGCCATTTTTATTTGGAAGAAGGACTGATAAGTAAACTGTGCTTATGCTAAATTGGGTGTGTGGCAGACATTTTCCTGCAAGCGGATGAAGGCAGCCATAATTTTAAGGAAAATATTCTACTGGTACAATGGCCAAACAAAATGATCCCTCCTTAATGAGACAGAGGCTATGTTAACTCTTTTAAAGTCATCTTATGCTCTCAAATGTCATTTATAATTAAAGGGAAAATCTGCTTGGAATACTAATGAATTTTCAAATTACAGAGCTAAAACTGTTTCCTAAAGGTTATGTAGTATGAAGCCACTCATTTTATAGATTAGAAAAATAGAGCCCATATATTGAAATCTACACCCCAGATGACATTCCACAAATGTGTGATTTATGGTCTCATATTTTGCAGTGTTTTAAATTTCCAAGCACTTTCATATATTCTTTTTCATCTGACCCTTACACAGGCCTCTGAGTACATAAAACTGTTTGAAGATGAGAAACTGGGAGACTCAAAGAGGTTAATTGTCTCAATGCACTTTATACTTTCCTGCCCTTTCATCTATTATCTCAAGGCCCTGAACTAAAGGCAGTACAGGTGGAGAGGACGGAGACACTCTACAACTTAGCAACTAAATACTTGTGAAAGAAGAGGAAATGCAGAAGCCAGGGAAATTTCCAAAACCATTTGCTTTAGAACTTAAGAGAGAATGGGTAGTTGAGGAACCAAAAATAAAGACAGAATAGAGTCTGTCAGTAAATGTTGTGGCATCTGCTTTAGAGAACTCTTAAGACGTACAGGCTGTGGACCTGGTTTATTTAGGAAAGATGGCATGCATACCAGTAACTCTAATTCAAGATAAAGATTGTTGAATGCCTCATGAAAACCATAAATGAAAGCCTGTTGCTGCTCACCAAAGACTGACTTTGGTCACGGGAAATATTTGTGAAAGAGTGCTGCTGAATGGTTGAATTTGGATGTGTAGAGGTGATTACACGGAGACAAGAAGAATCCCCTTACAACAAACTAGTGAGAATAGCATACAAGGAGGAATATCTGGTATAGAAGTTAGTGGGGAATTTGGCATGTGTATGAAGACCACAATTATAATTGAATACAATTACTCCACCAAATGACTGGAAATGTTGGCCGCAGAGTCTGAAAGCATTATGATGCTGCATGTTATGATTTAGATGTGAAATATTTCCTGAAAAAGCTTGTGTGTTGAAGTTCTTGGTCCCCAGCTGGTAACAGATGAAAAATGACTGGATCATAAGGGTACTGACTTCATCCATGGACAGATCCATTGACGAGTTCATAGTTGAGTGTTCTATTAGGAGACAGGTCCTTGCTGGAAGAAGTTAGTCACTGGAGGAATGTGCACTTGAATAGTATACCCATTCCCTGCCCCCTTGCTGGCTGTTTCTCTACTTCCTGTCTACCATGATAGGAGAAGTTTTGTTCTCTAGTACCATTCTGCCATGACATACTATCTCATCACAGGCCAAGGAATAACAGAGACAGTTGGCACAGACTAAAACCTCTGAAACTGTGAGCCAAAATCAGTGTGTCCTTAGTTGATCTTGTTGGTCCACCCCTGTAATCCCAGTACTTGGGAGACTGAGAAAGAAGGGCCACAAGTTAGAGAACACCTTATAATCACACACACACACACACACACACACACACACACACACACACACACGCAAATCTTTTCTTCCTTTTTGGATTTTGTCACAGGAAGGAAGAATTAGCTAGTAAACTCTAGCTAATGGACAGTTTTCCATTTGACTTTTTCAAAAAATGATATTCTGTGCCATGTGCAGAAGTGCACACCTCTAATTCTAGCTACTAAGACTAGGGTAAGAAGATCACTTGAACTCCAAGAATTCAGACATCCTGGACAGCATCGTTAGACATCTTCTCAAATCTGTAGTCTTTAGATAACTTTATTCTGCTCTCACTTAGAAATCCAGTCAATTCTTTAGATTATATTTTCACCTGAAAAAACATCCCTATGTGTGTCTTAGAGAAATATGGCTTTGTCTTACAGATTTTCTTCTCCTTTGCCATTATTTTTGTTATTTTTCATAGCAGAATTAACCTGATTTAGATGTTCATTATTGTTTTTTTCCCTAGAAAAGTCAGAAAAATATGATCCACGTGATGTCGAAAGGCTTCAGCAAGATGATAATTGGGTTGAAAGTTACTTAGTTTGGAGACATAATGTTGTGGATGAAGCACTGAAGATGCTTGATGAGAGTTTTCAGTGGAGGAAAGAATTTTCTGTCAATGGTAAGCTATTGGACTTCACCTTGATAGGGTGATATCATCTGTATAAATGTTATTGTTAGATGTTTGTCTGTATTTGCAATCATCATTAACATTAGAATATTACCTTTAGGGGTCTAATCATACTTTCAAAGGGACCATTTATGACAAAATCTTAGAAGGAGAATCATTCATAAGAAAATCAGATCACAGAGAACCGGGTCACTCATTGTCACTAAAAGAATGGTTACCTAGTCTGTGTTTGGTTCAATTCCATTAAACAACGGCAAGATAGTCTTCCATATTAGACCTAGAAATAAGAAGATATTGCTGTCCTGTTTTGTTTTTTCCAGTTGTTGCCCATGCCTTTCCATATCCCCAGAGTACCTCATATTTGTGAGTGTTCCATAACTGAGTGGGGAGCCCAGAATAGCAAGCTTTTCCCCAAGGAGTCCTGTGGCAGCCTTCTCTAAACTCTTCTACTAGATTGAAATTTGTCATCAAATGGGTGTTTGAAATCTTAGAGGAAATTTTATAGTCGTTTTCAGATATATGAAGAACTTTGCAGGGAAGGTTACCTATTATCTCCTTCTAAAATGTTAACAAGAATAATTAGACAAAACTGCCCATTTCAGCTACCTATAAGCATGAACTTGGGAGTGACTGAGTCTAAAGACTTATATAAAATAGTCAACAAATCTAGAACTAATTTTCCCCCTATTCTTTATACTAGAGTCCACAAGAAAGGGCATACCTAAAATCTAAGAAGTCAAGTGATGGGAAATGTAAAAATGTAGGCAGTTTAAACAAGGAAGCAAGTATTAATCAAGAAAAAAATCACATATCTGCAATTTCTAAATCACAGACAGAATAAACTTATTTGGGATAAAGTTTGTTGTGTGTGGCTTTTTCCCCTTTCTTTCTTTCTTTCTTTCTTTCTCTCTTTCTTTCTTTCTTTCTTTCTTTCTTTCTTTCTCTTTCTTTCTTTCCTTCCTTCCTTCCTTCCTTCCTTCCTTCCTTTCTCTCTTTTTTTTTTTAGCTCATAGAGAATCTTGTACTTAATTCAACAATGTGTGTATTCTTGCATAGGTTATGTTTTGGGTGACAGAGCAAAGATCTGAGATGGGCAGAGGGGATGACAGAGAAACCTTGACTGTTCTCTGGGAAGAGCTGGTGAATTAAACAAAAGCCTTCCCTGTGCTGCCTTGCCACACTGGTCCTTAGCCTCCCTTAGAGACTAGTTAGGTCTATTTGGTTTGCCTGCTAAAGAATTTGATCTTTTTTCTTGAATTCGTTTCCACCTACTCTAAAACATTAGCATTTACTGTATAGAAAACTTAGTAGAAAAATACCATCTTGGGGGTGGGGAGGTAGCCCAGTAGGTACGATGCTTGTTGTACAAGTATGACTAAGTTTAGATCCCTAGCACTCACTTGAAAAGTTAGGCATGGCAACATGCACTTGTAATCAGAGGGCTGGGTGGAAATGGGACACCAGGGGCTTTGCTGGCCAAATCAGTTCAGCAAGCTCAAACTCCAGTGAGAGACTTTCTCACAAAAGTAAGGTGACAGTGGAAAGGAAGACAACCCACATCAATGCCTGGTCTGCATGCACACGCGCGCGCGCGCGCACACACACACACACACACACACACACACACACACGGCAGGATAGGGTGCTAGAGAGGAAGAGAGGAGATGGATAAGTGGCATCTTGTTAGACAAAACAGTGATATTTCCCCCCCTCAAATTCTTTGGTTGTGTGAATATTTTATTAATGTAGCTTTTATTTGTTTAGGAGGAACCTAGGGATAGAATCCATGTCCTTGTCTGTGCTAAACATGTACCCTCCTACCACTGAACTACACCCAGACTCCTCCTCCAGGATGAAATTGAATGGTCTCTTAGTGTTAACATGTGTTGATAAGTCAAGTCATTATTTGAAACCCAACCAGAATCTGCAGATATCCACAGAAATAAGAGAGTTTTTCCAGTTCTTTCCATCATCTGTAATTCTTTTGTGCATTGTTTCTCAGCAGGAACTAGCTTTGTATTACCAGCCACTCTTTCTAATTTTTTAACAAGTTACTTTTATTCAAGATTTAAGTTGTATATTGTTCATGTTTGAGTAAGTGATGCTACTATGTAACATTATTTTTATAGTGTGAGTTTTCTTTTTAGATACATAGGTTACTATTATTGATCAAAGTTTATCACTTTCTAGATCTTAGTGAATCCTCTATTCCAAGATGGTTATTAGAACTTGGTGGTATTTATCTCCACGGTTATGACAAAGAAGGTAACAAATTATGTAAGTATATTCAGCTCATACCCTACCTTTTTAAGATTTTGAGATGCATATCTGTGTCTCTATTAATAATCACAGAACTTTTCCATATGTATACGCAATAAATTTCCTTTAACTAGAGGTGTGTGGCTCTCTTTACCCCTGTCAAATACTATCAAAGCATAGTTTGCCTTATTATAAACTAAGCAGTAAACACAAATGCTGTGTTCCTTGTCTATTTCTGTGATAAGACATCATGACCAAGGCAACTTAATAAAAGAGTTTATTTGGGGCTTGTGGTTTCAGAGGTTTAGAGTCCATGACCATCATGGTGGAGAGTATGGTAGCTGGCAGGTAGGCATGGCACCAGAGCAGTCGTAACACAGCCAAAGTCATTTCAGTTATTCATTATCTTCTTTCTCAATTGTTGCTAGCACTCCACCTAGTATATATTTTTATGGAGAATCTTTTGACAGTTGCTAAATATGTAAAATGGACTTTTAAGTCTCTCCTGGTCTCCTCTTAGCTTTTTCTGAAATGTGTGTAGTAATGGGAAGAAGAGTAAAAAGTCATCTGTTGTTCAGATGACTTTCTTATCCTCCTTTCCACTCGCCCAAATCTAGCTTGAGTTGGTACTAAGGGTAGGAGAGCCTATGTGCATCTTCCTTGCCTTTTCGTTAGCTTGTGAACTGCACTGTATTTTGACTTTCCTCTTATCCCTGCCTCTTCTTTTTCAGTCTCCTTTTCTCATACCTCTTCTGCAGTTTGTTCCTGAAACGTGTTTCCCAAAGCCCATTCTTTTCTTGGTTTCTTATACTTTGCATCTGCTACTGTCCCATGGGGTCATCTCAGACACATCAGCTTTGGCAACCTCCCAATTCACAGTGCGGATCCCATGCAATTCCCAAGCTGCTTGTGCATACCCAGCTGCCTGCCAGCTGGTGTCTCTTGACTGTGAGCTGCCTTCAACACTCAACATGATCTACAACTCACACTTGTATCCTGCCATCATGCTCCTTCTGGATGGTCACCTCTGGCTCATTTCTTGGCTCTCCCTATAATTTTAACATCATTTTGGTTCCTGATTCATCTTTACCAGCCACTTCCTCAGTTCATCCCTGTCTACCCTGTTCTCTTATTGTCAGCTCCTTCCCAGGTTGTGACCTGATAGGTTTCCTCCCTGGCCTCTTCCACTCCAACCTCTATGGCACTGCTCAAGCTGGGTTTTGAAAAAGCAAAACCAAAATGACACTAGGACTTCAAAGTCATCTAGCCATCCCTCCCCTGCCTCTGTTCCGCTCCTCTTCTCACCATCCCATTTCAGTCTTAGCTGTCAGCACCCTAAGCTTTCCATGTCCCACTCCCCTGCACGGCTCTCCTCAGGCCTCCCCCCACCTGTCTCTGCGTCTCTTCTGGGTGGAACATATTTTCTAGTGTTTGATCAGACCAGTGGCTTTCCTCTTACGCATAGTGCAGAGCACTTCTGGGTTATTACAAAATGCTGTTTGTTCACCTGCATTCTCTCTTCAGCTCACTTAAAAGTGACGTCTGTTTATTTCCTAAAGGAGAGAAAAGTAGTTTGCCTCTCTTCTACTCTTTAATTTAAAGGTCCCAAGTGCAACTATTTCTCATTTTAAAGAGGGGGGAGATGTTTTTATTTAAAACAAGATGAATTATAAATGAATATGCCAAGGGATATTATAAATATATATGTATATATATATGTATATATATATAATGAAAATGCCACAAATAATAAACAATATGCTTATTTTCATCTGTTGTTCTGCTTAAAGTCTGGATCAGAGTGAAGTATCATATAAAAGACCAGAAAACCATAATGGACAAAAAGAAGCTCATAGCGTTCTGGTTGGAACGATACGCCAAGAGAGAAAATGGGAAGCCTATCACAGTGATGTTTGACATGTCAGAAACTGGACTCAATAGCATGGTAAGCATTCTTCATTAATCCTAAAGTGTGGTTTGTCCTGGTTTCCTCTTTATTTCCTGTCTTCTTGACGTCTAAATATTGTTGTAAGATGAGGCTAGCAGAATCTAAAATGATTATTTTTCCCCTTGCATTGCGTGTGAAGTCAAATGTGGGATAGGGTTTGCAGAGAATTAAATTTGCTTCAGTATTTGGTAGGGATGCTGTATTTCCTAGCGATGTTCCATGTCTGATGATATAGATGGAGAGGTAAGACATGGAGGCTGGCAGGACATGAGTCACTGTGATGAACACAGAACATTTTCAGCATGCTAATATCCACCAGCACCAACCCCCATGCCTAGAACAGAGCAACACAGTCACTAAATAGTGAATAAACACATGCATAACCTCTGTGACCTTATATTTTTGCCTTGTTTTGAGGGTGCAAGGTATTCATGTGAGTTTGCTTCATGCCATACTCTGCTATTGTTGGGCACTTGTTTATACTTCTTGAATTTTTTTATTTGTTTATTTTATCTAGTAAGCTTGCGGGGCCGTTTTTCTTCAGATGGTTTTACCAGCCTGAAAATTTAGTTAAATCACTAGTTACAATAGCAATATACTCTTCTATGTACACCAGTAGCCACAGCTACTTATGAAGCTGAGGTATAAAGATTATTTAAACCTGAAAGTTTATAAAGTTTGTTTAAAAAGTTCATAAAAGTTCAAGGATAGCTTGGACAACATAGTGAGACTGTCTCAAAAAATAATGAGAGATTAGGAAAAAGTCTTTGTGTCCAACATGGCAAAATGGTCAATTAAGGTATACTTCATTGATAGAGTATACATAACTATGTATGTTGGTATTTGTGAAGAACTTGTAATAATATTGGAGAATACCTGTTTAAGATAAAAAGAACTGTTTCACTACAGTTTGTTTGTGGCTATGTAGCCCAAAATAATGGTATCTTAAATTTAAACAACAACAAAACCAGGTTAGAGTAAACAATTAAAGAGAGCTTTAGGGGAAGGAGACAGCAGAATGTTTTCTCACATTAAGACTCTAATACCCTGCATATTTTTAAAAATGTAGTTTCTATTGAGTGGATTTTAAATTATAAAGCAAAACATTTTATATTCTAAATGAAACTAAAGTTACTTAGATAAGTCAACATTCAATAAAGACAGAGTATGATCCTGTTGTTCTTTAGGTACCAAAGCCACCTATTATTACTTCACCACCATGAACAATGTATGTTAATGTTTTCTGTACCAAATATAGTGAATTGATAGGAACTATCTGATGGTTTTTCAAATGACTTACAGAATGTCTTTTCCAATTTGTAAAGAAAGACTATTGGTACTATTACATATTCTAGTCACTGTTAATGTTATATAGCACCTGAATCTTTACTGGATAATTTCTTTTCTTTTTTTTTTGGTTTTTTTCGAGACAGGGTTTCTCTGCGTAGCTTTGCGCCTTTCCTGGAGCTCACTTAGTAGCCCAGGCTGGCCTCGAACTCACAGAGATCTGCCTGGCTCTGCCTCCCGAATGCTGGGATTAAAGGCGTGCGCCACCATTGCCCGGCTGGATAATTTCTTTTTTATATGACACTTTTAGGATTCACGAAGTCAGCTTATAAAGATGCATTAAAAAATGCTTTAGTAAGAGTTGAACTTCAATGTTGACTATAGCCTTTTACCTTCCTAGCTAAAAGAATGGAATCATTTAAAATTATACAAATAGATAGATTTTAAATAATCGATATTTTAGGAGAGGTTTATCCATTCTCAGCAGTTGAACTAGAAAGAAAAATCTTGCATGCATCATCACAGGGTGGACACTTTGAATGATAAAGACACCATTCTGAAAAACATCCTAAGAGATTGTACAACAAGCTGTTTCATGAAGCTATGGTATGTAGTACCCAGTGTAGACATACATCACACCCCCCAAAATTAGCAGTATTCAAGCTTTTATGAACAAGGACATTCAGTTGAATAAATGATTTTATGACTACTAGATGAAGACTAGTAAGAGTATCAGAGAGTGGTCATGGCTTTTAAATTAGGTAACCAAATGTTTGTAGAGCTAGTTTTTTAAGCCCTTTCTCTGGCTCTTACTTACCCATAGATTTTTGAAACTGTGCCCAGTGGATATAATGATTATTTATAAAGGTATTATTATATGCTAGGATTTCTCCCATATTCAATAGTTATAGCTAGGGATACTTACATTCAGTTTACTGCAATTAAAGTTGCTGCAACTCATGCTGGGAATGACTTTATAGGTTGTCCTATCTGGAATCACCAGGTTTTTAGTAGCTGTACTGGATTACAGCTTGTCTGCTTAGCTTTTCAAACTCACAGTGTTTATAAGGTGGCTAAGCAGGATTAATAAAACAACCTGCTAGCATGGAATAATATGGGGAATGAAACATGAATAATGTCCCTAATGACCTAATTTTCTGTTGTTGTATATGAATCAAGAGAACTACCCTGACAGCTGCTTAATACAGTCTCCTAACAATTGGATTGA